>NW_026932360.1:0-506805 GCF_032062105.1 Saccostrea cuccullata | reverse complement strand
GGTCACAGTCAAAGTTACAAAGTCATTGACTTTGGTGTCATTAATGTAATAAATTACTTAGTGGAGTATGCATACCAAATATGAAGTCTCTAGCTCTCACGGTTCAAAAGTTATGGCAAAAGATTAAAGTTGATAACAGACTGACAAACAGATAAACAGACAGACAGGACAAAAACAATATACGCCCCCGATCTATCGACCTGGGCACATATACTTAAATATAAAGTTTATCCTGCTAAATTATAGTATATATTTTTATACCACTTAAATTGGCCGGTATTTAATTTCTATTCACAGTTGTTTCACAAATATATATTTACATTTCCAATGTCTTTGTCCGAGATAAAATTACAGATAGTAAATGTACTTTATTTCCCCATCAATGTATTGGTTCATCAATAAGCGCGGTTAAAAAAAAGTCACGTGTAGGGCGGGACAAATAGCTAGACAGAAGTAGGGCTTGGAGCGCGTGGATTGACGGAATCAAAAGCATGTAAATATAAGGAATAACTGTCAGATTTTTCAATTTCATGACGATGATCAATCGATTGGCTTGCATCATAATTTTATGCATAAACGCCGAAGGCGATTGATCACATCATGAAATCAAAAGAGAAGGTCTTTCTTTATATTCATATAATTATGTGAAACGACTGTGAATAAAAATTGCATATGGGTTTTCAGTTGATATTTTGCAAATCTGTTCAATTTTTATTTTATGCAATATATGTATTGAAAGAAGGGAAATGTAATACCAAACACCTTTTGGTTTTGGCCGTGGAAATTGGCCGTAAAGTAGATACACGGGAACAATATTTACAGGGGTATTTCAGCAAGGCCATTTCCCCAGTTACGAACATTTTCTCCAATATCGGGTCATGTGACACACAACATGTCGTGTAACACAACTTTGCACAACGCGCCGTCGCGCTAACACACAACATGATGTTGAAACATAAAACACAATGCACCGTCGCGCTAACAAAGTAACAACCACAGAAATATGTTTAAATTATTTTAACACAATTACAACAAAACAAATTGCAGTATCGCGCTTAACACACAAATGTATTAGGATTAAAAATAATACACTTAACACACATGCATTTGAAGTTGGTTAACACAACTTTGCACAATTAGATCGCGCTAACAACAACATGCCAGTTAGAATACTTTTGATAATCAAGGTTGCAATACACCGTTGTCGATTGGTTTTGTACATAGAATTTGTGACATGTTCATGCCACGAGATTGCGTGATCCGCAATTGGAGTAACTTTTTTTTTTTAATTTGTTTAATAATCATTATAATTTTATTAAACAAATTAGATCATTATGACAAATTATCAATTTGTTAAAACAAAATGCATTTGCCAAATACTTTCGTTAGCTCTTATTATTTGTTAGAACTTTTATATCAGCCTTTCTGTTTAAACAAATTAATAATTTGCAAAAACAAATTATCAATTTGATATAACAAATTATCAGTTAAACAAATTATCAATTTGTAATAACAAATGCGTTATAACAAATTTCAATTTCTTTAAACAAATCTAATAAGTTGATATTTAAAATTTTGTAATCAGTTACATACAGAAAGACCAGTTCTTCATTTCACCATTATATGCGTAGTCATTAAGTTTTTTGCGCTTAAATTTTAACAATATACATAAAATATACGCTGGTGACCCGGAATTGTGCAAAGTTGTGTTAGCGCGACGGAATTGGCAAAGTTGTGTGAAACGACTGTGAATAAAAATTGCATATGTGTGTTTTCAGGTGAACATGTGAAAGCCCTGTCAGGTGTTGTGTGTTCGAGGGCGAAAACGATTTAACGGAGGGAGGGATGTAATACCACTAATGGTTTTGGCCGTGGAAATTGGCCTGTGTGTGTTAGCGCGATGTCTCGTAGTTATCTGAGCGATGTCGCGCTAATGAAACGGGGTCCGAACACCATAGGTTCCGGATTTGATTGTGGTCCAGGCACACATTTTCTCCCATTCTCATACAAGATATCATACAGAGATTGATTTGTCTTCAGTTCAGGCATAATCGAAACAGAATAATACATGTACGTTTAATTTTACGGCATTTCATTGACGTACCTGTAACTAGAACGGTCCTCTTCTCATTCCCCATGTTTGATGAACGTAGAACCCCGCTAATATTAAATATTATTCCAATATGAAGTCAAAATACTACATATATAAACTGAATCAGGACGGAGGACCGAAACTGTCATGTCAAACCCACATGATTACACAAAAAGAAAGTGAAAGTAGAGATCGAGGAGTTCCGATACAAAGAGTGAGAGATCGTTACACCCCCCTTCCCAAAAGGTGTGAATGGACATTTTAGCAGAAGATTTATAAACATTTTAGTGCGGGGAAGGAAGGGGGCGAAGGGTTGTCAATATTCAAAGGACAATTTAGTGGATTATGTTAAAAGAATGAACAAAATGTTAATTAACATTAATTAATGGAATAATTACAAAAAAGTTGTGCTAGGATTAAAATATTTCATAATAGTAAATGAAGAGGATAAAACATTATTAAATTACAAATGCAAATATTGTAGAATATATATGATATAATAGATTTCATAACAAAAGAAACTATAATATAAATTTAAACTATAAGGCACAAAGTGAATTTACAAGCTAGATTCTTAGAGAAAATTCAAAAACAAAAATAAATTCAGGAGACGAGATAGAGAGGAAAAGAGAAAAAAAACAACTCAGAACAATTTCTTAAACATTTTAGCACTTGAACAAAAACCTTCAGTTATTTAATTTCAGCAATCTGCATTTTGTTCTTCTTTTATACCCAGGTATAGTATTGACAAACATTCAGAAATACTTTTTGTTAAGCTACAAATAATTTTAGACACCGTACATAGTAAGATTTGTATGTAGAATTGGGCAAAATGAATTGTATTTGTTCGTAACATTAATTTCATAAGTCGTTTTTAGGACAAGTCTTCAGCCGGTGGCATGATACACCACACAGTCCGGCTTTTGAAATTTCAAACATAACTATATTTATAAGAAAGCATAAGCAAAAAGATAACACATGTTTAAGTCTATATCGACTTATATAATATTGTAACATTTAACACGTCATTAACTCTTCACTGGGTATACAACCTGCTTTTCATCGTGAATTAAAGTTTAACCAACTTGATTCAATGCCGTATTTCAAATTTCACTCAATTGACAACAAATCGCGTAGATCTAAGCCAACTTAGAAAAAAATCCTGACTTTAGGAACGATTCAAGTACATTGCTGATCACGACGGATAGTATCAAGGTCACATTTGAAAGATCAAGGTCATGAGGGTCATCTAGGAAATAACTTTATAATATCCAATCTCCATAAACCTTAATAGTCATAAAGTATCAGAATTAAGAGTAATTCAAAATCACGTCTCTTACCCATAATAAATCCTATATGTTAAAAACCTTCTCAAAAAAGCTTTTCCCATTTTAAAATTTGTAAAGTTTCGGCCACATACACTTGTGCAGATATATGTAAAAAGCCTACTCAACTCACACAATGAACAGCATATAACACAACTGCAATAGTCTGCTGCAAATTCATGTAGTTGATGTCAAACTCGATTTTTTTCATTGGACTTGTAGTACTGATATGTTACAGTATTTACATAGCTGTGTGAAAATAGAACGATTCTGACCTAATGTTTCGCAACATCTCTATAATTGAGATCAGAAATAGTACAATCACATCTTCTCACTCTTATAGATTACTAGACAGAACCCTTAGTCCCATGTACATGTAGCATTAGACGATAAAGTCAAAGAATTCAAAACAATACATCACATGATTAACAACAAGCGTTTTGGAAACACTGATGCCCCCGTATGGCAGCTTATGGTGAGATTTGAAGTTTCTCAAATGCAAGTCAAACTCCAAGGTCAAAAGGTCAAAATTGTTGGTATCCAGAGAAAGGTCTTGTCATAACTCATATGGAATAAACCTGTGAAATGACATATGAAAGCTCAAGTACGAACTGTTCGAAAGCTATTTCCAAAGATAGTTTTTACAAGTTGGCCAATCTCTAAGGTCAAGGTCAAAAATATTTATACCCATTGAAAAGTCTTCTCACAATATAAACATGTGAAGTATGAAACCACTAGCACCAACTATTCAAAAGTTATCGTCATGGTAAAAGTTAGGTAATACATGTATTTTGTAAAAGTGGGTCAAACTCCAAGATCAGGGTGATGGTACCCACTACCCACAGAAAGGCATTGTCACAAGGAATACAAATGTGAAAGCCATAGCCCTACCTACTCAAAAGTTGGGTGGCTGTGGCCATTCTAGACTATATTAATGTTTAGAAGAGCTCCATATAAAGATATGCAAAAATGATCAAATCTTAAAACTAAAATGTATGAAATTTTTCTTTGCCAAATGATAGTTGACAGCTTAGGATATCATATCTAAAAAATTAGATTATACCTAATTGTTAATTTGTTGACCCCCAGCCTTCTTAAAAGTAACCTTGATTTTAGGACGATTTCCACCTTAGTTTGGACTTTCTGTAAGGCGGGCATTCTCGGCACTATGTTATTAGCGTCTGTCAAGTGGCGAATAGATTATTATTGGTTAAGAAATTAATAACATCAGGAACTTTAAATTGTTGTTGACAACGATGAGACGACTTAAGCCCCACCTCTTTGCCGGGCGAGACAATGTTATTGGTTATTCGGTACACTTGTTGACATTTGCCCGAATTTCTATCCCATGTATATTTCAACAGTGAAGGAATTCAGAAGCTAATTATGTAACGTCGAGAATGCCACGCCTTACTGAAAGTCCAAACTAAGGTGGAAATCGTCCTAATGCAAAATAGGCCAAGACAACCGTACTAATTAGATGTGGTTGTTGTACCATGAACGAAGAAGGTACGTGAACATCTAACGGAGTACTTTGGTTACAGGACTCCCGAATGAACGTCATTTCCACATGGATAATACATGGAGGGAAATAGAAAAGGTCTCTGTAGGATGTGAGAGTAAAACGAGATGCAAATGTAGGCAGCGATCACTACCTTGTAACTTCAGATTTTAAACTTAATACGTTCATTATGTCTATATCACAACAGGGAAGAAATAAGGTCGCGTTCTTTGACTTTTGGGGATTTTTTGAAAAGGATGTTCCTCCACTTTTTCTCATTTTATTTTTTCGTTCAATTTGAATTTTATAAATTGCAGCAGGTTTGCAACCCCCAAAATGTACATCTACCAGTGACGTCATAATTACTAAAACGCAACAATAAGTGTGACGTCATAATTATCACTACAACAACAATTGGAAAGAGCGTGCAAAACACGGAGGTAAATTTTTATACTCAGCTCATTTACATTTCTTTTGATAACACAGACTGATTCTGAGTTTAAATACATTTCTAAAGTGTAACAATTTTGGCACAATGTCCTTTATTTTTCTAGAATGAAAACTATGGACTACAACGAAGTTCTAGATTTCGGGGATGGCCCTGTCACAGACGTGGTAAGCTCAGTTCCATGTATAGATGCCCCATAGGCACAATTACCTTAATTGTCAAATAATAATAAATCTCTCAAACTAGTAGCAGATGTTTTTATATAATAACATTTATTTCCGTATCATTTTATTTCCAATGAAAATGCAAAAATTTGTCTTAGATTAAAAAAATCTACCCAACACATTCTTTGAAATGTCAATCTTTTTTGCATTAATTTATTACTTCAATGCTTTTTTCAGGATACAAAACTTGAGATATTAAAATTCAGCTACAATTGGGCAGACGCAGTTGAGGAGGAGGAAAGACGTATGGAGGTACAATATTAATATAAAATACCGATTTATACTTGAACTTAAGCTTATTTGTATCTTTAAAAATATATATATATATATATATATATATATATATATATATATATATATATATATATATATATATATATATATATATATATATATATATATATATATATTCAAATAGCAATTTTTTGTATTGTATTGTTTATTACCAACAACCATACAGTTCATAGGTTTAAACAAAATATAGGTTTGTAACAAAACTACAGAAAAATATCATTTAACAACATTCGGAATTTTCGATACTTAGTTGATTTTTCTTTGAAAAAATGATGTCAGCTGATATTCACTACGGACTGATTCGTGATTTATTGTATTCAAATGTACTTTTATATAATAGGAAGAACAAAAGCAGCAGAAAGAAATGAAAAAGAAGATGGAAAAAGAAATTTCAGGGGAAGAGAAGAAAGATTGCAACAAGAACCACAAAAGGTATCATAAAATAAGTGACCCAGCGGGCACAATTGATAAATTTGCTATTTTTTGTAGAGATGCTACAATACATTTTCATCATTTCTGTATTATATGCTGACTTTACAGCTTGGGTGTCACAACAGGGAAGGAATAAGGGTCGTATTCTTCAACTTTTCGGGATTTTTTTAATTTACGAAAAAAGGGGAGGGGGTTACGAGTATATCCACAGTGACGTCATAGTCTCTAAAACGCAACAATTAGCATGACGTAATAATCATCACTATAACAAAAATCAGAAAGAGGATACAAAACACGGAGGTAAAGTCACGAAGATATGCTTAGTGTAGATAGCTTGTGATAGGACAGCATTCCATATTTCTAGTAATTCTGACATAATTTCCTTTTTTGTAGAATGAATACCATGGACTACAATGAAATTCTAGATTTCGGGGAGAACCCTGTCACAGATGTGGTAAGCTCAGTTTATATGACACAAGTGTGCATAGGAAAAACGGTGGTTAAGATTTATACTTACAATATTCATTGATATTCTTTTTTGAGAAAGTATTACTTATATATTCATGTAGAGAAAGATGCTGAATAAGCACATACACACTTATCTAAATCACCAAATACCAATTTATTGAAATCTATTATGTAAGCTATGCATATGCACAAGTATATAAGTATATAAGTAGAATAATGTTAATTTACCATTTTATCAAAAGGCTTGAATTACCGGTACTAGTCTTAGTACTAGTCTGACAACCCACTAAAATTGTGGAATGCTCTGTGCATCCATGACTCTGTTTCACTATAAATGTGTTGCTTTATTTTTCAGGACACAAAACTTGAGATATTAAAATTCAGCTACAACTGGTCAGACGCGGTTGAAGAGGAGGAAAGACGTATGGAGGTACAGATATAAATTATTGAACCTTATTTACTTGCATTACAGCAAATAAAAACCATGGTGTAATAAAAGTTTTATGATGTACAACGTTATTCTTTTTTAAGCAACATTTTTTTGGCAAATCTACAGTATAGTTATCAATTATAAGGTAATTTTGAAAGATTTTATATTTAAGAATAGTGATGCTATACATGTATACTCCAAAGAAGCATTTTTTTTACAACTTAGTTACAGAATAATTATCAAATAACCTCATTTTGACAGATTTTCTTTGGTAAAATAAAAAAAAAATACAGTTGATATTCACTATGTACTAATTGATGGTGATGTTTATTGCTTACCAAATGTACATTTATATAACAGAAGGAACAAAAGCAGCAAAAAGAAATGGAGAAAAAGGTGGAAAAGGATATCGCAGGGGAGAAGAAGAAAGATTGCAACACAAATCACAAACGGTACAGAACAATCACTGATCATCATTAAAAAATTGCTTTTATTTTTTGTTAAGATGCAATATGTTCATAATTTCTGTATTATCTGCTGAGTTTGCAGCTTGGATGTCACAACAGGGAAGGAATAAGGGTCATATTGTTCAAAGCTTTAGGATTTTTAATTAACAAAAGTGTAAAATCTTTGATTTTGAAGAGAATGTCCCCCACTTTCGTATTATACTTTCTTTTTTCATTCACTTTGATATTGCATGACTGCTAGGGATTGTATATACCCCTCCTATTCCAATCAAATAGTTAGCATAGAGAATGCATGTCTCTACCTGTGATGTTATGATTACCAAAATGCACCAATTAACATGACGTTAGAATCATTTCTATAACAAAATAAAGATAGGTAGTTGAAGGTACAACATACAAGAGTTACAAGTCATGAAATTATGTCTATTCTGATCATTTAGATTACTTGTAATAGGATATGATTCAAGTTTAGGTACATTTCTAGTAATTCTGATGTTATATCTTTTTTGTAGAATAACGACCATGGACTACAATGAAGTTCTAGATTTCGGGGAGAACCCTGTCACAGATGTGGTAAGCTCAGTTATATGTATAGATGTAGATGCTTAACAGGCACCAAGACACCCTACTCCAAACCATTAAATGATACAGAGCTACTATATAAGCCACATCTATGAATATAATGTAAATTAGCAGAATAATTTTTCGTTTACCATTTTCAAAGATGGGGAGCAGCCTCACTAATATTTGTTTCCTAACTAAAAGCTTAATTTGGTCTTTAGATTCTGATAAACTCTCTTTTCTGAAATGCTCTGTGCATCCATGACTCTGTTTCACAATTAATGTGTATTTTTTCAGGATACAAAACTTGAGATATTAAAATTCAGCTACAACTGGTCAGACGTAGTTGAAGAGGAGGAAAGACGTATGGAGGTACAGATATATATATATATATATATATATATATATATATATATATATATATATATATATATATATATATATATATATAGTCAAACTTCATCATTTCCAACTTGAAGGGACAAAGAAAAAACTTCGACATATGCAAGGATTTGATATATTGAGGGTAAAATACTTAAAGAGTAAGTGGTTGGGACTTCAAAATCAATTTGACATATCCATGGTATTTGAGATATCGATGTTCGAGATACTGAAGGTCAACTGTTTATAATGAATCTAATTTAAATGCATGTCAGTAAATAAAAAAGGACTCCCATCTTTTGTAAAAAATATTTTCATTAAATATTTTTTAGAAAAGCTACAGTATAGTTTTCATTTATAACTACATTTTGAAAGATTTTCCTTCCCAAAAAAGAGATGTAATGCTCTTCAAACTGATGCAAGACAATATTTCACTCACATATTTTAATAGGAAGGACAAAAGCAGCAGAATGGTATGAAGAACTTAGAAAAAGAAATTGGAGGGGAGGAGAAGAGAAATTGCTACAAAAATCACAACAGGTATGGTAGAATAACTGTCCCAAACACATCTTAAAAGGTTTATGTATCAATGTCAGGTTGTAATAACACAATTTATAAAATATGTCATATAAATTACAGAAAACAACCAGAAAAAATAAACAGAAAACAACACAGAGCAAGGAAGCATGCAAAGGTCCATATTATAAAACAACAGAAACTGCGACTGGAGGTAAAATAGCAATCTTTCAGTGAATTATAATTAATTGAATATAAGTTTTGTTTGCTTCAGTTAAAAGTTTCTTAATTTTCATTTCAGTTTCATTTTAATAATGTATTAGAATAAATGTGTATTAATTAATTTTAAAAAATGGAAAATATGAAAAAAGCTTAATATTATTATGATCCTTACAAAATTTACATTTTATAGTGGTTATTATGGTTGTTCACTTTTCTTTAGACTGCTGAATCCACCAAACAAATGATTGAAAGAGAGAACAGAAAAGCATCTGGAGATGAATTAACCCCAATTGTAGAAACCTCCAAACAAGTAACAGTGTGTGAAACCAACATCCTTGGGGAGAAGAAAACTGCAGATTTGTCAGCAGAAAATTTTACTATTTGTGATGAGAATGTGTCTAGAAAAAAGTCACCAGCATGTAATGAAGAAATGTCAGAAAAGAAACCAAATAATTGTTGTGAAATGACTGGGCTGAATTCAATTCCATGTGATAAGGAATTTTTTGAAGAAAAAGCAACTTTATATGACAAAGTTTTGTCAGAGAAGATATCACCAGCAAATAATGAAGAGATGTCAGGAGAAAAGAAAATTGCTCATAAAAAGATGTCAGAAGAGAATACAACTGTACGAGAAAAGATATCAGGAGAGAAAATAACACCACATGAAGAGATGGCAGAAGAGAAGAAAATTGCTCATGTAGAGATGTCAGAAGAAAAGAAAACTGCCCATGTACAGATGACAGAAGAGAAGGAAACTGCTCATGTTGAGATGTCAGAAGAGAAGAAAACTGCTCTTGTAGAGATACCAGAAGAGAAGGAAACTGTTCATGTAGAGATGTCAGAAGAGAAGATAACTGCTCATGAAGAGATGACAGAAGAGAAGAAAACTGCTCTTGTAGAGATGACAGAAGAGAAGAAAACTGCTCATGTGTAGAGATGAAGGAAACTGTTCATGAAGAGAAGAAGAAAGGAAACTGCTCATGTTGAGATGTCAGAAGAGAAGGAAACTGCTCATGAAGAGATGTCAGAAGAGAAGAAACTGCTCATGTGATGTCAGAAGAGAAGATAACTGTCATGTAAGAGAAAGGAAAAACTGCTCATGTAGAAATGTCAGAAGAGAAGAAAACTGCTCACGAAGAGATGTCAGGAGAGAAGGATACTGCTCATGAAGAGATGTCAGGAGAGAAGGAAACTGCTCATGTAGAGATGTCAGAAGAGAAGAAAACTGTTCAGGAAGAGATGTCAGAAGAGAAAAACTACTCATGTAAACTGTTCATGTAAAGATGTCAGAGAGAAAGAGAAAACTGCTCATGAAGAGATGTCAGAAGAGAAGGAAACTGCTGGTGTAGAAATGTCAGAAGAGAAGGAAACTGCTATTATTGAAATGTCAGGAGAGAAGAAAACTGCTCATGAAGAGATGTCAAAAGAGAAGGAAACTGCTAATGTAGAGATGTCAGAAGAGAAGAAAACTGTTCATGTAGAGATGTCAGAAGAGAAGGAAACTGCTGGTGTGTCAGAGATGGAAACTGCTATTATTGAAGAGAAGAAAGGAAACTGCTCATGATGAGATGTCATGAAGAGAAGGAAACTGCTGGTGTAGAGATGTCAGAAGAGAAGGAAACTGCTATTATTGAAATGTCAGGAGAGAAGAAAACTGCTCATGAAGAGATACCAGAAGAGAAGAAAACTGCTAATGTAGAGATGTCAGAAGAGAAGAAAACTGCTCATGTAGAGATGACAGAAGAGAAGGAAACTTCTATTCATGAAATGTCTGGAGAGAAGAAAACTGCTCATGAAGAGATACCAGAAAAGAAGGAAACTGCTGGTGTAGAAATGTCAGAAGAGAAGGAAACTGCTCATGTAGAGATGTCAGAAGAGAAGATGAAAACTGCTGGTGTAGAGATGACAGAAGAGAAGAAAACTGCTCATGTAGAGATGTCAGAAGAGAAGGAAACTGCTCATGATGAGATGTCAGAAGAGAAGAAAACTACTCATGAAGAGATACCAGAAGAGAAAACACCCGCGTGTGAAGAGAAATCAGGAGGCAAAACAATACCACATGAGGAGATATCAGAGACAAAGTCATCAGTGTCTGTTAATGAGTCATTGGAAAAGACACCAGTAAGTGATGAATATTTGTCAAAATTCAAGTCAACGGCACGTGATAAAATGTCAGGGGTGATGAACTCAACTTCTTGTGATGAGCAATTTTTCAAAGAAAGTGCTAATATATATGATGAACAATTGTCAGAGATGTCGCCACCATGTAAAGAGGAGGGAGAGAAAGAAACTGCACATATAGAAGAATTATTGGCACAGAAGGCAGCTGCAAATGATGAAAAATTGTTAGAAGAATTGTCACCTGCATATGAAAAAGATTTAACAGCAAAACCATCAACAGATTGTGATGAAGATTTGTCAGCATTGATATCACCAGCATGTAATGTAAATTTGACAGGAGAAAGACTCTATGTGTGTGATGAAGCAGTTCTTGTACCAGTCAACCAAAAGCAAGAAGTCTCTAAGGATCAGGAGAAAACATTAAAGGTACATTTAATTTAAAACCCTAAATAATTTTTAATACTTTTAATATTAAGTGTTCAAAAATTCACATTCAATTAATGTTGTCCAATTTATACCTTTTGAACAATAAGAAGGCTACTATAAAAGTTCTCTTTACTTATATTTTTCAGCCTTTGTTTGATGATGAGGAGGAGGAGGATGATGATGGTTGGTTTGGTCCAAGGACACTTTTCTTTTTCCATATAGATTATTTCAAGGTATAGTTCAATTACCTTAAAAATCTTCTTAATATGTTTTCTTATTATAGATACATACACAAAATAAAGCAAGAATTATATTTTCTATGATTAAGATGTACATATGTATATGAAATGTCTCAACTATTTTTTTTTTATTGTTGTAGGCTGCTGGAAAAGATGTCTGCTAAAAAAAGAGAAAAATTGCTTTTACAAGTATTCAAAATTTTGTTCCTAAAGAGAGAATAAATGTTTTCTTTTTAAAGTCAGTCTTTGTACTTTAATTGTGCAGCTGAAGTTATTTAGTAGCATACGCAGAGGTCAAAATTCAGATTTATACTTCTTCTTTTAAAATTATGTACACACTGTACATAAGCAGAATATGCTAGTGCATGTAACATGTTAACAATCATGACAGATGATAAAATGCAAAGAGAACATTCATGAACCTTTGCTGAAAAGCCTATGAAGATGATTTTGAATAAGCATTGGCTCTTGTGACCATGAATCAGTCCTGGATTATAAATAAATAGTCACCTGCATTCAGAATTAAAGAGATTGCACTTGTAAAGATATTCTAAAATGGAATGAACCATATGGAAATAACAAAGAGTATTCAAGATCAAAAGCCCAAAAAACAATACAATATAGGAGCAGAGCAAACACGAACCTCCAAAACGTCGTATATGGGATCAGGTGCCATGGAAGAGTGAGCATTCCCTGCTGACCGGTCACACCCGTCGTGTGCTCCTTGTCATGATCGGGAAATAAGAGAAAAATCCGTTGTCAATTCAGTGTATAAATAATGGACTAACAATTAGTATGAAAAACGTCAGTCAGCATTTGACTCAATAATAAGTTGTACGTGCTGACAAGGTCATTGTATCGACCATAGAACTTACGAAATGACGAGACTGCTGATATTCTTGTTTCATCAACTTGTTTGTCAATAATTTAGCTCGTTTTAGAAATTGTTCATAAGCAGAGCATGCTCTAGCGTATAGAATCATCTGACAGATATATATAATTATATATAAACTCCGTATGCAGGTGATGAAAGTATATTGCTGCATAAGTAAGGGAAGTTGACGATAGAAAAGTTAAAGTCATCACGTATATCATAGAGCTTTGTTGTTAGATTACCATTAACGTTTTTTAAAGTAAAATAAACAAATATGAAACAGACTTCTCAGACTCTGTGGTATCTTTTGTCTCAAGCTCAAAAGGATATATCGTATCGAATTGACAATACGTCGTCGATATATCTAAATGTCGAGTTGAAGGCCACAGCAAGTGTTTTTAAAAAATTGGTTGATGGTCCTCTCCAGATCGACTGACTGAACTCAACCCAAAAACAAAAGTTTAAATGTATAAGCTTCTGGCCTTGCTCTTCGTCTGACTTTCAACCTTTAGATTTTAGGCCGAATGTAGCGTAGTATTTTTTTCTGCAATATAGGATCTCAGACAATTAAAGGGCTTGGGTTAATTCAGTTAGAGTAGAATTAGTTTGAATATAGTATAGATAAAATAAGTTAGAGCAAAAGATATTATCCTAAAAAAAATTACATTCATAAAACATTTAATTCTAGTTCTTAAGATTTCTTATGAAAATTATCGATATAAAAATTATATATTTACATCCATGAATAAATATATCAGTCAAATCATTAGAGTGCACATATACATTCGTGCAGGTCAGAATTATCACAAGTAAATGTCTCAATAATGCATGTTTAATTACCTTTATATCGACAAGGTTGGTGGCAAAAGTAATGCTTTAATCGTCAAAGGCAGGTTTACTGTCGGAAAATGTCCGTTTAAGGTAAAATAATACTATCTTTCTTTGGATAATTTATGGGGTAAACCTTTTGTAATTTCTTGATGTCTTTTCTCTCGATTTTTTTTTCATAATATAAGTGGCTTAAATTTACATGACAATGGTAATTTACTAAAATCGAGTCTTACATTTTCATTTTGCTTATAGTAATTTTATTCGATTTGTTTACTCCTAATTCTTAAGCACAAATTGAATATTTTGTACCATCCTAGAGATGAAATCTACACTCACCAGTTAACTAGTACAGTCATCCAGCTAGAAAAGGCATCTACAGTCTCTTAGAGAAGAATTCTATTGTCACCAAGGTAAGATAACCAAAGTCACCTAGATACATACACCAAGATCAGGTAGTTACAGTCACCTACAGAAGAAATCTACAGTCACCTGATAAGTTAAGTACAGTTACTTAGAGAAGAAATCTACAGTCACCTGGATTAGTTAACTACAGTCCCATCGAAAGGAAACAATCATATACAGTCATTTAGAGAAGAAGAAATCTACAGTCACCTGGATTATTTATCTACGGTCACCCAGAGAAGAAGTCGAAAAATAAGAATCCAGTGCTTATATTGACATTCTCTAATTTTCGGTCTTCATGACTAATTTCGTCATAATCCTTAATATTATGAATGTAATGCATTTAAGAACTAGTGTGCCTTAAAAAATTAACGTAGTTACAGTCACCTACAGAAAATGTATGTGACGTGGAAGGTTAAATAACGCATTGAAAATTGCGAGGGGAAAACTAACAAATTAATTTTCAACGCACAGTTGATTTTTTACGATTATTAATAGGGTAATTGTTTTCAAACCAATATACTAGTACATTTTGGTGTTCCTAGAGTATTGAACTTGCACATACGCATATATGCCAGTCTGTGGAGGCTTGGTGTAAAATGCGGAGGATGGAGTCTCCACAATGACTCCAAAATGGAGGGTCAGAGGGTGCAAGGGGTGGAGTCTCTTGTGTCAATTTTAATACATTTGCCCGTTTTATCTTTCAATCATTTTAGAAACTGAATACATTTGGGTTGCTTGTAGAGCTCTCCATCGGTGATAAAAAGTGCCTGACAGAATAAATTACTGAGTCTAGATACCGGTATGTCCTAAAAAATTTATTGCAGAAGATACAATTAAATGACAACTGAAAATGAAGTTTAGCAAAAAAAACAAACAAAAAAACAAAAAACAAAAAACAAAAACAAAAAACAAAACAAGAGGCCCATGGGCCACATCTTTTACCTGAGAACCTTTGACCATTCTGTTCTTTACCAGATTTCCCCCTTGTAATACATTATGCATCCCCACCCTACCCCACTGATCATAATCAAGACATTTTGAAATCTACACTACCCCATAACATGACTTTCTGTTATATCAACAACAAATGAGGGGACAAATTTTCTTCTGTATCTAATATAATTTTTTTTACCTTTCCCTAGAAGTTTAGGTAATCTAGCCCTTAGCAATTTTAACATTTTGCCCTTCAGATATTTGATACCTATACTAATAAAATCTGTCAAGACCTCATGGGTTACTGCGAGATAGCAGTGTGAATCAGACAGTTTCCATTGCACTTAGCATCTGTTATACCTCATAACAAAATTTAAATCAAAAGCACAGGATTGCCCCTCAGTTGTTTCTCATATCTATAGGTCATCATTTTGTTGTTTCTTTATCATGTTGTTTGTTTCTCATTCTTTTTAGAGCAATAAAATAAAGTAAAATAAAAACAGTTAATGGCCAGAGTTCTCTAATAAAACAATCAGTTCATTTACTGTATCTATCAAGTAATTATTTTTAATTTTTCTAAAATGTTTTTGTGTGCAATAGATAATTGGGATAATATTTCTGAGTAAATAATGACATCACGGCACATTTTCAACATCGGACAGTGTCTTCGACAGCAATCAGATATTTCAGATGGTAATAGTGTTTTGTAATGAGGCCGATATTCATTGACACCTTTATTTACATATCAGTCTTTTTACATACATCTGTATATAATATCACCAAAAGATAATAATTTTGTTGCTATTCTGTTGCAGTCATCTGTTATCTTTAGAAATTAACTAATCAGCAAAGTTCCCCTCGTTGAAATCTGGTGTTCATTATTTTTTTTTTACTGTTTCCTGTTTCTTTGTTTCTGATTTAGTATTTTATGGACTTTATAAACAAATGTCATCAGATACTGTCAAATGGTCATTACAAAATCAGGTTGGGAGATATAACTGAGTTTCATTCACTCAACTTCAATGGATTTTTTTTAAAATGTTGGTAATGTACTCTAACATATTCTCATGGGGTGTCAGAAAATGAGATGACAGATCTAATAAGCACGTGCTTAATTTATGACAAGCACTATGCTCCACCTCCTGCATCATCTTACACAAGAGACTCCACCCTTTGCACTCTCTGTCCCTCCAACCGTTCACGGTAGCTCAGTCGGTAGAGCGCTCGCTCCGTGATCGGGAGGTCGTGAGTTCGTATCTCGGCCGCGACTGACCTAGTCGTTAAAATTGGTAGCAACTGTTCCTTCGCCATGCGCTCGGCACTTTGAAGTGAAAGTTGCGGGTCCTTCGGATGAGACCTTAAAAACCGAGGCCCCGTGTCAGCGGCAGGCGTTGGCACGATAAAGATCCCTCACTGCTCAATGGCCCTGATGCCGATAAAGGTCAAAATTTGAAGCCCTTCACCGGCATACGGTGACGTCTCCATATGAGTGAAAAATTCAGAGGGACGTTAAACAATATACAATCAATCAATCAATCTGTCCCTCCATTTTGGAGTTTTGTGGAGACTCCATCCTCCGCATTTTACACCAAGCCGTCTGTGGACTGTGAGATTCGAATAAATTATGAATGTCCGCCAGATTAATATTGTGCAAAATATATAGAATGAAAGATCCCCTGCCATTATATACAATTGTAGTCGTGTATGCACACACAGTCAAATATCTCGTGTAACTGAGGCGCCACTTTTAGCAAGTTTAACACAAAAAGGTCACTTCGAATTCGTAAACTGTGTCTGTCTGTCCGCCTGTCAGTTCTTCCTGTCTCTTGATACCAAGACATGCAATTATAACAATACAAATTGTCGGGAAATAACGTGTTTCATCACCCATCCATCAACACATTTGTCGATTTAGTTCATCTCTTAAACGTCAAAACAGGGGTTAATTACACGTTTTCGCCCGTTTACAGCAACCCAATATTTCTTCTAAGGTAGTTGCTTCTTTTCATGATTAATGAGGATTAAAGCAGCTAAATTTTTCAAGCCTTTGTATTTCTTTTATTTTTAGTGATATCTGGAATTAAGTTAAGTTACTACTGAGCACATTTTATACAATATATACACTGTAATCCATTTTTTTTTACTCTATAACTTTCCATTAACTTTAGATTTATACTTATCGAGTTATCTTTCTTAGTGAAGCACAGACTCTTTCAAAATAAACCCTTGGCATGGTTTGAATTTACAACAAACTGACAGCTATTGCGATAAGTAGCACTTTTAACAAACAAAACCATTCTAATTAAACCAACTATATTAAACAGGTGTAGCTTTTCGAACTCCTGCCAAAATTCTAAATCACCCTCTCACCAACACCATAAAGATATTTTAGGGCTATTTTACTGATTACATTATTTAGTAGTAACTGCTGTGGAAAAGATGTTTCGAGTCTATATATATTCCATAGAAAAGTAGTATTAATATACATTTCTTTTGTTTCCTTTTTGGATTAAATCACGTGACCAAATCTACGCTGGTGGCCTATTAATGTTATAAACATTTGCTTTGTCGCTCAAGTTTCAAAATGCGACTAGGAAAAATAACTGTAAATAGTGATTAAGTTGTATTCAGGGGATGCAAACGATATCCAATAATATGGCATGTTTGTGGAGAAATCTAGGCCCACCTGTGTCCGACTGCGAATTTTATTTTGGGCGTAGTTTCCACTCACCTGCTACAAAGCGAAGTGTCAAAAGTGGAAGATGATGTCATGATGTAAAAAGATTACCAATGTTTTATTTCATATAAATATACGTGTATATTAAGGGTACTTAGGTACGTACATGTAATAATGAAGTAGTAATGTGTTAAGTCAATTATATGCCGTGATTAAAGGTGTAAAATGAAAAAGCAGACATTTAGATTTTTCTTGATTATAGTAATATTTGTATCTAAAAGACAATCGAAATAAAAAAAATGGGAAAATTACCAATTTCTTTGCCTTTTTAAAAATTGTTTTGTAAAAAAAAAAAAACCCAGTTATTATGGTCATGTGAATAAAATAAATCATATGAGAAATGTTTGAGAATAGCCTACAGCTGATTACTTTTTAAGAAGAAACATCTTCCTTGGAAACATGCTTAACTTAAAACAAAGTCACGTGATACTGGTGAGTATTTTTTGGATAATTTGTCATAGTTCCGGTACACCCACACCTCTTTGCATTTCTGTCAATTTGGCCTTGGAGCAACGTGTATATTCTGAGACATTTGAATGCTTTAAACAAAAACTTAACCATTCCACCCTATGTTTGACACTTGAAAGCTATTTTTATTTGGACATTAAATCTGTTAAAAATGCAGCTGCAGATCTTCTGATACGCTCTGTATCTCATTTCCGCAATAAAAACTGGGAAACCTTGGAGAAATCGTTTCCACACAGTTGTTCTCAAGATGTTTTTACTCGAAAAGAAAATAAATGAAACCTTCACTCACTCTTTGAACCAGATACATGTACATGTATAAAGTACTTGTAGTCCTCTAAAAGTTTTGAGACCAGTTCTGAAATTATGCTGGGAATTGCTCATATCTAATTTTATATACAATATAATGCTGTTTATGATGAAATGAAATAAAAAAGATCGAGAAAAGTAGGAGGTCCACACTCATTAAAATAACAGAGAAAACAAAACAAAGCTTGAAACAAGAGTGACAAAATTTGAAGCAGAAATTGTTCATACGTAGAGCATGTTCTTGAAATCGAATCAACCGGGACACAGAAACGCACATAAATTGCAAGTGATTATGGTATTTTGCTATATAAATACGGGAAGTTGACGACAGAAAAGTTGCAGACATCGTGTTTGTCATAATGTTTTGTTGTCAGGTTACCATTATTTTTTTTTCATTATCTTTTTCTACTAAAATTCTTATATTTTAAGTTTATCGGGATTCTTTTATTTCGATATCAAATGGCTATATCCAATCAACGTAGGGCTGAAAATGAACAGTTACTAGCATTGTTAGTAAATAAAACGTCGATATATCTAAATGTTGATGGATACAGACAGCAAGAGCATTTTCTTTTCGTGAAAGAGATTTTTGAAAATAATTTCTAGTATACAAACTCAAAAATAGGTCTGCTTATAACGGTGCGCAATTAGGACCCATGGGAATTCCGACAAATAGTTTGAAGACTTGATCTCCCAAAATTACTTAGATATCGTGATTCAAAAATTCATGCACTTGTAAATATTGGTCAGAATGAAATAATTGTTGATATGAACAATGACAATGTAAGTAAATGTAATTAGTCAGAGCGAGATCAATAGAACTTTATAACTACATGATACTATTTTTTTATGATAAAGAAAAGAATTATCTTATTTGTGGATAAACAGAGGAGTTTAATGTATAATCCTTTTACGTGAAATATGGTCATCAATTTTTTCCTTTTTATAATCTTTTTCTATATTACAGATATTAGTATTTTCTATGACTTTGAGACCATTCTTGTTAGAACTCACAGTTGTAAATGAAGAAGCGATTGTCTGCTTTCGACCAAACAACAATTTCTATAGTAATATTCGTTGCACTTTTTAATACGTTTAATGCATGTTCTGAATATTTCATATTTTTCTCTTTCATTTGTTACATTGATTTTACTTTTCTCCTATTAAATAATTTCTTTGTTTGAAATGGATGAGATTTAACAGGAGTCTTTTTTCCTTTTCGGTATCTGCAATTTTTTTAAGTTTGAATGTGTAGTAGCCACGACTTGGCATCGTCTTCACACCATCTGGAATTGAAATAATATCGTCTGAATAAAGAATTGATATTTATGACGCACAATTAGGCCGAGCAGAGCGATAAAACCCCGTTTTCGCGCGTTTTTATATCATCTGCAGATTATATCAGGGTTATGCAATTTAGGCATCTTTTCGCGTCAGGAATTAATCACACGGTATTATATAATCATCTTCTGTTAATTCTCCTTTTGCGCTTTAATGCAAGCTTTTGGTTCTGGTGATTACGATTTATATCCATTTCTTTGCTGATTTTATTATATTCCTGTATGACAAGATACCGGAATAATTGGACTGTATTGCGTTTTAGCGCGGTGGTCATACTCTCAAATTGGTAGCTGCTCCAAACATAAACCATAATCATGGAAGTCTGACTGCTTCTGTCTTTTTCAATCGTATGTCATGTCTTTTGTTTCATCCATATAATTCAGCTTTATTTCATTTTGGTAATCTACAGAGATTCATTTGATTTGTCAGTTCTTGAATAGAGTTAGCCAGATGTTCACACTAATATCTCAGTTAGACAAAAATATTTCACATTGTACTTTTTCTGTCTGGTAAGAACAGAAAAGTGTTGGGGTCATGATTTGAACAAACTTGAATCTAAACTACCTGAGGATGATTCAACATGAGTTTCATCTTTCCTGGCCTAGTGGTTCTTAAGAAGAAGATTTTTAAAGATTTTTCCTATATATTCCTATGTAAAAATTGGGTCGGCCATTTTGGCCCCAAATTTGAACAAACTTGAATCTACACTACCTGAGGATGATTCCACATGAGTTTCATCTTTCCTGGCCCGGTGGTTCCTGAGAAGAAGATTTTAGAAGATTTTTCCTATATATTCCTATGTAAAAATTGGGTCGGCCATTTTGGCCCCACCCTAGCCCCGGGGGTCATGATTTGAACAAATTTTAATCTACACTACCTGAGGATGATTCAACATGAGTTTCATCTTTCCTGGCCCAGTGGTTCCTGAGAAGAAGATTTTAGAAGATTTTTCCTATATCTTACTATGTAAAAATTGGGTCGGCCATTTTGGCCCCACCATAGCCCCGGGGGTCATGATTTGAACAAACTTGATTCTACACTACCTGAGGATGATTCCACATGAGTTTCAGCTTTCCTGGCCCAGTGGTTCTTGAGAAGAAGATTTTTTTTAAATGCCATTAATTTTTCTCTAATTCATAATTATCTCCCCTTGGAAAAGGGCGTGGCCCTTCATTTGAACAAACTTGAATCCCCTTTACCCAAGGATACTTTGTAGCAAGTTTGGTTGAATTTGGCCCCGTGGTTCTTGAGAAGAAGATGAAAATGTGAAAAGTTTACGACGACAACGACGACGACAACGACTACGACAACGACAGACAACGGACAAATTTTGATCAGAAAAGCTCACTTGAGCCTTCGGCTCAGGTGAGCTAAAAAGGAACCAAAAACTAAAAAAAAAATCTTTATTTTGAGTTTATCGTATCTCACCTCCTATCCATCTGAGTGCGCTCCCCTATAGACTACATGTAGTATACTTTAAAATTTTTCATATCGAACATGAGTATGTAATCGTGTATAACAGCTTTTGGCTATTTTGCTTGCCTAAAAGTTTTTCTTGGCTAGAGGAAATGTCCTCTCCTCTTCCTGGACACCCCTCTTCTTAAGAAGATTTTTGGTCATCTGAGCCACCTGAGTCCTATTCGTTAGGTCCATGCATTGAAGTCCGTCCGTCGTCAGTTGACCATCGGTCGTAAACTATTTAACATTAGCAGGGTTTTCTCCACTACTGAATCAATTTTTACCAATTTTGGTATGTAAGAATATAAGTAAAGGGATGTTGGATTTAATGGACTTTGTCTCTCTGGGGTCTATTATATTTTCCCCCTTCTTTCTAAATGCTAAGCAGGCAATCTCAGAGCATGGTTATAATAAGCAAGGGGTCCTTTCATAAAATATGAAATTAAAGGCATTGTGTCAGGGGTTTTGGTGTTTGGGTTTTGCTCAATTGATCAAATAGCGAAAATATGCATTAATTCTTTGAAAATCTTTTTTTCCACCTGGTAGATTAGATATATCTCAGGCCACACCAATAAATTTTCTTGTTTGTCGGACCCGCCCGCTCGTATTTAAACAAAACTATACAAATAATATTAATTTAAATTTCCCGCACCATAAAAATCATGGGCTATTTTCTGTTCCATTTCCGCTCTATTAATCGTTTGTTTAATCTACTAACTCTGCAAATCAGATAAAATATAATTGTCCGCTCAATTTTTTTCACGCTCCGCCTAAAAATTTTACCTTCAAAAAAGTAATAATATTATTATTTAACCGCTTGCCCGCTCGTACTTTTTTCCATCAAATATCCGACGAACAAGAAATTAAATTGGTGTGGCCTCAGGGAAATCGATATAAAGGACACTACAGTCTGTCATATCTATTCAATATTTAAATGTTTTACTGACCATAAAATAAATGCTAGGTAATGCCTAAAACATTAAAACAAACGGGATGACTTCAACTTTTCCAGCTTTCTTTATACTGGGTATATTACCAATGTCCAAATATTGCTTATGGCGTTTATGTCTTTCAACTGCTTCGTTAAGCAAGAGCATGCTCTGAATACAATGAATTTTAAAACCGGAACTGAAAAATACGTTGAAGTTACAAATAAGTTACAACCCTGCTTAAAGTCTTTCTTCGTAATTTCTGACTTGGTCAATTTTAACCAAACTACATTCTCCAAAATGAAATTATGATCCCTTGGGAAGTATAATGGTCTTGTTTGCAAAAATAATACAGCTTATAGCTGGGTCTCTGACATCTTTCATAACATTTGTAAAGTCATTGCTCTTATTCAAATTTTCATAATGAGATATCTCATATTTTCGTTTTCTTCAACCATTATATCTTTTCTCTTTGACGTCTAGAAGATAGACTGAGTACATGGTTCCAATGAGCAGGGTGCTTCTTCCAAAATTGTCAAATTCATGGTCTCTATACCATATGGGTTCTGGTGTTAGAGTAGTGCTTCATTGATAGTACATGTATATGGAAAATAAATTGACTCTAAAAATATTCCTTACTCCTGAACATCAAACTCTGTGCAATTTTGAAATAAGCAAGAGTATCGTCCGCCTAAATCGTGAACTGTGTGACCCCAGTGTCAGGAGTTCTGGTGTTAAGACGGGTTTCTATTTTTCAAAATGATCAAAAAGAGCAAAGCATTGATCTATTGAAAATTTTATCTTTTTTCCTTGTCATTTTGCCTCTACATATTGCTTCAAAACTTTTTTAATTGCAAAAAAACTTTATTTTACATGGCCTGGATATCGAGTATCTGAAACATAATTCTCCATCGAGTTCACGTTCTTCTTCATGCTATAAATATATGAGTAGTCCTACTGGACATGTTATTACAGGTGACGTAAATATAGTTATAATAACGAGGACCTTAGATCATTTATTTTAATAGGTCCTAAATATAGGGAACCTCGATCCTTCAATTGGCATCGGAATTTCATAAATGTTATGGATTCTGTTGAAGATTACTCCAGGCGATGGGCCAGATATGAAAAAAGAATGGATTTAGCATATACGATCCATGTTAAAATTATTAAAAACTGAGGGGCAGTATAAAAGCCATTTATCCTTCTGTATTCAATAATCCAGATGGGAAAAAAATTTAGATATATGACATGATCAGTACATACTGGTCTCTACTGACAAAGCAGGAACAACATTGTCTTCGTTTGTAAATCTCATTACTAGTATAAAAATTGTATTTTAGAAGAACTTGGATTTAATTCTACAAGTGGTAATCCAGCTTATACTCATAGTTCCCTTTCTAAGGAAGAAATTCTTCAAAATTATATGTCAGTTTTGAATATTTTTAATTTCCCAAAGAACCAAATATATACATGTATTGGATTCCGAAACTTCATAAAAATCCTTACAAAGATACAAAGCGGGTTCCAGTAAATGTTCAACCAAGCCTCCCTCTTTACTCTTCACTAAGATATCAACAGTAGTGAATGAGAAACTGCAAGAGTACTGTGCAACAATATATTCAAGAAGTGGTGTAAATAAGATGTGGATACTTGAAAATTCCAAGGAACTTTTAGACAATTTGAAATCACAAGATTTTACCAAAATGAACAGCTTAAAAACTTACGACTTTTCAACTTTATACACAACCATTCCCCACGATAAATTAAAGTCCAGACGTTTTGATATTATTGACAGCTGCTTTTTCAATAAAAATTGAAGTCGTAAATTCACTGACCTTGTCATTGGTCATCTGCAAAATTATTTTGTTAAAATACATTCTGATTGAACTACTCTGAAGTTGACATCAAAAAGATGCTTAAGTTTCTGATTGGCTTTTTTATATCATTGATAGCTTCTTTTTTTTCAATAATATGGAACTCGTAAATTTACTTACCTTGTCATTGGTCATTTGCAAAATTATTTTGTTAAAAAACATTCTTATTGTACACAAAAGCATATATACTCTGAATTTGACATCAAAAAGATGCTTGAGAAACTGATATAGACAATATCTTTGTTGTTTTTGGAGACCAGGTCTTCCGACAATCTATTGGAATTCCCATGGGAACCAATTGCGCCCCGTTATAGCAGACCTATTTTTATATTCATATGAAGCAGAATTTGTCCAAAATCTTATGTGTGAAAAGAAAAAAACACTTGCTGTGGCCTTCAATTCGACATTTAGATATACCGACGACGTACTGTCAATTAACAATGGTAATTTACTTTCTTATGTCGATACGATACATTCTTGTGAGCTTGAGATAAAAGAAACCACAGAATCTGACACACCTGTTTCATATTTGGATATTTTACTTGAAAAAGAAGCTCTGTGATAAACGTGATGACTTTAACTTTTCTATCGTCAGCTTCCCTTACTTCTACACATTCATCACCTGCATACGGAATTTATATATCTCATATGCAGTTGATTCGATACGCAAGAACATGATCTACGTATGAACAATATCTAAAACGAGGTAAATTATCAACAAACAAGTTGATGAAACAAGAATATCAGCAGTTTCAATTAAAGTCATCATTTCTTAAAGTTCTATATATTAACAGTTCAAATGCAACATTTAAAAAATCCGTAATGGTTTCATATTTGGCAATTGTTTGTTCGTTAATTTCTTCGATTATAATTTACCATCCTACGATTTTTTTATGTCGAGGTTATAGCACTTGCATGTATTGCATTACTGAAATGCAGCTTCTTTTTCCGTCAAGGAAAAAATATCAAGTCATAAACAAATCCAGCACACATTAATTAAGATGTAGTTATTCATCCAGTCTTCAATAACAGTATCATATAATCAAAATGATGACAGACTCTCTGCTTTTATTTCCAGTTCAACCAAAATAAACAGGGGATGGCGGCGTATTGCGTTACACTGCGGGCTTAGTAATTTCTTGTTTTGGCCATCTTTATGTTGTAGCGATTGCGTGACAAAATGTCGTTCTCACTAATTCATTTGAAATGAAACTGTCGGTAGATTACAATATTATAAGGTGGATATCTTTGTCGAGAATTTAATCACAGTCTGGCTGTTTGTGCAAAAAATAGTACTTTTGTGGAAGAAAACAAGAATCAAGGCATCACTGCGCTAGGATCCAGAAAAAAAAGTGTGTGCACCTGGGTGAAATTAAATTCAGATTCAAATACTTCACCAGATGAAATTCGGGATCGTTTTAACGACTGGAATTTGCCTCATTTCGTCGTTTTTAAATCTTCAATGCACAAATACCGTGTATACTTTTAAAACAAAGCATATAAAAGCAACTGTGTCTTTGGGGTTATTTGTGGAAGATGTCACGTGATGAGCCTTCTTCGAGTTGCAGGTAAGAGGTTTATTGTACATTACAGTTTTGTAGAAAACTAATTTGTTTTGATACGTAATGTTGGTTTTTTTTTTCGAGGACATACTAATTGCAGAAATCTAAATGTAAGTAAAAACTAAAGACTTTATAAGTTCCTAAGAAGTCATATTACAAAATTATCGAGTCTGTCGATTTGTAAGATTTCTCGTTGATCCTGACTCACAAACCATTTGGCTTTCATTCATAAGATTTACTTAAAAAAGATTTAAGTTATTGTCAATCAAGGACCAGAATTTGAGGTTGCTGAATACTAACTATAGATAGCTTTAATCAAGAACATTGTGAAACCTCTGCTGGTTTATAAACTCTTATAAGGAATGGGCTCCAACTTTTAGATAAAAAATACTATAAAATTTATTTTTCTTTGGTTTAATTCTTTTAATGGTGCAGTTAAGTGAATGCACACTATGTGACAGCTAGTACGCTCAAGAATTTGTTTCAAATGTGCCTCTAACATGTGACTCTAAAATAATGTTTTCTTTATATGATCCTACATAATTCTTTATCTATCTTGTAGTTCTCACACAAGAGGATGATTAAATAGTTTCTGGAATATTGCTAAAGCTTTCCTTTCTGCTATCCGTAGTCATACTTAGAGGGGCTTGTCATTGGAGCATTGTAACAGATCGTCTTTCTGAGTCGAATGTTCTTTTAAATTTCATGTCTATTGTTGTTTTGACAGGATCTTCTCTTCTTAATTTTTTGTACTAAATCAAAGTATAACTAAGTACAAAATCATCATTACTTTTTATACAAAAAACAGTACTGGAATTAAGAGTTACTTTCCGAGATTCAGTATATAGTGCGAGACGTCGGAATACATTCTATATATAATGTTTTGTAGAAATTGGCTCGTCTGTAGTGAAATCCGATTTCATGGATACATTGCTACAAGAATGGTTGTCGCCAACCAATGACAACTGGACAGCAAAATGCATTTTTTAAAAGATTAAATGTTAACACTCGATTTGTGTTTCCTATGTGAATTTCAGTTGGCTCTTCTGCTATTTTAATGTTGAATTTACATCCTCTTATTTTCAACTTAAACCAATGGTCCATTTACTGCCAAAGGAGCTAGTCGTTTCCATGGATACATTGAGAATTAAACGTGTTTCATTTTAAAATTAAGGACTGAGGTATTTTTCTGGCTTTGGTTTTATGGGAATCTTGTCCTGAATGTCTGCACTGAACGGTGTATATTACATATATAGGAACAGGTCCGTAGGAAAGAATTTTAATCCGGGGGGGGGGGGACAGCCTTATATTTTCAGTTGGGGCACTATCAACTATCAAAAATTTCTTGACGAGCCAAAAAAAAGGTCATTACATGTTTTTATTAAGGGGTCACAAGCATTTGATAGCTATGTTTTCTATGGTAACCATCATATCGGTATTTGGGGGTGGGGGTTGAGGGCGGGGAAATCAGTGAAAACTGCGATCGGAGACAGCTTTATCCGCAGCATACGGAAAAAAAGGGAAAAAAATAACATGTCACTTCAGCAGTGTAAAATTTACTTGCATTAACTTTTGGACCTTTGAAGTATAAAAGTATTGATGATTAAACGTAAATGTATACAATGGCACCGAAAGGCTAGCACTTTCTCGCAAAGAGCATACCTAAAAATCAAGGCTGCAGACGTCATAGATTTCAATGCAAATTACGTCACTTCCGTTTCGCACAGGACATAACACACCAACAAACACACACTATCACACTATCATGGTCCCCCCAATTGCTTTACAGGGGGATAATGAAGTAATGATTAGATAAAAGTAAAAATATATAAAAGTTTATTAACGATGCATACAAGAAAAAAGTATTTAAACGCAACATTTTATAAAAGTAAAGATGTATTCAAGTAAAAATGCATTAAGTAACAATGTACAAAAGTTACAATGTATAAAGCTTTTAAAGTAAACAAGTAATTACATGTATATGTCAAAACATCATACCAACCCATTTAAAAATGTAAATTAAAAGTAAAGTATTTTCGTTGCTTGCGTAATTATAATCGCTTGATACATGGATTTAATTAGCAAAATACATGTAAATATAAAGTAGCAATGTATGAAATAAATAACCGAATTCATAAAAGTTTAATGATGTTTTTAACTTTCTGTTGGATTCGGGAGACATCGCAGCAGAGATGATAAAGAAACAATGGATGTTTAATCTGGATTAGTAGTTTACTTTTTATATAGGCATATCTTACAAGTTCTTTCGATCTCATGGTATATATATTTTCAAAACGAGTACAATCAAGGTATTGGCAATCCAACAACAATCCCTTTTCAAATCTTGATTTAAAAACAAAAAAAAAGTTTTGCCGTTACTATTTGACAAGGATTTCTTAGACCTCCTTGACAGAAATATGAGGGGTAATTTCTTGTGTTTCATTTAATCCTGAACTCAAATACTTTTACTTTCTCAGCCTTTGCAAATAAAATGGAAACATTGTCGAGATTTTGTGAATCACTGAGTAAATAAAAAGGTGTGAGCCCCTTGTCTTTGATACGGCACGGAATATTTCCATTTATATTGCCACTTGTAACGACAAGGGTATTGTTAGTGAATTTATATATTTGGTCTGGAAATTATTTGTGCATTGACAATATCCCCCCGAATGGAGGCTTTACACCTTAAATGACAGGATTTTCCTTTTTTCCTTACAAGCTCTATTAGGGAGAAAGAGTGAGAGAGGCTATTGAGTAAACTGGAGGGAGGTTATTTGCACGTGGTTGCGCTTTAAAGAATTTTATTTCTACAGCACTTCAAGTATAAGCCGAATTGAACACAATGGCAGCATTATAAAATATTTGGTGAAGTTATATATTAAATTCCGCGCACCTGCCGAGAAAATTATAACTATATTATGACTAAAGCAAATGGTGCGAAATTCGACGGTGGCAAAAATCTGTTCACTTTGTGATTCGTCAAAAACATTGAATTTTTGACGTGTTATTGTGTATGTCAAATGGATATGATTTTTTTCTCTTTTGAGAATCATGCATATAATGAAGAAAACAGCTGAAGAAAAGCTGGGCAAAAGATTCAGATATGTTACTTTGGGTGAATCATTCCAGAGAAAATAAATTGTGAGAAATAAAATGTTTTACTGTTTTGTTGCAAGTTGCAATGAACAGTTGAACACATGTTTGTCATTCTGAGACAGCCAAAGAGATTCAGGTAGGCGGCTTTTTAAGTATTTTCAACTTTTCTGCAAAAATCAGAAGCTTGTTTATTTTTGTTTGTGGTAATTGTGTCAGATAGGGCTACAGTTTATTACAATACCGCCTGATAAAGGTCTGAGTGTGCTGCTAATGTTTTCACTTTATATTGAATGTTATCGCTAAAGGTGTGAAAAATTATTGTAAGCCTTTTGCATTTGTAAGAATAGTAATCCTTACGTCTTAAAACTGAATTGTATACCGTTGTTATTTTCCAACTTGAAGTAATATTTGATAGAGATTGGCGCAAGAGGATTTACATGTACTATTCTTCTTATCCACTAGCGCGAAAGAAACTCAAAATTATCAGCTTAAACATTTGGATTTCGTTGAATAGAAGCTAGCCTCTTCACCCGTACACAGAAAAGGATTACGATGTTACATACTAAAAAAGGTCTGACAAGCAAACACGTGACTCTAATCCGACATTTGAAAAATATTAAATTCCTATAATTCAGTGTGAATGTCAAGTCTGACTCTATGTGATTTTCATATACTTTATATTGTTTATCTCTCCGATTTTTATCAATTTTGTTTTGTTGTGTTGAATTTGTTCATGAAGAATTTATAGTCTTATGGATAAATGTTTATTCCGCTTGATTTTTCTGATATACAGCGCGGACGTCTTGGAACATTAAACGCGGACGTCGTAGAAAAAAGTATTATATAACAAATGATATATATAAATGAAGGGTGCCATCGATCAATTAAAATTGGCGTAAGAGTTAATCAAATAAATTCTACATATTCAAAGCACAAGACAAGAATTATTGCCAAAATAATGTTTCAGTTGATACTCATCACTGGCATCTGTGGCCGGGATGGTAAAGTACAGATTTCCAATTAGTTTTTACTTGGAAGTTTGATCTCGATAAAAAGCGGAAAGGCACGATATCGGTTGGCCATTTTTTTGCTGGAGAGCAGTTCGGCATGTCTGCAGAAGAAATCTGCTAGTTTCGGAAGAGCGTAGCTTGGTGGAATCTGAACCTCTTTGAAAGCATCATTAGCATAGTAAAGTGTTCAACAGATGTTTCAAAAGAGGCTTACATTTTAGGCGTGTTGAGGGAAACATTTGTATCGTGTATAAAGGCATCGCTACATTCCTAAATGCGTGATAACTGAAATAAAAAGTTATAAACTCATTTATGGCTCCTTTTTGATGATATACATCAACTAGATATATATCCGTATCATGTGATGGTTCCGAAAATATTATTCTAGCGTACAGTAGGAGTTTACTTGAATCCTGCATAAAAAAATGTTTTATGTAAAGGGAGCGGATCAAAACAGTATCTTTTTTTTTTAAAGTTATTTTCACTGGGGCACCCATGATTCCAAGCTTAAATCAATCATTCCCCTTTCTGTCCTGACATTTTTCTTTTTAATAAATTGACGAGATATGTCAACGTCATCATATTCAAAATGATATTTTAGTGGCATGTTTGACATTCTACAGCCATGCTTTTCAGAGGTGTTGAGTAATTAGTAAAATAATAATTACAACAATAGTAGAATTAGATTGGTGCATTTTTCCGTTGCAAGGTATCAGGATATCTTTATATTAAAATTTTGATACATTTGCACTATAATAAGGAGTATAATATGTTTTATTTGAAATAAATTGATGGAGTATCGTTGGAAAATCATTTCTGGTGTAGTTTTTTCCTCTTGGGTTGTAGTTTAATTGATACTCTGTTAATATTTATTAATAAATAAGCGTAATAATTATCACTGCGTGAGTCAATCATTAACTGACCGATATACGCAGAAATTAATTAAGCTCAATTAATATCTCAGCATGAGTTAATCGATAATAGGTTAATGAATGTTGAAAGTTAAAAAGCAGGCCGGGTGAGTTTTAGGAGTTATTTCCCTTCCAATACTTTTGTAACTTAGATAAGAAATCGACAATCAAGTTATGGCACAAAATACTTTTCTGCAAAAATTTGATTCCAATCGAGACGCGGATTTATTGGTTCTATAGTTTTATAGTTTCTATGTTGACCCCACTTCTTTTTAGTAAGTAATTCACAATAAACAAATTAAGATGTAATTTAAACACAATTTAATCTATATTAGTAAGAACTATCAGATAAAAAAGAATGATAAAAGTATCTGTAAGTTCTAATATTATTATCAACAAATTATCATTTTTATAAAATGTTTTGTTTGCAAGATTTCATAAACTAAGTATAAAATTAATGAATACATGATCAGTACCTAGCTCCATAAAAATTATGATACTTAAGATTTCAAATAAATTTTAAAAAAAAATCTTTTATCATAATTTATTTATTATTGAAATATTTTTCTTATACTGTTTTATTTGAGAATCTTAGAAATGGCAAAGTGAATGTGTTGAACGCTATGTTTATAATCTACACGGTAAAAAGTTTATTCATAAGCAACACAGTTTAAACCAATGGGATTGTACCTCTTTCATAAAAAGTTTACATTGATTGACAGACCTTTTTAACGCCCCGCCCCCTGACCTATTTCGGCGGAATAATTCGCGAGCATATCAATACTTGGGATCTAACAGAGAAGTCATGTTGAAGAATGTGCCTCAAATTAGTGATAAATTAACACGTGTGTGAATTCAATAATGAAGGAAATATAAATTTATTAATGGAATATGTTTATACCTTCACTTGACATAGGGTTTTGATCATGTGAAACTAAACTAGCGTTGAACTGATGGAGTTTCTTCTTTCACAGAGAGTATCGGAGTGAACGTTCCTCGGCTGGCCGAGTTCCCTCCGTCACGTACGAATGGAAGGAGGGTATGGCCTCGCTGTCCTATCCACCTATGCCCCCTATTTTGAGCTTGGTGGTTATTTTCATATTGGTATACTTAATCGATACAAGTGAGTACATATTTTTAAAAATTCAAGCGATATTTTACATTCCGTTATGGGACCTATATTTCTCGAGAAAGGAGTGTTTTTCCATGATGAAGTTGTACGTTGAAATATTCGTAAATTTAGAAAAGTCGTAGTAAGATAAATATATTTGATTATTTACTAAATGAGTATTCAGATTGAAGATATTTACATTTTATTTCACTGTTTTTTTTTTTATCTAAGTGTTTAATATTGGTTGTTAGGATAATGTCAACATTAGTTATCAGAAATGCATCCCTAATGATTGCTTATATTCTGTCATTGAAATAAAAGGAAATAAACATGTTTTTGATGATTTATTGAAGGTAATGGATGTGGCATGCAATTGTGTCATGAACGCTGGAGGACTGCTCAAAGAGCTGCACATGGAGGTTTGATAAAACCACACAATGGAGAAGAACCCCTGTGTGTAGCCCATAGGACTTACTTGGTGTGTCTAATCACAGAAGAGGTGAACTGCAAAACTAATCTGCACTACCACATGACCAAGGGAGGTGTCATACACAACATGAAAAATTTAAAGTGTAAGGATTACGGTGATACTTTTAACGTAACCACTGTTGTGAATGGCCCTCTTGTGGATCCATGTTTTCCAAATTCAATATGCACATGTACTTTTCGAAGCAAAAATCCCAACACTCCAATAAAATATGAACACTGTGGATTATTTGGTGATCCCCATTTGAGGACGTTCAGGGATGATTTCCAGACTTGTAAAGTGGAGGGTGCCTGGTCACTGGTTCAGAACAAATATATAGTGATTATGGTCACAAACAATCCAGTGAAAGACCATGCAGCAGCAACTGCCACAAGCAAGGTACATATGATTTAATAACTATGAAATGCAATTACTGTATACAGGGAAATTTTCGCCCCCGTTTTATTTTCGCCCCTTTCATCCTTGTTTCAAATGGGCAAATTTAAGATGGAGCAAATTCAAATAACACAGTTACTGTATAACTGTGACTGGGCGAATTCAAAACAGGACAAAACTGTTCACGAGTGTTAAAGGGAAAATAACAAGTGGCGAAAATAACCTGGTATACAGTATTTTGGTGTGATTACTGTAAAATTTATGAAGTTTGAAAGACTAGATATCAAATATGGGAATTTTTAAAAGCATGTTGGAAGAGTTGGAAGTTGGAAATTGGTGGTTTTATTTCTTGAAGGAGTTTCATTGACATTTTTAAAACATTGAAAATGGATGATGGAGCACTGAAAATTTTTCATTATTTGTAATGGACAATAACCCACATACTAACTGTTCCTATAAGTCTTAAATAGAAATAATAAGTTTAATTTAGTGGTACCTACCAGTTTTAGAATCCCAAATGAGCTGAAGTTGACTACAACAGATATTCTTATATATATTGTATGCATCTATATATAATGATTCCTTTAATTTGTCATGAATTGTATGAAATTAAATAGGAATACATAAAATGTTTCAAGGAACCCATTCAAACAAAATGAAGATTTGTTTTTGTGCATGTAAATTTTTATGCACATATTTTATGCTAAGTGAAGTGCTTTTGCTGTCTTGCATCATTCTAAATTTCTTGTACAGGACTTAGGAGTACATTCTTTCGAATGTTTACAAGTTGTCTAAACTTACGTGTGCATGAACATGTATGTTGCAACAAGAGCTTGTAGGTCAGATTGCTTTCTGAAGCAGTAGTTTTCAGCATTAGATTTTAGAAAATGGAAACTGTATCATGTTTTCATAGCCAGACATCTTTTATTTTAAATAATTGTCATGAGTAATCAGTACTTTATTGATGAGGACATTTACATTAAAGGAAGATTTTTAAGGTATATTAGTCGAAGAATATGAAGGTTTGACTTTTCCATTATTTCCCAATCATGGCAAGGAGCACATGGCTGGTTTGACCAGTCATTAGGGGATGCTCACTCCTCCATGGCACCTGATCTTATCTGATCCGTGTTTACTCTGATCAAAAAATGAATTTGTATATGAAATCAAAACGCAAATGTCGTATAATTATGTATGATATTGATAAAGAAATGGTACAGAAGAAGGTAAGGAATATATGAGAAAATGTTCAATGATGAAACAAACTTAACATATCTTATCACAGAAGTCTCAGACTTTGAACAGACATCAATATGAACAAATAATTATGCCAAGCAATAAGCATTTGGGAGATGATCAGTACTGTAAGCAAAAACATCTTTTATTCAAGTGTCTTCTCCAGTTTTGGACAAGTTAATTTCATTTCACATTTTTAAAAATATTAATTAAATCTTTTAGCTCACCTTGGTAAAGTTTTGAGGAGCTTAAATGTTATATAAGTTAATCCAAGTATTGGTATGGATATTACTTTAGCATTGACATCCTTTGAAGTCTATTCCCAAATGTTAAAGCCCTACCAAACCAAACTTCCATGGATGCATACTACTAGTACTAGACATGCTTCAAATACTGGAGCTGACCAACATTTTTTGGATGAGTGACCAGGTTTAAACTTTAGGAGCTGGTCCATTCCAAAGAGACTATAACCACAATCTGGACCAAATTTGCATGGAAGATGCATTTAGGCCTACCTGGTTCAAACTTGCAAATATGATGCAACTAGAAATGTACAGTACACTGCACACTTAATGCTTCAGGCACTGGAGTTAAATTTTTCATGTGAATGAACTTGTCAAGATTAAAAGAGCTGGTCTATTCTAAAGTAACTATAAACTTTATTGAGACTGAACTTGCATTGGTATCATGCTACTCTAGGGATGCACACAAACCAAATGGGTTTCTGGAATCTCGATCTGACCTACATTTACAGGTTTATTGTACAGTAAATTTTTTGGAGCAGCTAGGTTCATTTTCAAGTATTTATAGAAATTACCAGAACTTTAACATTTGTCAAGGTGAGCTTTGTATCTTTTAATGCCTTGGCTTTGTTTTATTTTAATTTTTCATATAATATCCATGATGGTGAACATACACTTGTATGCAACATTTTCTGCAAAAAGAAAAGGTTATTGATGAATAAGCACTGGGACACTAAAAACTTTATGAATGCATGCAAAGAGCTGTTTGCGTTTCAGCACTCCAAATGTTTCGTGTACTCACTGAGAAAAACAATTTAAATTGAAGATGAAGTCCTTGCTCATTGGAACATATACAAATCAAAATGGGCCCCATAAACAGAGCTTTGGTGTTTTCTTCATGTAAACAATAATAGCGTATACAAAGACTTTGTGTAGATCTGGTGTTATATTGGTTAATTAGATTTTTTTTTATCTGGCATTCAAATTCAAGACAAGCATGATTAATAGACTATTACAAAGGCACTCTGGCGTATATCAGATTTGTTTTATGTGCTAATATGCATTTTCTTATTTAGATTTAAATGAAAAAAGAAAACAGGTGTAGGCCACTTCATTAGTCCCAAATTACACACAACAATGTACATACTACATATACATATTCAGTCAAAAACTGCTTAGAGAACTTGGAGTAAAGTAGTTTTCCATTATATTGTTTGCAAAGGACATATTCTTTTGTTATTAAATTCTTAAATTTAAGTAAAAAATAACTTTTAAAACAGACCAAGACAATTCAGGGGAAAATATCTTTTTGATAAGAGAATTCATTTGTTTAAAAGTTTCTATTTGATGTAGAATAATATGCCTGTGATACATGTACATTCTGTTCATAAGTTGTCCATTTTCTGCATCAATTTCTTAATATAAGTTTGAAGTTACTAGAAGCATTAAAAAACTGACTTGGAAAGGAAAAGGGACAAGTATGGCTTGATATAGTTTGGTTCATTTTGCACACTTGTACACTCAGAGGATAAAGACTTGAATTTTTTTTAAAGGTTCTAAAATGTACAGTTGTGTCTATTTGTGGGAAGGGAGCTGGCCTAACTTCATATTTATACATTGATGAAATCAAACAACCAAAACCACCAATTTTGAATATAGACTTCCAAACCAGGCATCTATGTGTGAGATGAGCTTAAAAATAGGTGTAATGAGCATCAAGAATACTGAAAATACTTTTCTAAGTAAATAATGAAAAATGCCTGCAAATGTCAACAAATGCTGTTGCATTTGGGACAGGACAATGCGAGAGAAGTCATGGTAAAGTAGTACGTGGGTGACAAAGCCATTCAGGATATTCACATAAATTAACGTTTCTTCGCCATCTAAATTTTTATTCTAAAGACACTCATTTCCATCTCAAAATGTTAGAGACCACATTTATTCATTTAATGAATAAAAAAGACTGAGTTGCATTAATGCCTTATACCCGTGATTTGCAGGCTTCTGTACTTGTATTCCAAACCATTGAACCTTAAATGTTTTAAAATACATGCAAACAGAGTTAATCACGTTGATTTATTTTCAGAGCACCTGGCTGGCTCATTAACATTGTGTCAAATATGAACAAATTTATGGCCCATTTACTTAGCATATTAATAAAACTCTACGTAAGTTTAAGTACTGAAACAGTGCTGTAAATGGTAGAACTTAGTTCTGAATTCAGAAGTACCACATTTTTGCCATACATGTTGTTATGAAGTAAACACTAGACCAAGACCAAGGGAGAGCCTTTATGAAAATATTATTTTGGAGCTGTGGCCATGTGAGATTAAATGTAGATTTATGTATGGAGGTTTTAAAGTTTGGCCAAGGTTTATTTGCTTGATATTTAAATCAACAGGACTAAGTGACGTATGTAAACTTGTCTTTTGACACCTGCACATAAAAAACACATGAAATACTCTATGTTTTGTCCTAGGTATACGTTCAAAAGATATATGACCATATACATACTCAATAAGTGTTCTTTCCAGTAATATATGTTAATGCATTTGCATAATCTCGACAAGCCCAAAATCATTAAACTTCAAATTTTTCATCTGAGAATTAGATTATACATATATACATGTGTAGACAGAAATATCTTGTTGAATACCTGTGTGCTTTTATAAAACAGGTCAGTGACTCTGCTGTAACTTATTTTGGTATTTGAAAATTAATATGCATATCAAAAGTTAGGATCACAATGATAGTGTTTTGATGCTTATCTTGAATCATTTGGCTGAGGGACCAAAAGGGAGAACTTGCCAAATGATGTGAAGACATGCAATTTATTAGAAATCTTTTTTAAAAACTATAACCATAGTGAATTACAAAAACAAAACATTGTGAATAATTATAAATGGTTGATGTCTTACAAATTTTATGTTTTTGATTAAAATTTTATGCAATCTTTCTGATTTGGGTTGAAATTTTGATGCTGAAAATTGACTTTGATTGGGAACTCGACTTGCTGTGTTTTATCATGTTTATTGCAAAAATTTTGAGTTATGCAAACACACCACATAGAAGAGGAGTCCGGGGGTGGTCCACATTGGCTTTGATTAAGTGAGATTACCATACAAACTTTTGTCTCCTATTAAATGCATATCGACAGCTACCAAGGAATGCAGTGTGCAGCATTGCATTTACCCAAGGTCGAAACACTTCCATTAACTTTTTAAATTGTCAAGCCAAATTTTCACTTCTCTTGCCATAGCGTATTTTAAAGCTAGATAAATGAGTGTCTCTGGTTTCTTTGTCCTGAACATGGTAAAATGCTGGCATGTCTAGATGAATGTTGTGTACTTCTCATGAAGAAAATGTGACAGGTTTGGACGGAGACTTGTTAGAGAGATCAGGAATGTAATGAAAATCTTCAGAGAAACATATATTATAAAGACACAAGGAAATAGCTAGTACCAAGAGTTAAGAACATTTATAGACATTATCTGTGTACTTTTAGAAAATAGACTTTATAAAAGTGCAAGTCAAAGTAATTTAGAAATAAATTTATTTTGAGGACACACATTATTGAAGAATATATTGATATTTATTTTGAAGACACACCATTAAATTATAGAAACCTCTTATTTGTTGAATATATTTATTATTTTATGTTTATGCACATTGATAGTTATGGTGTATTCCAACATGCTTACCCCTATATGTGTTTTGCAATTTTTAGAGGAATTTACATGTATATGAGTGTTATAGTTTTACACGAGGTTTACGTTTTTGATAACTTTGTAACTGTTGATGTTTTCTTTACAGTTGACTGTCGTGATAAAGAAAAATGAAGACTGTGCTTCGCATGATTTTGTAACTTACAAAGCTCACACAAATAACCTGCCAGGAACATTTGAAAATGGCCTATCTGCTGTTGGCCCCGATGAAAGTGTAGCCATTAGGGTGTTGGACCCTGGAAAACATGTACAAATCTATTTAAGGTTCATTGATACAACCATACGGGTGCGACAAATTGGTCGCTATTTCACTTTTGCCATAAAAATGCCACAGGAAATTGTGGAACAGTCACTAGACAATGATACTCAGCAATTATGTGTGCAAGGATGCCCCGAACAGGAGCAAATTAATTATAAAAAATATCTGGCAGAAAAAAGGAGAATTATAGACGGGCATCAAGGGGACATAGCAATGACCAGTGATAAAGCAAGTGAATTGTGTCGGAAGTCACATGTTGTGGATTTTTACTTTGATTCATGTGTATTTGATCTCATGACCACTGGAGATGAAAGTTTTACTGTAGCAGCACAACAGTTGTCAAAAGATTTAACAGATCTTTCACCAGAAATTGTGAAAACTCAGGAAAACCGAACACATTTGGAAGAAATCCATCATTCAAGTGGTTGTAGAGTAAATAGTGACTTTATTCTGTGGACTTGTGCTTTAGCTGTTACTTTATGTTTATTATTTCAACAAAGGACTTCATAACAAAGGTAACATATTCAGACAATGGCAAAACATTCATGTCACTTTCAGTATATCTAGATACTTTTTACCAGGAAGTACTTGCACAATGCTGAAATTGTAAGGAAAATTGATGTATCGAAATTGTAACAAAAGTAAACATAAGGGACAAATGTTGACTTGGGGGGGGGGGGGGGGGGGGGGGGCTAGAGAATTGGAGGTTTAGCAGTTAAGGCCATGCCAATTTCTTTTCCCATGATTTGCATCCACCTAGAACCTAGCAACATATTCGAATATAGAAGAATTGTATTAGCTTAAAAACAAATATAAATACAATGGATATTTTGATTTTTTTAATTCTATTTTTCTGCAGAAAGACAAAATAATTTTGCAATTAAAATGTTGAGCATTAGTTTACTGATTTGGCTAATAACAAAAACATAAATTGAAAGAAAGCTCAAGTCTCTGTAAGAATAAACAGATTTGGGAGTTTTTTATTTTGTGTGTTTTTCTGATCTTGGATGTATAAAACCAAGGTGCTTGACATAGCAAAAAAAAATTGGAATGGCCTAATTGCATCATTAAAAGAAAATAACAGGATATAATTTTCTGCAGTTTTTCTGGATCTGCCATTGCACAGTGCTTTGAATATATATAAATTGCTCTTAGATTGTTGACCTGGAGCACCAGGGACTGCCCACCATTTGATTATGAAACAAAGATGCAACAAATAAAGATGATACTTCTGTAATTTAATATTACAGATCATAATTTTCCTGGCACTTATGAGAAAATTGTTCTTTTCCTTGGAATGATCCAATCAATTTCTTTTTATATCTCATGAAGTTGGCTCTGTAACATTTCCACTTCTCTATGTTGGTGTCAGAATGGAAATGCAAACACATGTAATTCAGCAACAAAGCCATTGATTTTTCTTTTTTCTCTAGTTCAGTGAGAAAACTGGATATATAGTAAGTGACATGAATTTTTTGAAGCTGAGTCTGAATATGAATCATGTATAATTTTTTTGTTATTTGAGGAAACCACCCTTTTTCATGAGAATTAGAGACTTTGTTTGAATTATTGAATTACATATTATGTATATGATACCCATTTATGATTGATGCCAAAAATACAGTATTTTGTTATATGCTGAATTTATAAACAAAACCCACTTTAATTAAAATGTAGTGTCAGGGAATGTATGTAATTGATGAGCTATGGTCACCGTCATAATGGAAGTGGGTATGAATTTTGTGCATGTGTCTTTATGTACAAGGGCGAATGATACAGAGTGTATGAGATACACATTGTGTGAATGATGCATATACATGTGAAAACGGAGATTGAATGGTCTAGCTTCAATGGTTTTGAGTCAATGTATGTTATAAATGTATATAAAAATGCCAACTGCTGACTGCACTGAACAATTGATTATTTGTTATTGAAATTTTCAGTAGATTTAAGTATGTGAAACTTCATAGCTTGACAATTCAGAATATTGAATTCCATACATACACATGTAGGTTGTGTTCAGGCCCTCTTGTGCTTTGTCCCAGTCATGTTTAAATAAGCCCCCATATTGATTTTCTCTTCTAAAATATCTTGGATTTTAAGAACCCCAGCCACAAAGATTTAGTGTTATTAGGTGTAAATTCTAGAGACCAGAGCTATCAAAAGATACCTAAGAAAGCTTTTTAAAACTGTTTGTTGAAATAGAGATCGAGCAACTTGTTTGCAACCTTTAGTCTTGTGTTATCAAGCTTAACACAAACTAAGTATTGCATAATTCAGTCTCACACATTCAAATATTCATAAAATTTTGATTTCTTGTGATAGACTGTTGTTTTTCTTGGTTTTCCTACAGACAATGTATTCTGAATTTTCACCTATTTCTGTTGATTTATCATGAGAGGGCCTGCATCAACTGGAAAATGCAGAGTGAGTTCGTTTAGACTCCTTAACTCTTTCTGTAAAATGACAAAAAAGCAATAAAATTGTTGAGTATTTATATTTTTCTCTTTTCCTGATTGTTTACTCCGTAAGGCTGTTTGGTTCAATTAGAGCATTGCTGAAACAATTTGTCATCCGGTGACCCCATACTGGCCTTGGACACGTGGAGTGTATATACAGGTAGTGCAGGTGTAAAGCCCAAAGCTACATCATTCTTGGTCGCTTTGTCCCCATGCCCAAGTGCTTCTTAGTTTAAATAACTAAAAAAAAAAACGAGCATGGACAACACGTACGTAAATGAAAAATCTAGAATCAACATCATCTGTATTGCGTTACCTCTTCCACAGAATGAATCAGGTTTAACTCTAGTTTACTGGTAACTTGTACATGTTTAACATATATATTTGTTGTTATCAAGGCATCTAAATTACGCATCAGTCTGATTTGCCGATGATAAGAATCGGATGCACGTTTTTGCATTGATAACCACTTGAAAGTGTTTGATCATCCCTGCAGTAAACTCTCACTCAGGTGTATGATAATCAGACATTTTTTTCCTCGCATGTAAAGGACAGCTTTCAAGACGTGACAACAACGATGACATTCCTCGACCTGAATAAGACACAACACATCTTGACAATGGCAAGGGCCATAGAAAATTTTAATTCACTTTAATTTTACCCCATAAAACGTGGTCCGTCGATAAGACTAGCCCAAGTAGAGATCCGCATGACCCTTTGTTCGTACTGAAAAATTCCCAACGTGATTTTCTTTAACCCCCGAAAGCCATAAAATGAAATTCATCTCGCCTTAATGGGCCACCCGGTCTAAATAGGCATACAACCTATACAAGGAACCGAGCTGACGCGATTTGATTTCCATTGTAACTTGAATACATTGGTCAGTGTTCCGTCTAGAGTGGGAGGGGACGAACTTTCATTATTTTCAGACGCCGGGGGATTTTCTCCTGAGAAATGAATTTGAACTTTATTGTGTACAAGGGGCTCCATTGAAAGAAAAATCGGTAGAATAGCATCACGAATAATTACAACAAACGGTAGAAATAAAGTGACGATACCTAGACTACTTGAAAATTTTAATTGGCTTTTTTTCAAATTGAAGGAAGTTTTCTTGAATATCTTTTTGTTTCATTGACATGTTGACCCTTTCATGAGTGGGGACACTCGCTTAGATATTCGCGGTCATACTTTGGCTATTGTGGGATGAAATTTTCACTGCAGCTCAATTTGACCTGTCCCTTTCATCAAAAGAAGTTAGCTTTAGAGGTACAGTGAAGGTTTTTGCCTAGAAAAATTCAAAAACCGATGTTAATAACGTTGTATTTTAATGTAAGTGGAATATTGTAATTAGTTGACTCTTTATGACCGGTATGTAGAACGGATACAATTTTCATGCCTAATAAATGTATTTGTTTATTGGTACATTATGGGATTGCAAGAGTGCATTAATTAGCATTATTGTTCCCCCCTGTTGTATTGTTCAGTGACAGAATTGTCAAACTTTATATTTTTTCACAGAAAAACAACAAAGCAAGTCGATCAATCACAAAATAACCCAGATCTCTGGCATATTTTTAGAGCATAAACCGTATGTAAGTCTAAACAGTTTTTTTAATTGGATGGAATTAGTTCCTCATTCAGTAAACATATAGGTTTGATTTCTAGGAAGGCTGTTGGTAATAAGTTAAAACATATGTATACAAACAACACAAGTTCTGTTTGGTTCAGGGCATTCTACCTAAAGGTTGAACGTTATGGTTGCCGCTTATCAAGTACTTAATCTTGCTCGGGAGATTTGCACACCTGCATCGAAACACTGAATTATCTGCTGGGGCCCTTCAAAGGGAGTGAAAGAGGAGAAATAAGATCTGTGAAATTTGAGCTTAAAATTTATGTTTCAGATAATTGAATTATTCATGTCCAGGTATGAAAAGGCCAAAGTTATATAATGTATGCACGTTCCCGTAGTTTCTGCGTTTAAGTTAGCGCTGTGGAATGGATTTTATGGTCTTGTTGAAAACAAAAAGGTGTCGCTAAGTTTGGCTGAAATTGAAATAAAATCTCTCCACGCCCTTCCTAAATAATGATATCCATTATACGTTTAAACTGCCCCCGTTTCTTTCCATTTCCCCCCTTCGTCAAGTTGTATAGTGGTATATGGTTATTACGGAGTTTCCACGAGATAGAGATATTACCAAGATTTTCCTTTGAGATAAGTGTTTTAGTTTACTAAGTTGCATTATGTGAAAAAGCATTAATGCTATAGTATTGCAGTTAACTGCATTTTAAGTAATCTAAAGACAATAGCATACGACGTTCTAACTCATTTAAGATCAAAAGAAAATCCCAGTTCCTCAAAAGGCCCGCACGGCATCAGTTTCATCTCCAAAAAGTCTTACCCTCTGAGCTGAAATTAAATGTCATCATTGTTTTTCAAAGTTTTATAGCCCAAGCAAAATAAAGACCACGCTGAAAATTATACGGTATCATTCTATCGTGATCTGAGTGCGGGTTTTTCATGACTAAACCATTTTGTGAAAGGGATACACTTTATAAAGGTCCAAAAATTAGCGACCCGCACAAAGATTTTTTTTCTGACTGAATGGGACTCAGACACGTAAACCGTTTGGTATTACCTTTTGACGTGTTGGTTTATGGAAACTAGCTGTTTGATAACATTAACAAAATATATACCTATCCTTTATTTATAATGTTCATTATGCTGTACGAATTTTAATTTAAACCAAAGAAGAATAAAATTTCTCTTTATGAAAGCCTTAGTTTTTCAATTGTTCACTCAAAAAAATATTACATTGTATTCCTAACAGCAAAAATGGAGAAATAGGAAAAACGTTCAGTATAGCATCTTTAAGTTTTTGTTTAAGTTACACTGTACATGTACATATTAATTAACAGATGGGCGTTTTTCTCTTTTGCAATAGAACAGATGGCAAATTACTTGTTGGAATTAAATGAGGCAATTCTCATTTCCTGCTATTATATACTTTGCGTTACGATTTAATTTAGGATTTTTTGTATCGTTTGTTTTAATGGAATGTGTCAGTAGGCTAGTTCAGGCTATCCGAGACAGTTAATAAGGGGGTTGTTTTAAAGTTTTAGATATCAAGTACACGTTCACTGGAAAAACACACAGGAGACTTTGTATAAAACAAATTTTGATAAATTGGTAAAAAATCATTTTACTTGAAAAAACAATTAAACCGTGTAGCTCGTTTATCATCAAATTGTTTTACTTGGGTGAATTATATATTTTTAGCCAGTGATTAATTGCAGTGCAATGAAAAGTACAATCAGATTTGTTATGTAATAAAAAAAAATCCTGAAGTGCGAAAATTACCAAACTTTGAAGTGAAAATCTGTTATAGTTTGCACCTTTTTAGCACAGCCTTCCATCGAATAATATGTATTTGTTTAGGAAGAACGCCGTATGGTTCCTCTCAAAACTGTGCTTTGAATCTGAAAAAAACCAAGTCATATTCTCTTATCTGATGGGAAATGTTCGTAACATCAAAACATAAGAAAATTTGTATATTTACAATGTAATTAAACCCTTATCCCATTACTGTTTCTACTAAAATCTAAACACCGATGATGCACACAGAGCATATTTTCATAAACTTTGGAGATTTTTTTTATCTTGAAATCGAGAGGGGCAAATCATAGATTTTTTTTCTTTCTTTGTAAAGCATTTCTATCAAGGATTCGTATGTTATATATCATGGAAATTGCAGTTTTAGCATATGGCGTGGATTGTATGTAATTTTTATGTTCTTCCAGCATTCCGTTCCGCAGTTAAACGGACTAGGGCCCGTCTCTCCTCGAAACATCAAAAACATGTGCAAGAACTGGAGATCTACATTGAAAGTAATACGTTCTTCTCTCCTCTACAGCTGCGTTATCGACTCCAGATAAGATTCCTCGGCTTCCCTTCCTCTTCTTTTTTTTTACCCCTTTCACTCCAACGATTTCACAAAAAGGATGTGTAAAAGATTTATAGAATGGCTTGATTTTTTTGTAAATCTTCTATGGTTACGCTTAGGAATGCTTTATATTAGTTTTGGTTTCAAATATCATAAGAAAGAGAACATATGTTTAATTTATAGACATTTTTCAACTTTTTGATTAACTATCCTGGAGTCAAAAGCGACTCGCTTCAATTAGTTCTTTTTATTGAATAAAAACCCCAAAATTGCATTAAAATGATTTGTCATGGGATAAAAAAATCATAATTAAATTCATAATTTCTGGATATATATCAGATATCAAGGTCTGTTATCAAAATCAGATGTTTTGAATCACAATAACGTTTGACTGACAATCATTTTATAAAATCACATTAAACGTCTACATGTGAATACAATTTACGTACCTCCACAAATAACCTTAACAATGAACTCTTCTATGATGGAGGTAGAATTCGTTATCTAAAGTCTTGGTGACATTTGAGACGAGCATAGATCAGAACTCTAGACAAGAAAAGTGATAAAAGTTGGAAAAAATATACAACGAGAAGAATGCTTTGCAAGATCGCGGGTCATGCTACTGACTTGATTGGTAAGTTGATGCTGAATAATTTTGTCATTTATATGATAATAGAGTGAAAGAAAATGAAGTCACGAATAAGCTCGTGACAGAATGTTTTGAACCGTTTTCTTTGGCATCTCCTTGCAAAGCTTCTGTTCTGCTTATCAAGCAATAAAAGCACATACCTTGCTGAAATTGTGATAAACCCTGTGATTTTTTCGTCGTCTTTTGACAATTTTATTGCAGACACTTAAAAAAATCTAGTTTTATAGACACTCGCTTCATTGCATATCATGCCAGTCAAAGAGTTCTGATTTTGCATGGTCAATGTAGAAAAGGAAGACTTTTTGCTGCAGTATGAGTATATTGAACTAAAACATGGAAGGTTAAAAAATGGCTAATAAATGAGAGCTGTTGCTTACGTGCCCATCAATTTTTTTTTTAATTCATATATGCACTTTCTTGCAAAAAGTGTGTAACTACAACTTGAACTCTTTAGAGAAAAACGTGCTACCTTGATTTTCATGACATATTTATTTAAAGAAAACGATCAATCTATTCATATTTTCAAAGGTAAAGTACATCCAAAAATTTCTTTCAAAGAATTATTTTCTGTTGTTTTTACGTTTTTCTGTAACCTTTTATACTTTAACAAGGAGCGCTCACAGTATCTGTCAGTACCGATGCTTTACGAGGCCCGAGTGGCGTAAGCAATTAAAATTTATCTAAGACAGAATAGAACCAAGAGTGAACGCACTGAAGCAATGAAAATTGTCATTTTACATATTCTTTTTCGTATATATTGTAATTTTGTGACGAAGAGGGATAAAATGACTTGTGAGCTGGATTTGACGCATCTAGATTTTGGTAGAAAGTGACCAACGCTCACTTTTTTGTATGATTGTAGTCCAAACTCCTCTGTCTGTCTTTTTTTCGATGAAATTCGGAAATTCAAACCAGGTACACAAGAGAAATATTGCAGGTGTACATACATTTAATTTATCGGACGACTAGTGCTTGATAGGAGTCTAGATTTTCACTACACCTCTTTCATTTGTTTATATTCTCTCAGATTTGGTGCGATATTAGGGGGTAAAAATGGGAGAAAATTAACTCAGTAAGCGGGGTGCTCAATGGGTTGTTTTCGTGAACTTGCTTTAGGATACTAAGTAAATCGCGTCGGAAGAAGAATGTTTAAACATAAATTAAGGTAATATGTTCATTCACATACATGTGTATATTGGGATTCCCAAATGTAAGTTGCAAATGGATAAAATAATTTACACATTTGTTTATAAAGATGTTATTTGTTCTTGCAATAACTCTAAAAAGAAAATTAACACACTAATGTAGTACACGGTTCTGTCCTTTTGTGCACGCACTTAAAGAGCTATGCTAATTACCACAACTTGCAGATCTGCATTTAACATTGTAAAGTACAAATCAATGTTTATTCTCCCCCAAAAAACTAACACTAAATTATCATAATAGACATGCCAAATTTCATGCTTTGTAAGAGAAAAGAGCTTCCCACAATGGTGGTTTCCGTTGTTTAATAGTCATGTAAAACGGAAAAACGAGTTGCCTGTATAGTGAAATAGAGAAAAATGGTATTTCTTTGTGACGTCAGTATTCATTCTGAATTGGTTTAAGGGTACATAAGACATTGATAAGTTTTGGTATACATCATCAGGTGTGTTAAATGGGGGACCAGGTGTTCTTTAAGCTTCAAACAGCGACGATTTACGATACCATTGTCGCGCATTGGAGCAGGGACCAGAATTGTTAGCATTCTTTTACTTGTGATAAGTTATATACAGTTAAAAGCCAGCAAACCATTAAGCCATGTCATTTACATAGCCCCACATGCATCTAGGTCATCGTGGTCTATTCTTCTTGAGATCGGCTATCAACTACCGAAAATCTTTTGGATGTTTTTTCATGCATTGTATTTCCATATAACAGGTGGTCGTAATGAAATCCTGAAACCACTTAGTCACTCAAGAAACACTAGTCAACAATCACAAGTTACTCAATATGCATTATGATCATCTGTATGCCATAAAATAAATTTTGAAATATAAATTAAGAAAAAAGTCTGTAAAAAGGCATGTATTTTCAGACAAATCCCCATGAAACCTCCGTATGAGCGAAATTTAGAATATCATGATCAACATATGATACTGAACTTAATCCCAAATCTTAATGTTAACAAAACAAATTTCATAGTGCAGTGTGTATTGTGTTTCTGAATGTAAACATCTGTTACGCTGAAATTTTAAAAGAATAGCTCAGATTTCAAGATCAGGAATTTCAAAGTGTGCAACACTTGCCGAATCCTTATCTGTTTTTATCTCTGTCCAGAAGGCTATTTTTACAATGAATCAATTTTTGACCAAAGAATGAAAGAGAAAGAGTAGCCGAAATTGACCAAAAGCAACAGCAAGAGAAAACGTTGTTAATTTCACTTAACCTGCCACAGTTCCATTGTGTCTGTAAAATTTCTCTCTCCGACCCAGATCTGACCTTGATCTTGTCAATAAGATTTTATTGTAGATTCTGGGATTAAAGCAATCTCACTTAGCTAAGATAAGGATTTTAATCTAGACGAATTTTCTTAATTTGTTACTTCTCACAGACGGATAAATTTTAAGACAATTTTCACTCGAACCAAAACTAATTAAATACCAAAGTGATTAGAAAGCTTGTGTATCATTTTGGTCTCTTTGTAATCAGTCAAAGTATCATGATGTAAAGTTTGAATTTATTAGGCGAAGGTTGCAAAATTTACGTTACATGTATTATGTTGTAAATTTTACATTTACCTCCACGTAATAAATTCAATATTTGCAAACGTGATAAAAGAGTGAAAATGTTTAAGTTTAAATATTGGATAGCCATGAAATAAATGGATTAAAAACACATAGTGATATCAGCTGATATGGATACAAATTGCTGTACAAAAAGTAATATATAGATGTATGTGTTTAATGTAAAATATATGTTTTTAAACTGTCCATAATCGATTAATATTCCCAAAATGTTGAGTATAATGCTTCCTAGTTTGAAAAAAAAATCTTCCTTTTGAACAAAACTCGTCTTATTCGATTATTGATCAATATTGCATCATATTGATCCTTGTCGTGGATTTGTAATTAAAGATTTACGCAATCGATTTTATCTTATTGCCGAAGGAAATGCAATTCATTTCGCTCAACAATAAAACACGTTTATAATCATTTACCTTTACATGTATCAGTTATGGTAAATTTAGATTATTAAAAATGATATTATTACATTAGGAAACCTTCTCAACCAAAACGTATCGCGTGAAGGTTACATTTTCTGCGAGGAAAACAATGAAAAACGTAGTATAACTAGAATGTGAGATAGGACCAAAACGTTTTGTTGACTATGTCTATAGTAATGGCAGTGGGAAAGAGAATCTCCAAACACCTTGTTTTTCAAAACAGAAAGTTTAAGTAGATTTTTTACAGTCATACCGGCGACCCCAACTCTTTCTGTAAACTGGAGAGAATCGACACTCAGAAACTAGATTGGCTCGAACAAAAGAAAAAAAACCTTAGTTAATATCGAGCGTTCAGGAACCTTTACGAATGTCAACACTTAAGCGAAATTCTATATGTTTAAGTTTTCTAAGCAAACTTTTTGACACAGTATAAAGTCTTTGCAAATAACGGTTGCATTCAGAGACCTAAAACAGCCGAAGAATAAGCCCAAGATTTACTTAAGAAAGCTAATATTGATCTGGGGAGGAAATGCATTCATGTGTGCTTTGTGAAGTGATTACATTCTGGAGACTATACAGAATTTGGAAGAAAAAGAATATAAAAAGAGAAAGTTTCCCAGACCGTATGTTTTTTTTCTCCATTTATCTCCCTTTATGGCAGAATTTGAAAAAGCAATACATGGACCTCTACGCTTCAAGATTGACTCTATTAATTTCTATTTATACAATCATACAGATAGAATATTCTGTATATACCAAATGTTTGCACAATATACATAAAACGAAGAATCAAATACATATATTGAAACGAAGATATAGATTACATAATGTTAACTATGCCAAAAATGTTTTATATCTCTTCCTATTCTAAAAAAGAAAAAGAAGATAAGGCATGATGCTTAGCGATGGATACTTGTTGGAAATTTTGTGAATTTTCCCGTATTTTATCACAATATAATAAACCAGTAGTCCCGATTTACTGAAATGGTCAATTTTAATGGAGTCTATTTGGTCCTCTAATCTTCAGAATACGTACTACATTAAACAAGCGAACATTGAGTGTTTACACGAGCTAGGGAACACTTGGCATGTCGGGAAATATCTTGGTACTGTCAGGCAACAAGCCCTCTTCCACACCTGCAAATCGCACATAATACACACTTCATTCAATCTTAAGGGCAATTTAATATTTGATAGTAAAGGTCCTGCTATTACGAGTGACGTTTTCTTGATGTATCTTTTTTCCCTAAGCTGTATTTAATAAATGACAAAACCGACGAACAGTAATTAAACGTATGGAAGATGTTGGAAGAACTGCACTCCAAAAAAGAGGAATAGAATGATCGTGCGAAAATCCGAGCCCATTCTTGAAAAGAAAAATTAAACTGTATCGTAATTTGACATTTTATTTCTGAATAATTGATAAGTCCAGACGATTGAATTTCAAATACAATGGGGATCTTTTTTTTAGATAATGGAAAAAGCAATTATGACAGAAACTTTTTAACAGCATAAAACTCCAAACCCATTAGGGAGAATGGGAGATAGAGATCAAAATGTAATAACGTTGACTAAATTGAAAAAAGGGGTCGCTGATCAGATACTGTTAAGATATGGGACTGTGAAACGTACATGTATTCTCCCCGTCATAAACAAGACGGAAAACAATCATATTGTCAAAACATTTATACAGGATTCGGAAGGGAAAGTTTTACAACTTCGTGCTTTAGTGTTAAACCAGAATTATTATAGTTTCATTCTGAGTCAACACATATTTTTATCTATGCGTTTGGTTTATTGAACCCACAGTTAAGTGTGATGTGGAAGGAATTTAAGTTCATCATTATTGATTTCAATTTTTATGACAATAAATACAACAGGAAGAGTCGTTCTGAACACTAACTGCTTGTACCCAAACCAGTATGGATTTCTATATGAATGAAAATTGAACTATAGTAAATTAGTCATTGTAGGGTCATGATGCAATGTCAGTTGGAGTGTCAGATAAGATATGAATGGAGGATTACCAAAAATCGTATTCAGTTGGAATTCCATTCAAACAATACAAATCAGGAACAAGCAATCACAGACGTCCAAAAACACCAGAGATGGGATCAGGTGCCATGGAGTAAGCAGGTTCACCCGCTGTGTGCTCCTTGTCATGATCGGGAAATACAGAAAAATCCGGCGACAATTCAGTTTGAAAATAGTGGGCTGCGATTTAGTATGAAAAATATCAACAAGCATTCGATTCATTGATAGATTTAATTACCGATAAGGTCATTGCATCGGTCAATGAACTTGCGAAATGATAATTTGAAACGAGACAAATTGTATTTTTGTTTCATCAACTTGTTTGTCAATAGCTTGCCTCGTTTAAAAAATTGTTCCTATATAGCACGCTCTTGCGTATCTAATCAGTGGGGATACTTAAACCCAACATGCAGATGATAAGAGTATTGTGAATTATAATAAAAAGTCAATATTTATGCATTTCTGTAAGTTGTACCTTTTTTTAAATGAAAGGGTGAAAACAGTGTTGTTTACAGCAGTTAAATTGTATTTTAGGTAGGGAAATTGCAAGTGAATTTAGATGAATACTCACATCTAAAATACCGTATTATTTTAAGATTTCTCTTATTGGCTACCTCTGTAATGTGACAGTGCAGTGTTTGACAAATGGAAAAAAGAGAATTGACGGCGGATGGTCATAGTGGGTCACATGATAGATGTCACTTTACACCTTATAACATGTAATGTGCCTTACTGACCCCTCTAATCTCCTGTCCGTAAAACAATAAACACTGAATTTGTCAACGTAAGCGACAGCAGGTATTAGCGACTGTCAATTAAGTTTGAAGTGACACTGACACCTCTACGCCATTTTTGATATCGATATGCTGCAGACGACATCATTTTACCAACTTATTGTATTATATACACTTAACTTAAGGAATTCTTTGACTAGATGTCTTTCAGCAGGTGACAATAAATTCAGCTACAAATTTCCAGCAAGTCATAACCCTGCCTCAAATGTAATATTGACAAAGTTCAATATCACACCAAGTAAGAAAGTCAAACAATTTCTTAAAACTATTTACATTTGGTCTTGAGAAAAATATGAAATAAATTTAAGTACATGTCACCAAAAGAAATTTCATTTAAATATAAAAAAAGGAATAGAATGTGAAGAACTCTTGGTACAACCCTGGGACTTGCTCAAAATGTATGTTTAAAATCTTGACCCACTTCCTACATTGCAAATATCCACTTCTTATGTTGTTCAAAAAGTGTTCCATTCAGACCGATGTATTAGTTCGATTATTGTTGTCCTCTTATAAGTACCGGTCATACGATTCGGTGGATGGGTATCTCAATTAAAAGTTTGTAATATTAAGGGAAAAAATCTTCCTCTCAAGTAGGTTTACTAACACCCCGCTATTGTGAGAGCGGCCCAGCTATTCAACACATTTCTATTGTGTTCACACCTGTAGGGGAGACTTTATAAGTCTCTCTCCATTTTAAAGGATTTTTTTCTTGCAATACGTAAAATCGGATATAGGTAAGGCCTCTTTGCATTCTTGCCATCTTGTAAACCTTCAACCCAACAAATGACTAAGGTTTTTAATAAACCATAATCAGATATTAACACTGCAATCTACTGATCTGGGGGATGAAATTTCACTACCATACCAGAAATTATTAAAATGTACATCAAAAACGTCAAGTTTATTTTTAATTTTGCCCTGAATGACCTACCGAAACATACTATGAATTTTGGACGAAATGCTGAAAAAAAAATCGAAAGCTAGGTTATAAATACCATTTTTGTTAATAGACTGAGCTTGTGTAATATCTAAAAAAAAATTAATCCCATTTCTTAATACTAACACCTGTTAAAGTGTAAATCAGATAAAGATAAGGTATGTTCAAGAGATATGAATTTTGAAAACATTACATAAAATATTCACACTTGCTCTTGTTCGGAGCTCTTTGATGGTTTCGGTTTCTCCGTGCTCTAGTGATATTTTTACACAATCTCATAAAATAGTATAAACCATGCGGGGAGAAACATATGTTACGATAAATCTTGTTTCCGTTCAACCCCTTTGGCATTATTTTGGACAACGCGAAATCTTTGACCAGTTTTGTACCAGCACGTAACTATAATCTTTCTTCACCTCTTCCCTTGTATACATTATTGCTTCTTATCTTCAACAAAAGAGCTGGTGGATTTTTAATTATAAACGTTCCCCTAAATCTGCATTACGCAACACCATCAACAAACTTCAGACACTTTGAATCAAGAAACTTTCAAACTTTTCTTAACGAGCGTACAACAGGTGTCGCAAGATGAAAAGGCGGAAAATCGGATAAAATTGGGCTCTGGACACATGTATTGTGAAGAAAAACATTAATTAATTCTCTCCAGGTGTGAAACAGGTGCGAGATTTGGCACAACTCAAAGTAAATCCTTATTTGATGATAGCAGGCGATTTGTTTGCATTTTAGAAGCCGCGATATTACAGGGCCTCTCAATCCAAGTTTGTTTGACAGAAAATAGATTATTCACAGTTTCCAGTCGCGTTTATTGCCTTGAATCATGGTTTTTTGATAAGCGACACAAGCATTTGTAATGTGGAAACACCATTCTCTACCCGGTTTTAGCAATGAAAATCAATAGTGTACCCCAAATCCTCCTGTGAGACTTTCTGACAACTTCAATTTATATATTACAGAAATTCACAGAAAGGTAAACGTGGCAGTACTCTCTAAAAGAAATCAGGTACAATCTGAGTGAAATGTGTATTGGGTTAAAAAAAACTGATTCAAAATTATACATATACCACTGAAATAGAAACCGTTAACGTTCTACAATACAGTTTATTTTCTCCTTCGATGTCATCCTGCTTCGATGTTACAATATTGGAGGAATTCTTTCCAGACCTAGTAACGTGAATTTCTCTCAGATTCGGTAGGATTACACATCATTGATCTTAGCTATACAGTGGGCATTGTAAAAGTTAACATTAAAACAGAAAATATCAGCCGTACCTAATGACATTTATTGAGGTATTAAAGCAACAGTACCTGAAAGTTATGAGCCTTGTTGAATTTTGTCGTTTTAACGTGTTTTAAATGATTATATAGAAATTGTAATTACACACAGTACAAAAACAGTAAATACTAGTACATGTATTTATATTCACTTAATCTTTGGTAACCTCTTCCATTCAACATTGAATCAATGCATTAACGTTGGCTAATAAAACCAGGGCTGTTAAAGCAATCTCTTTCTGAAGCAGACTGCTCTTCCTTCGTTGAAACAAAGTGCGAAATACAGATTAATGATACAATACATTATTATACCCCCCGCTTGAAAAGCTTTCCGTCCGTCCGTTTGTTACGCTTCGGGGTACCCATCTCTTATCCGCAACTCCTCTCATACCACTGAGTGAAATTTGGTGAGACTTTCACAGAATCTTTATATATATTGCCACTGTGCACCTCCTATTTTACTGTTTGATCCGACACATACCGGTATTTTTGGTTTCCCATAGCAAAACATGGACACTACCATTATATTTATAGGGGAGGCGGGGGTATCATTTAGTGAGCTCATTGCTCACAGTACTTCTAGTTTTCTGCAAAGCTTGCAACCGTCAATTTTTCTATAAAGAAAGGAAACATTGTTTATTTTACTTTATTGCTTCATTTGTAGCGATCATATGCTACATCTTCACCTGAGATTCTGTTGAAGAGAGAGAGAGAGAGAGAGAGAGAGAGAGGCAAGTTTAAAAGTCCAATTAAACAATTGAAACATATCGGGAGCAGTTCAAACAAGAACGCATCATCAAAGGTGGGATCAGTTGCCATTGAGGAGTAAGCATTACTGTCCACAGGTCACATCTGGCTTTTGAACCTTTTATGATCGAGCAGACGATAAATCCATATTTGGATGAAAAATGTAAGAAATAGGAAATAGCTGAAGAGTCAGACTCTGGTATATTTTTACGAGTTCAAAAAAATAATATAGAATCAATGTAAAAATGAAAATTTATATTTTTAATAATAAATCATCGTCGATTTATCGAAAACTGTTGAATCAAAGGTACCAACAAGAGAGTTTGTCATGTAGAAATATTTTTAATGAATTCTACTTTATATGAAAACAAAAGAAAGTGCAATCGATCAACAGATTTTTGGATAATTGATCTAAAAAAAACAAAACAAAAACAACATTTTTGCATTCGTATCAAGAAAGGTTTATTAAAAACTTCTACACGAAAGCAAGAAAACTCTTTCATATCTGAATATTTTAATAGAAAAAGAAGTTAATGGTAACATTACATCAAAGTTTTATGATAAACGTGCTGACTTAAAATTTACAATTGACAACTTCCCTTACTCATGTAACAACCCTTATCACCTGCATTTGCGGTTTATGTCTCTCATTTGATTCAATACACAAGAGCATACTTTACACAGGAAACTTTCTAAATCGAGGCAAGCTATTGACGAACAAGTTGAAGAAACAAGGATATCACAGCAGGTGAAACCAGTCGGCATGGGATGCTCACTCCTCCATGGAACCTGATTTCACCTCTGATGTTTTTGAAGGTCTGTGCTTGCACTCCTCACGATCTGCATTGTTTAAAATTGCAACAAAGCAAAGATTGGGGTTTAGGCGCTTGGCTAACAACCTTGTCCTGCAAATGGAGAAAGTGAACCGAACCGGCAACAAAAATAACTTTTACTTCACAGTGTTGCATGAAAAGCCCTCCGAGTACAATGAGATCCGTATGAATCCTGACAATCAAAACCATGAGGACATGGAAGATTAAAATCACCACTGGAGAAACTGTCCTTAAGGGGGCCGACTATAGTTTCCATTGCGCAATATTTCGCGCATCATAGTAAAATGAAGCGTATTTACTGTTTTATTGCGACTTTTTTCGCTTAATTATTAAAATTAAACAAAATTAAGAAATTATAGGTATAAGAATGTAATTACAATTTGACATAACTGATTTTTTAACCGATTTTGCAATTGATAGGTAGGTTGACGTCGTTGCAGTGTGTTTTTGACGTTATGATAATCTGTAGCTCTTAAAGAAAGGGGTATTAAAAATATTATTAAAGAAAAAGTAATAAACATACGCTCTTGAAATCAAAAACATTAAAATTTGAGAATATCTCCATTATTTTTATTATGTTTTTATATGAAACCTTTGTGTCCGTGATATTTTGTAGTACACTATAAAAATAGTAAAATTTGCTAATTTTTTTGCATTTTGAATGCCCCCTCTGGTAACAAGACGAGAATTTTGTGTTTCTTAGTACAATATATTATTACTCATCAAATATTATAGTTTGAACAAAATGTCTATTGTAGTATTTGTATAATTTGCTTTAAAGTGCTAAAAATTGGCATTTTCCTATATAATCCTATAGTAAATGTACCCGTATTTTGAGACAGTCCCTCAGAAATACCTCGACGGTAGATTTCCTCCAAACTTTGCATGTACACTGAAGTTAATGTAAGTTACATTTGGTAGAAAAATGAAAGTTTCGCTATTGTAGTTTTCACACAATAAAACTATAGTCGGCCCCCTTAAGTCTTGGAGAGATGACAGTCTTCGCCACAAAGGAGTAGCCATCATACTCAGAAAAGGTGTAGAGCGGTGCTTGCTTTTGTTATAATTAAAAAATGAGATATCATAATTCTACGCACTACGTAGAAGAAAGTGGTAATAAACAGTTTGTCAGTGCATTTCTTCTAAAAGTGTATATGAGGTCGGTTCTGGGGAAGGGGTACTCTGTGTGATTCAGAGTTGCATACAATAAACAATGGGTTAAAATTTTATTACCGAATAAAGTGTCTATGGGTTGAGACCAATGACGATAAGGACAAAAGACTGGTAGAGTTTGTGCAATGGATAACCTAGTAATAGGAAAACCCTTTTCACACATCGTGATATCCACAAGCTGACCTGGACCTCGCCAAATGGAAGCAACAGGAACCAGACTGACCATCTGATGATCAATGGCATGTGGAGATCCCCTCTCTTATATAGATGTTAGAATCAAGCGGAGTGCAGACGTATGTTACGACCACCACTCTCAAAGATCAAATTGAAAAAAATCTAAGGCAAGACCTAACACTCAAGCGCGATATGACACTCAGAGACTGAAGGGCAGCAACGTGAAAGCTGCCTTCTTCAAAGATTTAAGAAACAGATTCCAATTCTTTCAAGACATTGCGGATGAAGGTGAGAATACCAATGTGGACAATATATGGAAGCAAGTCGTCAAATTTTACAATGAAAAAAAGCAAAAAGAAACTAGGCCTTCGCCAGAGAAACACCAACAACACTGGAGGAGACTCTGATTGTTATTGACGAGAGAAAGGAAAGCAAGAAAAAGATGCTGCAGATCAAGTTCCCGCGACTGCTTGAGAAGAAGAGGAGCAATATAGTGAGGCTCACAAGAGTGTCAAGAAGTTTGCAAGCCATAAACGACTTGCAACTAAGGCAGATGAGGCGGCAGTACGGGGAGAACAGGGAGAGTATATAAAATCATAAAACGAGTATATTGTAAAAGAGGAACACGGGAAGAATGTTGACAACGAAAATGAACTAGAGATAGAGAGAAGGGCTGAACACTTTCGCAAAGTACATGTACTTAATCTACCTACACATGATGAAACAGTTTTCAAACCAGAAGCCACAGAAGATCTGGACATCAATACTGACCCACCAACTAAGGATGAGATAATGGATTCAATCAAAAGCCTTAAGAATGGAAAGTCACCATGGTGTATGACAATCTTGTTTTCAGAGCCATTGAAGGCAGACGCTGGAATAGCAGCCATCACCCACCAACTACTGTTCACAACTGTGTGGGATAGAGAGAAAGTGCCTTATGACTGGAGTAAGCAGGTGATTGTCAAGATCCCAAAGAAAGGAGCACTGACGAAAGCAACAACTGGAGGGGGTCACTCTAATGTCCGTGCCAAGTAAGATCCTGGCTAGATCACTTAAAGAATATAAGACCCTTTTGACGCTGCACTGAGGAAGGAGTAAGCATGATTTAGGAAATACTGAGGATATATTGACAAGATCTTTGCTCTCCGCAACATCATAGAGCAGTGCTGCACAGAGTGACAGAGATAACTATATACAAAATATGAATAACATCTGGAGGTCTGCACAGTAAAGCACCAGCACCAGACTGAAGCTTTACCAGGGCTGCACTGAACCCTAGGGGGCTAAAGAAAGAGAGGAATGTTAAGAACATCATGGCGAAGGACGATTGAAAGTGGGATGAATGTCATACACCACACATGGGGATCATAAACTAGGTTTACCCAGGAAAGGCAAGAGTAGCAGAAGTTTGTTGTTGCCTTACTTACTACAGAGTGTAAAGGTCGATGATAATGATGAAGTACACAGTACTATAGCGGGTTTCTTATTTTGATGAACATCGTATCAGTTTTTAATTTGATGAACATCGTTGTCATGGTATTTATATATTCTGCCTAAATTAAATCATCTTGATATGATGATTTCTTTTTAAAAAAGCGTTTTTTTAAAAGTTTGGTGTGATTTCAATGAAAGTAAGTAGACAAGTTAACTATAGTAATCCGTATAATTATTGTGTTTATGATTATGGTGAATATAGTGTATCTATTGGTACTAAAATTCTGCGAAAATCTGCATAAATGCTTACTCATGTATATCTTGGTTTGATTTCAATAAAATTGACTTTGAATCAAGAAAACATGGGGATATACATGTAGAATTCTGTAAATGTAAGACAAAACGTGTTCCGATTCGAGGTGAAACATTTTGCTTTCCACTAGTACAAGAACAGTTGCCCGCGTGATGCAGTGGTTAGAGCGTCTGCTCTAGAGTCGCGGAGTAAGGAGTTGGTCTTTACGTCGCTGGTTTGAATTTGTTGACGTGGAAACAAGTCTTTCGGTTGAGACTATATAAACGGAGGTGCCAATGCGCAATAGGTGCTGGCACGAAAAAGATTCCTCATTGCTCAATGGCCCTGAGTGTCGAGCATAGGTCAAAATATGCAGCTCTCAATCGGCAAGTGGTGGTGTCTCTATTTGAGTAAAATTCACATGAGGGACGTTAAACAACAAACAACCCCCCAAAAGATATAAGAAAAGTAGAGCTACAACCTCAACAGATAATTGTGTGAGCGGTTCTCATTACACATTTGTTGGAGATCTCCTCTGCGAATTTAAGACTTTCATTGCTTATGACTTTCTATTTTAATAATATATGGAACACTTTCCGGCATTTTAAAAAAGAATTTAGTTAACAATTTTAGAGATACAGACGTATACTTTTGAAAGGATTACTTTTGTCGTGTCATTCAGTTTGAAATGAACACGGACTTTTTTTTTTTTTACACATATGCAAATCTTGTTATAAATAAATAGTCATATACATGAACATTCTTTTACCATATGGCATCAATCATATAAAAACATGAATTTAAAAATACTTGGTTCGAAATTTGTATAAATAGTCCATCATTAAAGTCTACATTATCAGAGTGATATAGAACAGATAAGATTAAGCAATCACAAGTTTCTTTATTAATGTAAAACATGACACCTCTTCTTGGCCCTAATGACACTGGATAAACGAGATGAAATGAAATTTTAGTCCCAAAGGAAAGATAAAAAGCTTGAAAGGCTCTCGGGATTACTGGGTTTGCGACAGGCAGTAATAATATCATACTATGTTAAATATTGATCCAATGGTTGTGCAGAAAGATGTTTGACATTTCACCCTTCTTCAAAGTGGGTCTTCCAGAACAAGGGGTTGCCTCGGGAACGCGTCATATGTTATGTAATATAGGCACATGTTTCAGACGACAGAGTATCAAATCCGTAATAAATAGACAAAATATTCTTTAGAAAAATTTTTGCGTTTCCTGTTCAATTATGGAAACAAAAAGATGCGTATGGTATTTTTTATTTCGAAGTGTGTGGGATGATTATAAATACCTAAAAGACGCTAATGCTCTCTCTGCTGTAAATACCTTCCAAAATCTACAATTCCTAATTACTTATTTATTGTTAATATTATTCTGAAAATTAAGGTTGACGAGCGACTTACGCGCTGTCGTGAATTAACCTAAACTTTTTTTAATGCGGCTCGGAATTATTGATTTTAATTTTCCAGTGAATCTTTTTTCACTTTTAACATGCCTCTATATCAAGAAACTCATTATTAAGATAAATTCACACAACTGGAATTTTTGCAAAACCATATTCAAGGTCTGATGCTGACATTCATTGTCATCTTCACCAAAAATATTCATAAACGAATACTTATTATGTAAATTTTATTAAAAGTTTCGATTCAAGACAAACAAGCCAAATATCACAAGCACTTGGTATTTTTTAGTTGTGTTGAAGGGAACTCCGGTTTTGACGACAAGATACTTTGATATTTTGGTAGGAAGCCCTAAACAAAAAAAATCTCTTTTCATACAAGTCACCCTCGGGTCGCAGTGGTTAGAGCGTTTGCTGTAGAGTCGCGGAGTGAAAAGTCTTTACGTCGCTTGTTCGAGTCTAGTCCGAAATATCGGACGTTTTCCTGCCTTTTTTACGATTTTGATATTGCCAGAAAAACACCAGGACCGGCGCCATTACGAAAACTGGGAATTTGACGCCTCCAACTGGAGGCGGATTTTCGGGTCAATTTTCGATACTTGCTTATCGAATTTGATGTCAAATTCACAACTTATTAATATTACTTTAAGTACTCACCAACATCATTTTTATGGTTCGTTTATGAAATATACAATCAATTAAAAACATTTTATCTGACTGTCGATATTTGTTTTCATTTTCGTGCATTTTTAAATTGTGCCTGTATCGAAATGTGGAGTGATGTTATCATTAATATCGGTGAGTACTATATGCATTGTGCTATTGATAAATTGTGAGTTGGGCATTTAATTCCCTTTGAAAGTCTATGCAAAAATCAACTCCAGTTGGAGACGACAAAGTTTCCAGTTTTCGTAATGGCGCGGTTCTGAAGTTTTCCTGGCACGTAAAATATCAAAATCTTTTTAAAAAAAAAAAAAGCCAGGAAAACGTCAGATATTTCGGACTAGTTCGAGTCCTATGCCTGAAGTGGAGAGCTGTCCTTTGGATGAGACAGTATAAACCAAGTTCCTTTGTCACAGTAGGTGGTGGCACGAAAAGAATTCTAGTTAGGAAATAGACAAAAGTGGTGTATTTCTAGAAGCTGTCCTATCTCATATAAAAACGCTAAATTTGTCATGTACATTGGTTACGATCTTGTATCATTTTCAGGAACTGCCCAAAACTTCCTCACTGAAAAGGGATGTAAAAAGCTTTGAATATGTATAAATCGCCCTTTTGCCTGATCCTATTTTGTTGTCATACAGAATAAACATGAAGCTTCTCACATATTACCATCAAGTCCGTAATCGTAAATACTTGAGTCATAATTTTGTTTCTTGTTTCACTTTTCACCGGGATTATATATTAATGACATCTTTGCAACCCATGAGTCATTTGTAGTCGATAACCTTCATCATAAATATCTCATTTATATTCCATTCTCCATATTGTGTAATATTTCAATGTGCTTTTATCATAGTTTGATATGGAATAAATATAACTGATCCTTTAGGGTATAGGGCAATACACAATGTATGTGCAATTTAACGAGCTGATTGACATTTGTATGAACATTCTTAGAACAAGAGGCCCATGGGCCACAACACTCAACGAGTCACATTTTCTTGACAAATAAATAATATTTGTATAGATAAGCGAAATTCTTTAATTTTTAGGCGTAATGTAAACCGAAACCATTTGCTTTTATGGAAACGATAAATTTTGTCATCCTATAAGAGCCTAATAAGAAATCATTGTAAAATTTGAACCTGCTGGTTTTAAGAAAAAATATATAGCTTCATGTTCATCCCTTATTATGTGTTTGTGAAACACCGATGCTCCCATATTGCAGCTCAAGGCCATGGATAAGGTTTTTTTTCAAGTGTTGGCCATCAAAGGTCATGAGTTCAGTATTGTTGATCAGAAGTCATTCACAAAGAATACACATATGGTATTTCTTAGCACCATCATTTCAAAAGTTGTGTCAAGGATAGGTAATGAAAGTATGTCGAGGTCAAGGCTAAAATGTAAAAAAAAATGTTAGTACCCAATGTAAAGAAAGGTCTGGTCAAGTGGAATACACGTTAAATATAAAACCCTAGCTCAAACAGTAAAAAGGTTTTACATGTAATTTAAGAATTTAAAATTGAGACATTAAGGTCAAATATCTTGATTACTCGAAGAAAGGGAATACAGTAAAACTCGTTCAGTACGAACATGGATATTGCGGATCCCCAGCTTTTAAATTTAACTAATTCCTTAAAAGGATTTTACGAATTACGGATATAGCAAAGTACATGTAGTTCACAGGTTCCGGCGACTTCGTTATAACTCGAGTTTTACTGTAAACATATGAAATATATATTATCATAAATGAAAGCGGTAGCAGCAACCGCTGAAATGGACTGGGCAAGGTATGAACCTTCTTATAAACAAATAAAAAAAAATAGTTAAAATTGATTCAGTGGTTATCGAGAATAGATGAAAATGTGAACAGAAACTCTTGAGAAGCTGGACAATCAGAAAAGCTCACATAAGCCTTATAGGTTCAAATGAGATAATGACCTTCAAAATCTTCAACCACTATATACAGTTGTATACAGATCATTTTTTAAGCTTCTGTGAAGACTTTCTTTGCTACAACCAGAACTTAGTTGAAAATGTGTGTCATAATTAGTTGTCTGTAAAATGTAGAATTCAAGCATTCCTTACGCTCATCTTCATATACTTTTTGGCATCAACAGAAAATCAATGAGGAAATTCTGATTGTAAAAAGTTTTTTCACACTTTAAACTGCGGGAGGGATGGCTCACTTATCAAAATTCAAATATTTTGCTAAAAAAATCTGAAGATCGTTCGGGTGTACGAAAATAATCATCCCTTCATTGTTTATTTTTGCTGTTTTCTCACATTCATCGGTTGTTTATTCAGATGTTTGAAAGTGGAAGCATTACGTATAAAATTTCAGACAAGAGAGGCAAAAAGGAAAAGGTGTTATCCATCTCACACGAAAGTAATTAGGAGGTGTAAGCCGGGGGAAAGCAAAAGACGGCTCTAAAAGAAGAGGGAACGAAGTAAAGGGAGTCACAATTTTGTTTGAATGATGACTACAGACAATAATACATGTACTCTGAGTCTGTAGTCTATCATAGACAGGAGTGTTTGGTTATATATCGCGAAATACGACGTACCATACCCTCAAACGTTGACGATTTTCACCAACAATTACACCATCGCTGACAGATCGACTTATTGCTCATTATGTAACCAGCAGCTCGCGCCCCACCAGTGCATCCGTTCTATATGTACACTGACATACACGTCTGACATTCTGGCGCAGAGGCGTCTGGGGAACAGGTCGCAAAGCATCACTCAATTCTTTGGTAAACTCAGAATGTATAAAATGCAACATGGTTGAATACGTTAACTTGCTCAATACTACCTCTCTTACTTCTCTTAAGACAAAAAGGCACAAATATTCAAAGTTGGCAATATTTGACAGCCATTTGTTACAAAAGAAGGGAAGTTGGTGCACATTTCACCTCGAAAGAGATCCGAGGTAACTTCATTTGCGAAGATAAAACATTGCATTTTCGCTCAGCACTAGTAATAATGGTTCATGAATGATATAGAAGGCAATTTTTTTTTCTTGAATTCTCCTTTGTGACTGAGTGCTTAATATACAGTTTCACGTAACCTCGTTGTGTCACCTGCAGAGCATAGCGGCACTAAGGTATCACTTTACCCAGAGACTGTCTGTCTGTCTGTCTGTCACACCTTATATGTAGTAAGAGATATGGATTTAATATTTTGCACATACATAACTTGGCAATATGGCTTTAGTGGTTTACCATCATGTCATTTTCGACCTTGTTGTCCTTGAATTTGACCTTTGAGAGAAGTCTATGATAGTTTAGAATGTACGCTGTTTGTCATAAAATATTTTGAAAAAATACCAGCGTTAGAGTGTACTTTGACCCTTACCTTTGACCTACTTTCTAAGATATAATGCAGAGGGTTCAATTTAACTTATGTCTTTTGAAATTATAGAGACAGAGATTTGATACTAAACTTTCATTCATTTTTATAAGCTCATTACAAATGTACTTTGTATGAAATACAGTAACCACAAAAAAAATTTAATGTACTTTGAAAATACATCGGGATCGGTACTCCAAAATGGATGGTGTAGACTGAAATATTCGGTAAAGACAGACAGAGGTCACTTTCGAAGGATTGTTTGAAATCACGTATCAATCAATGGATAAATTGATAAATAGTTAATTATAATGTCATTGATTTAAACTTTATTAGTATCCGTCTTATCTTTGAGGGGTTGGTGATGTATATATTGCTAATTGATTGCCAGAGTCTATTGCAGCTTCTAATCTTTGGATTTTTTTCACGGAAAAAAAAACGCTAATAGCATATAAGTAGCTGACTACTCTTAGATTGAGTTACTTTTATCAAGAAGCTAAAAGCAGGCGACACATGCGTTCTTTGGAACACACTTATTAGTTTTATACAGTTGCACTTCCTTAATAGTAGGACTTTCGTCCAATTGAAGTCTTCATCGAATTCCACGAATCTTAGTCTAGATGAACATGATCTGTCATTTGAAAAAGCATACAGAAGTAAAGAATCTATATTTGAAAATCATAGATAATTAGAAAAAAAGTGACAGAGTTGATGACTTGCATGTGAGGTGTGGCAGGTCATGTTTCTCACGCCAAATATATATCTGAATTAATGTGCAACTAGGATTTAAAACCTCTTCCATGGATAATCTTCATTGCATATCAAGCTGTGATTGATAAATATCTGAATTGTATCTTGAACTTTTATATATTTGCTCAGAAGCCTTGTAGTTCGACACCCTTGAACAATGTGACAGCTTTCAACAAGGGTAAATACGACGCAAATCCTATTATGTTTGAAGTGCACCTATGATAAATGGTCTCTCCTGGACTAAAAAGGTCCCCATCGCTGCCTGGAAGTTTTTATCTTGTGGCCTCAGCGACACCCATTTACATGGTTTCGAGCTACCCGCTGTTTGCGCAAGCGGCCCAGTACTGCTCCGGGTAGCGATAAAGCACGGCAGGTCGTGAGATTGATGATTCCCTCCCATTGGACAGCCAGCGACCTCCAGGGAAATTCACCGGTTGTCATCATAGACCTTCTTTTGCGTTGTTTCTCTGATAAAAAAAGGAATCAATGTAGATATAAAGATACATGCTCGCACAAACGACTTGCAAAGTTAATTTGAGCCAGTACTGTAGTCTAATCGGGGTCAGACGATATATAAATCAAGACATATTTGCATTTCACACCATCGTAGACAGTTATGATGAGGAATAAGAAAAGAATTGCTGAAGATAACCCCCTTTCCCAAACACATTTACATGAAGTGCATTGAATGTCAGTTCAGTTATACCAAGCATATCGCCGTGACGCAATTCAACGAAAAATAATGATATCAAAAGTCAATCTCATTGGGAAAAGGCAAAAAAAAGCACTACGAGTAACGATGGTTCATGAATGATATAGTGTAACTATCTAAAGAGCAATTTTGTTTTATTGATTAACTCTTAGTTTGAAGATAGAAGCAGCTGTAGATGTCCTTGCAGATTTTACAGGTCTCTAAAAATAAGAGAACATGATGTAAGTTCACTGTTCCTGGACTACTTTATAGTCCATTTGCAAGTCAACGAGAAGAATAAGTTACTCATTAAACTCCATGAATCGTTCACGTCCACTTTAGACGCAATATTAATTTAAAGAATCAATGTTATTTTTTCCTTATCTCGCAAGCTCTCTGCATATAGTAATAGATGATATGGTCATGTACTCTTTTGCAACCTTTTATCAACAAAACACGAGAACACGATCGTTTATATTTGACAATCTTTAGACTTCATAATCTAAATGTGGTAATGAGTGTATTTTTACCTGTCAATAAAATGTGTCTGTAACATCTAACAACAAAAGATAAGTATATTATCTATTATCTACAAATAAAAAAAAAGTATGGTCCTGCCAAAGAAATAAAATTAATAAAACAAATGGCTAAATTTCTCATTAGAATCACAATTAGTCTACAATATCAGAGCACGTGCAATGCGGTTTAGGACACGCCGACTTAAATTGCATATTCGTGCGAGGTGTGACTAGTACGTAGGTTTGGTCCTGGAAGTTTAATTAAGCATTATCATAGAAATTCATAATCCCTAAATACACAGTTCTAAACTAAAGCACTACACATCTGGAAAATGTACACAAGAAGCAAAGGAATAGTGGTCCGTACAGTTTGAATACTTATTGGTACGGTACTCCGCAATATTCAGCATCCAAAGCTAAATAAAGCATTAGTAAGTAAATACTTATAACAAAGAACTTTATTCGGTAATAACCAATATTTGCCCCCAAAATCAAACTTTGATGGAGATATATTTAATTAAGTTCTTAAACAGGGAAGTATATGCTGACTTCAAAGCACTAAATATTTTCTTAAGTAATGACGCCATATTTACGTAATGACGTCACAAACATGACGTAATTTTCAGTTTTTTATGAATTTTACAGAAAAATGTACATATTTCGTCGACATTTTGAGTAAAAGTCACCGAGCGCATGTGTGTTCAGGATCGATATTTTGATATAATGTGTAGAATGATAATATCAATGAAATATGTCAATATTGTTCCTGAACAAACTTGCGCTCTATTAATTTTAAAGCTAAAATTGTTGAAATTTTGTCCATTTTGTCCTCTTTCTGAAAAAGGATATAAAATCGGACTAGTTTGTGAGGTCATAAAAACAAAAATTGTGAATACGCTGCTTTGACACTATAATATTTTCTGTTTAGTTATATTTCTCATACAATTTATTGAATTCAGCACATTTCAGGAAGTTTTCAAAATTTGACTTTTGTGGGGGCAAATATATGTAATATACCGCATATAGTTCTTTTAGAAAAATCATAAAGCTTGTTAGTTGGAATAACAAATGACATAAAAGAGATAACCTTTAGAATCAACCTTTGAAAATCCCAAGACTTGTTTTAAAATGATTTCAACAATTTTGGGATGATAAATATTTTTAGCGATGCCAAAATTGCAAGATAAGTCTCAGTCACAAGGAAGCATTAGCTTGATGAAAATACCTCTGACAGAAAGTGCTCAGACATATGCTTCCATGTAACAGTGACACAAATAAGTTTGTAGTTTTCGAAAAGTCATTAAGAATGCAATTATTAGTATTTTATTTTATTATCCAGTTTATGTTAATGTTCCTTGACGATAACTTACTTTATTATGTGTTTAGATACAATATATATATATTATACATTACTAAATATAACTTTCATAAAATTATAATAGTCAAGCTTTTAAGTAAGCATATTGAACTGTTCAAATCGGGCATCAGTTGAGATGAAATATATGGAGATCACGTACACTATTCAAGCTTAAAAGTTCTTTAAACAATACAAAATAGGAGCAGAGCAATCACGGACCTCCGAAATGTCAGAGGTGGGATCATGTGCCATGGAAGTTAGCATCCCCTGCCGACCGGTCACACCCACCGTGTGCTCCTTATCTTAATCGGGGAAATAACGGAAAAATCGTCGACAATACGTGTGTAAATAATTGCCTTACAATGAGTATGAAAATAGTCAGTCAGCATTTGACTTAATGATCAATTGTATTTGCTGGCAAGGTCATTGTATTGACAATAGAACTTACGAAATGCTCACTTGAGACGAGACTGCTGATATTCTTGTTAAGTTTCATCAACTTGTTTGTGAATAACTTTCCTCGTTTTAAAAATAGTTCATAAGTAGAGCCTGCTCTTTCGTATCGAATCAATTGAGAGATATAAACTCTGATGCAGGTGATGAAAGTGTATTGCTGTAAAATATGAGAATATTTCTTACGGAAAGGGAATTGAAAAGGTAAGAAGCAAATACTTAATGTTCTCATTTAAGATGTTCTTACCAAAATGAGATGAGTACATAAAGGTCTTTCTAAGAACTGACAATGGCAGTTTTTAAGAATCTAATAGCAGAGGATGTTCTCTCATTGATGGAAGTGGAAGCGGTGCCTGATCACTGTCGAGTAACCACAGCGGTCTGAGTCTGTATGTTGTTAAACGTCACCCTCGAGAATATTTCACCAATATGGAGACGCCATCACTTGCCCGTGGAGAGCTGCATATTTTGTCATATAATCGGCACTTACGGCCATTGAGCAGGAAGGGATCTTTTTCGTGCCAGCACCTTCTGACTGTGATACGGGACCTCAGTTTATACGGTCTCATCCGTAGGACCTTTCTCTTCTTCCTACAGTGGAATTCGAATCTCCGACGTAAGGATCAATTTCTTACATCGCAACTGTAGAGTAGACGCTCAATTGCGCCACGCGGGCGACTTACATTGATCCTTACGTCGCGAGTTCGAATCTTGCTTCAGGATGTGGAGACCCGTCCATCGGATGAGTCCTACTAGTATACCCCGAGTCGCCGAGTCGCAGATGGTTCTGGCACGAATAAAGTTCTTCTCTGCCTAGAGGCCATAAGTTCTGAATACAGATCTTCCTTACTGAAAATGGAACTCACGATTTTTCATATATTGTGATTGGTGTGTACCTATGTACTTTGTTGAAAATTATTCTGATTCACCATGTACTCCGAAGTTTAAATTTAAAGAGATGTTGAATTTCATATTCGCATTATCTATGTAGTCTTTAAAGACCAGGCCATAAACAATCTGATGGAATTCCGATGGGCAAAACTGGTGCCGCTTTATTATCCGAATGTTTTATTGATGTGGGCTTCGATCAACTCGATATCCAGATATACGGCGCTTTAGCAAATAAAAATTATTTTTAATTCCATACATGTATATGCCAGTGAACTCTAAATTACGGACAGTACAGAGTCTGTGAAATCTATTTAATATTTTGCTTACTAAAAACAATAATAACCAATTAAAAATAAACAAACTGGAAGACTTAGCATTTCCTTCCTCAACTTCAATTATTTATGTAGTAATATTCCAACAGCACATGATAATGGTGGTGATGTCTCCCAACTGAATCGATACGTAGGATAATGTTTTTAGAACGATAAATATTCAAGACAAAGGTCTGGGGCCCGTTTTACAAAGGAACTTACGACTCAAGACCAAATTTAATTTTTCATATAACTTTTTAATAAATATTATATAGAAATTTATTTTAATATTTTTAAAAGAAATGTGGTTAGATATTTTTACACAGATAATTTTGAAGAGAACTATTAATTTTGCAAAATTTTACAATCATCTTAAGTTTTCGGTCTTAGTCGTAAGTTCTTTAGTAAAATGGGCCCCTGACTAATAAGTTGATGTTATAAAGATTTCAACAATCTCGTTTAGATTCAGGTTTTCGGGAATTGTGCGGTCGTTATTATTTGACAATTTTTTTTAATCATTTTTAGACCATTTCCTTTTCACTGAATTGGACTCCGTATACCCGCGAAATACATAAGGGTCAAGGCGGTGATGCCCGGTCAACAGGGGATGTTTACTCCTCCTTGGTACCTGATTCCATCTCTTGTGTTTCCAGGGGTTCATTTTTTTTGCCCTGTTCACAATTTGTTTTGTTCACTAGATATATCAGATTAATTGCTGGTCGTTTTAATAATATCTACACATTTTACTTTACAAAAACTCCCAATAATTAAAAGTTAACTAAACAAAAAATACATAGCACAGTAACTGACAACGTAAACCGTTCCATAATAACGTTATAGAAGGTTACCCTCTAAGTGGTGGCCTCAGAGGAGGTATAGCGGATGAGCAATGGATTACTTGTTTGTTTGCAGGACGAACAAAGAATGTTCTATGTCAATAATATTTAATACCGCGATAAAATATGAAACAATAATCAGACAATCATATCAACTTTGGGAACTTGATAGAAAATGCGATACTCATAAGATAACGGCACGAATGCAGACCGATCGAAGTTTGACAACAAAAATGTGCTTATGTACAGTTATTTTTCTGAATGAATTGGTAATCGTGGTGCAATACAGACTATATTTTTCGGAAGAAGCATACATTTCAAAATTGGTAAAAGCTCAAAGAACATTTTATTTACTTGAATATTGCATTGTTTCGAGTATCACTCCCCAGAAAATACCGGTAACCAAAAAGGACCTTGTTCGACTGACGGTCGTGTAAATTTAATTAACAGTTCTTTTGACTTTAGAAATAATTATTTTGAGAATATTAACTTTCAACTCCTTAACATCAATTTTAATACTACATTTGTATACAGGTATAATCTTTAATATCCAAACGGTACACGCAATACCACAAAAAGATACTCGTATATCAAATGGATGTGAAGATAAACTTTTTTTTTTTTGCCACGAACTTGGTATTGAATACGGGTATAGGTGAAGCATTCGTTCTTCGCTCCATCTCTATGTTTCGTTTAATACCCGACCAACACCTGAATTTACGACAGTCACAATAGGTCAAGTGCCGTTACAGGGATCCTAAGGAAGAGACCGTGCTGAAAGCTCTGCTCCTCGCACTGACTGTTGATTTCACTTCAGAGGAGAAAAGAGTTACAACTTTCACGCCTTTGTCCCTCATGAAAAACAAACATAGATTTATTGATATATTGCCAATAAAAGCACAGGGAAGTGTTTTATTATATTTGTATAAATTCGCTTGTTGGGCGAAAAAGGAAAGGCACCCACAATTAAAATTATACACTGATTTACGAGTATTTGCTCGACTGCAGTGATAAAGTATAGTTTCTGTTTTACATTCTTCAACGGCAAGAAGTAAAATCAAACAATATGGCTTCAACAGGAAATGACCATCCGCACATTTAATTTAGAACAATCTACACGAACTATCATATTATGAGCACGTTCACTAAATGACACACAGTGCAAAGTTAGGGTTCGGACACCAATTATTATACCCCCCGCTTGAAAAGCGGGAGGGTATATAGTAATCGTTAATTCCGTCCGTCCGTCCGTCCGTCTGTTACGCTTTGGGGTACCCATCTCTTATCCGCAACTCCTCTCATACCACTGAATGAAATTTAATGAAACTTTCACAGAATCTTTATTACAAAGTGCCATTGTGCACCTTCTATTTTACTTTTTGATCACACATATTTTGGGTTTCCCGGCCACAGGAAAACATGGACTTTTTCACCAGTTATAACCATATGGGAGGCGGGGGGTATCATTTAGTGAGCTCATTGCTCACAGTACCTCTAGTTTATTTCTTCTACCAGTGTCCTTGAACCAACCAAAAAGGTTGGAACACACCTCAAATTATATATAAGTATGTAATTTTTTTATGTTAAATGAAATTCTAGAGTTTTTCTGTTAAAAAGTATAGGCACAGAACACGAACTAACCATGTTTCTAGCAGTGACTTTGAACTTGCTAAGGTAATACTGTAGAAGTACTTTTTTCTGCGTGGTATTAATTTACGCTATGTACGCGGACACAAACTTTCCGCGGAAATATGTCCTAGCGTACTTAATATAAATGTATGGCATATAGTGACAGTCTAAGAAATCCGCGTAATTTTCTACCCGCGGATTAAACAGAAATTGAGATTCTGCGGAATTATGACCCCGTGGAAAAAAGTACGTCTACAGTAAGTTCATAGAAGGTAATGATATGACCTCAGGTCATAAGGAAATGAACAGCTTCAAATGTTACTCTTTTATAGAGTGGCTAGGACACGGTTACACAGACAGGCAGAGGACTAGACAAACGGAGTAGGATATTCTTATAACTCCCACCCTCATTTGCAATGGATATAATAAGAACATGATTGCACGGTATTCCTTTGCATTTAACCTCTACGCAGCTATTACTTTATCGCCATTGGGAGACTTTTACAGTTAATAATTTGGAAATCAATAAGAACCCTTTTTCAGATTCTTAAGAGATTGTTTCTTTCCCATTTATACGCCATTTTCTGATGGTGGAAACTTGGTAAATTCACTTTTTTTCTCTCCCTATAGTATTTCGTCATGGAAAGCTATAAATTAAAGTTCCCATTGAAGATCGTGCGTAAAGATTTTTAGGGACGTAAAATGGCTTAAATGAGCTAATATAGAGAGAAGGAACTGTACTGCACGCTATCCTAAAACCGGTCCATGAGATAAGTCAATCAGAAAACGGCAAACAACATGCGCGACGGAGGGAACGCTTTATGACATTGTTCTCGAATACCCGTATTCTCTAATTAAAACCCAGTTTAATCAATTTATTGTTAAAGTACTATTAGGACATAAAGATATTATCTCGAACTTGTTTATTGTGTAGCGCTCTCATCATGTTTAGTAAGGTGGAGATTTTATGAGTTTTGTATGTGTATATGCGACCAGCAAGACCTTTTACTCTTTATGAAGATCAATAGTCTATTATTATTCCAGCATCTAATTTTGTCATTTTTTGTTTATTTCCGGTACTTCAAATCTGTCGGGTATCAAGAAGAACAGATAGAGGAAGTTCCTGTTCCGAAGTCACTAATCAACGTGGAGTACAAAAAGGAGAGAGGACACTCGAAAGATCAGATAAAGATCAAAGGTTATCAGCTGGTTATGATGAGAGACTTATGACACGGCATAAAGTTATCTTCAATGTAGAGAAAGAAGGAAAAGGGGTATTGACAATGTTTTTATGGGCTCTTTAAAAATGTCGCAGAACTGGACTAGATCAATTCCTGTTAAGACCAGACCACATTGGTGTATATTTCTAGAAATAGCTCTAAGTTTTTTGTTATTCAAACATCATCAGCGTAAATGCACCTACTGTAAAGATATAAAAGCGATTTCAAATACTTCAACGGAGACCATATTTAGCCTAAGAACAGATAGGTAGTAGCTGTTCTGTAAATGAGATAATGGTTGATGTTCCAAAGGATAGCTTGTTCAGGGGGTCTCGGACAAAGACGGTCTCCTTATCTGCCGAGATTATCTATACATGGTAATCTTTAGAGTTACAGGTGTCTACTCATTCAGCAACAGCAAGAAAATTAGAATTAGTATTCCAAGACAGCGGTCCTTTTTATGCTTCTATTTGGACTCGGATGGGGTACATTGCTTAGGAGTTAAAGAGCAGTATCATACTCTTTATTATACCCCCCGCTTGAAAAGCGGGAGGGTATATAGTAATCGGTATTTCCGTCCGTCTGTACGTCCGTCCGTCCGTCTGTTACGCTTTGGGGTACCCATCTCTTATCCGCAACTTCTCTCATACCACTGAATGAAATTTGATGAAACTTTCACAGAATCTTTATTACATATTGCCATTGTGCACCTCCTATTTTACTTTTTGATCCGATACATATTTTGGGTTTCCCGGCCACAGGAAAACATGGACTTTTTCACCAGTTAAAACCATATGGGAGGCGGGGGGTATCATTTAGTGAGCTCATCGCTCACAGTACCTCTAGTTTCTCTTTTTTTCCTCAATTTTTTGGGTTTTTTTTCCAACTTTCGGTAAAAATAATTGAATGGTTAAAACCTATTTTATTCTAGGGGTTCTTAATAAAACTGGTTATCAACAGTAACCCTGCACATGTCATTTTACGATAAGAAGGTGTGTGATTACGTGCGTTTGGTGCCGCTTTGTTCAAGCAACAAGTGCACTGTTTAAACAAACTACTTTAAAAATCTGTTCCTGGGTCGTGAAATCGATATGAAAATACCATTTTACTCTAGACAGAAAAAGAAACCGTAAAAAGATTTTCACTCTATCCATAATATGCAAAATTTAATATTTCGTACTAGTTGATGAAAACAGACGTCCTACTATATGAATAACATGATATCAATATATTTTGAAAAAATTACAGAAACCTCTTTTTACTTTGGTTGTTATCGATACAAAAATACCTGGATTAAGGTAAATGGTTTATTATTGTGCTATTTGGAAAAAGTTTCTCCGTTCCAGCAGCTCAGTATCGCAAGAGCAACTGATACACTATGGCCTATTGTTCCAGATTATCTGATTGGAGCAAATTTGTCATCCGGGTTATTTAATCTGACCTTTTTGAAGCCCAGGCAGACAAAGGGACGCCAAATCGGGTTGAAAGGTAATCTAATGAGAAACAGCTTGGTGAGTGTGTCAGGAATTGATTTTTAAAAACTCTTCCTGCGTTAAAATATATACGTCGCGCAGGTTTCATAAATTTTGGTGTTGGAATGTTTGTAGCCCGCTATCGAATATATTGACCGAGACAAGGATTTTGTCAAGATATGGAGCCAGTGTGTATATGATATGAAAAATGATCCCGTCTCGATCAAACAAGGGAATTTTTGTCGGGTATCTATCACAGGGTGTGAAGTTAGATACAGATTATTTTTAAAGTGACCTCTTCTGTTTATTTTTATTACAGAAACACCTTAAAATGGGATGAAAGTGCAAATACAAGCAAACATGACAATGTTTCACCCAGAGGTTATACAGATATAACCGGCTGATGAAAGCTGCTATCGCGCGCTCAATATCAGGCGCTTGTTGTCACCTTTGGGTGGCAATATTTGTTCAACCTGTACCCTGTAATCTATATTCGGCTACAATTTCAAAATGTGTGCATTATGTATTCTTAATATCTTTCCGTAAGGTCACTTTAGACATTTGCGTCCTTTGTAAAGTTTCACTTGTCAGCAGCTGAATGTTAAAGTACATTAAAAGAATTCTTTTTTTTAAATTTCAATGGAACTTATTGAACTTTGCTGAAAGTTTTTCCGTTGCCTCAAGATATTTGTTTCATTAAGTAGTGCATGATGTTCATATATAATTTTAAGATATTCATAGATACAAAGAAATGCGTGAAAGACAAATCTAGTTGATGAACTTTTCATTCTTTTTTAAAATAGATTGACTTAAAATCATAGGTCACTAGGTAAAGAACATTTTCTTTAAATATTCTTCAGTTTTTGTTAAGTCCCCTTAATTGAAGCTTCCAGAACGCATAGTTCTGTCCGTCTCAGTCTGTTTATATATATTAATCTGTTTGTCAGCAATAGCTTCAGCGTTGCCTACAACTTTTGATGATGTCATATTTCACATTTGTATTCCTTGTGACTAGACCTTTCTTTTGGGTACCCACATATTTGACCTCTTGACCTTGGAGTCTGACTTACCGTTCTGCAAAATTTTACCAAACCTTGATGTTGACAATTGACAAAAATTCTGAACAGTTGGCGATACGGCTTTAATATTTCATATTTTTATTCCACGTTTGACCAGACTTTTCTTCGTGACAAAATGTTTTACATTTCGGCCTTGACCTTTTAGTTTGACCTACTTTTGAAAAACTTTAAACTCGGCCATAAATATTTTAACAGTAGTTGTTAAGACTTTCATCACATGTCACATGCGTATTCTTTGAGAGATGACCTTTCTCTGGGACGTCAAATTTCTTGTGACCCTGACCTCAGATTTTGACCTATATTTGAAAAAGAATTAACATTGACTACTACTATAACTTTTAAATAGTAAATAGCTTGAGACTACTTTTTTGATGCTAGATCCATTATGACGTCATAATTAATATGTAGGCAATCTGGATACATTTCCTTTGTCGAATATGAGAAAAACTTCCATATTCATGACTGGTTTTCTTAATTTTTCATTGAAAATGCAGCTTAAAATACAGATTTTAATCTTGTTTACCTACAAGTAATGCCCCGGAACACCTTATTTGACCAACCTAAAGTTGTAAAGCATCAATAAAGGAATTTATTTCTCAAGTTTAAAAAATCTGTAGGCACCTTTCATTTACTAGATCTTGACCTTAAGGGGGGACCTATGTCGTTCTACGTCAAAACAGTGTTATGTGACGTCACAATAGCGACGTTTTTTTTCCCGCTGACTTTGGCAAATGTGATTATAGGCATAACATTGTTATTAATCAATAACGTACAGTTTACAAAAAAAAAATTATTTTTTCATTTATAACAGTTTTATTTGATTTATGGAGTTTGTTAATATTAGAATTCTATTCCTTTGGTGGATAATTCATAGCAATTTCAGTTGTAAAGAAATACCTCCATGATATGCCGATATAAAAGTGCAAAAAATATGATAAAATTCAAGAAAGAAAGCGGCTTAAATCAGAGAAATATGTTTAATTTTATGTTTACCATTAACTGTATTTTCTGGATAAAACTAAAAACAAATTAAGAAATGTACTTGTACCTATATTTACATATTAATTTATAGTATATGTAGATGTTATTGTATAAAGTCATTCCTAGGTTCTATTAGGTGTTGGTTGTTGACGGGGAAAGGGGGGGGGGGCAGAATGATTAGAATGAAGAAGAAAAGAGTTTATCTGTTTAAATTATTTCTAATAAAAAAAATACTCGTTTTTTGCAAAATAGTTTTATATTCAGATGTTTGTCCGTGCTTACTTACCTTTTTTTTAGTGCAGAAAGGTCAATATTTATGACAGAAGAGTACGAAAATAAAAGAAAACGTCATATTTCTCGTTTGTTTTATCATAAAGGTAATACATACTTTTTTCTTTGTTAAAATAAAGAAAGGGGTCATTTCTTTCAAAAACTATGAATTACAACATTTTCACACAAAGACTTTTTAAGATATTACCTGTTATGCATGTCGGAATTGTAAAAAATACGACAAAAAAAAACGGGGTGATACTTACATTGTGCTCATTTATAATTTTTCATGCGATGATGAATTACAATGAATTTGCCTTCATTTTAAAGATGCAAGTCATATAAATTAAATACCTGTTGATTTCGAATGTGATTTGACATTTTTGGTACTTTTTAGCGCATATTTGGAGTACAACAATAATGTCTGAAAATAATCTATTTTTAGCATTTCACACTGTTTTTGCACGTGCTCTTGTGTAAAAATAAGCATATAAAGGTATTGTTTTTAATACTTAAAAATTAAGAGCAAGTGGTCAGGAAGGAAATGTCAAAGTTTTGAAAATTTCACACAAAGACTTTTCGGACATAGGTTCCCCCTTAATATATGTTCCTGTCACCCACGTTTCGCAGTGGTTAGAGCGTCTGCTTTTGAGTAGCGAAGTAAGGAGTTGATTCTAACGTAGCTGGTTCGAATCCCTCTGTGGGACCTTGTGACCGGTCCTTCGGATGAGACCATATAAACCGAGGTCCCGTGTCGCAGTAGGTGCATGCACGAAAAAGATCCCTCCCTTCTCAATGGCCCTAAGTACCGAGTATAGGACAGAATTTGCAGCTCTCCATCGACATGTGGTGGCGTCTGCATATGAGTGAAAAATTCTCGAGAGAGACGTTAAACAACATACATGTACAATCAATCAATATATGGTCCTTGTGACAAGACCTTTCCTTTGGTGTCTTTTTTTATCCTATGATATTGACCTTGAAGTATGACCTTCTTTTTGAAACACTTCAAACCTTGTAATATCTTATGAATGTTTGGTACTATGGCTGTTATACTTCAAACGTATTTTCCTTGAGATTTACTTTGGCTTTGAGCCTGAGATACGGGGTCATCAGTGTCTTTCAAACACCTCTATTTTCTTGTCCTGCTGCTGTACAAAGTAGTACATGTAGTAATTTATATTCAATGGTCTTTGCCGACCGGGAGTTTTAACTAAGTTTGACTGAATTAAACTGAGTTTGGGCCATTACTTTGACAGTTTAGTCAAAGGAAAAGATCACGGATAAAATGGTCATGTCACTGTATATTTAGATGGACAAATTTCAATTCCAGTGGGAATATCGAATATCGACCAGTATTTTCGACATACTGACAGAACACCGTTATTATACCCCCCGCTTGAAAAGCGGGAGGGTATATAGTAATCGGTATTTCCGTCCGTCTGTACGTCTGTCCGTCCGTCCGTCTGTCCGTCCGTCCGTCTGTTACGCTTTTGGGTACCCATCTCTTATCCGCAACTCCTCTCATACCACTGAAGGAAATTTAATGAAACTTTCACAGAATCTTTATTACATATTGCCATTGTGCACCTCCTATTTTACTTTTTGATCTGACATATATTTTGGATTTTCCAGAGCAAAACATGGAAACTGCCAATATATTCATATGGGAGGCGGGGGGTATCATTTAGTGAGCTCATTGCTCACAGTACCTCTAGTTTTTTTTTTTTTTTTTAAAAGAACATGCCATACACTGCACCTACATAGCGAACAAGCAAGTGGATCGACCTACCCATTTGAACTTTACGGATATGATTTGAAATTTAAAACCACATATTTTGCATCTTCTAATTTCAGATAATGCTTTGTGCTGGATAAAATGACAATGCCAATATTCGAAAAGTCAATGAGTTTGTGTCAATATTTTTCTTGAGCTCTTTTTCTTCTATGACAGCTGTACTATTGTCCATACATGAGCATTCTCATAGGTTTTTCTCTTTTGCTGGTCTCAAGGGTGGAAGAACTCAACTCATTAAATGGGTTTGAAAAACGGAATTTTATAAATTAGGCCATTTAGGGCTATTTTACCCCTAACAGAAATGAATAGACGTCGACTTCTTCTCAGATTGTATTTTCTGGCACGCCATTACTGTCTTTCACTATAATTTACAATTTTCAATTGTTAATGAGTACATGACTAATTATAATTTGCCACCTACTCATTAACAATTGAAAATTGTAAATTAGGGGAAAGAATTACAAACAACAATTTCTCGAGCGAATTTACCGCTGGAATATTTTTATCTTATTCTTTTTTTTCATTTCTTGGATATATTTCTTTTATTGGATATAAAATAGAACAGTGTTAAGCTATAAGGAAGTTAGCAGAATTCTCAGTGATCATATGTTAAACTGTACATGTAGATGGAAAAACAAGTGACTTTAGTAACATTGGAATTTTCTATCACAGAAATACTTCAAGACAGCATCCTCTTCTCTGAAAATCTTTAAAAGTAGTCATAGATTATTTTAACTATGGCAGTAAAAGGAAAAGTAGCCTAAATCTTGTCATATCTTTTTTTAAAAAGTTAAATCAAATGTATGCAAAAATGCAGAATTAATCTGAAATATTTCGTGCATTATATTTAGCAGAATTGTATATTTGGAAACCTACTGACTGTAAACTTTGATGTTTTCTTTCTTGATCAAACTTTAAATTTCAAAAATGGTTGCAAAGATGGATATACATTACTCAACATCATCTGTGAATGGGGGAATAAATAAAGAATATAGTACTGGGTCTTGACCTACAGTACAGTATGATTTCTGATTAAGGCTTTTCGAATACATATATAGAAATTATTCAATTTTTAGTCAAATTTGATGAGAGTTAGGGTGTTCAAAGTATATTCGAAATGAATATCTTTTCTTTTATATTTGATATATAAATATTCAAAATCACCAATGACACAGGGCTTCATATTTAACCAATGTTAATCAATTTATTATGTCTTTGTGAAAAATCTATAGAATATGCCGTAATTCTTGAACATATTAATTTTCTCGATCTCTCTGAAGGGTGGGTGTTACTATACTGGTCGACCCCACATTGAAATTGGTATTATTAGAATTTAATTGATACCCCTTCTCTTTCCCCGTCCAAGTATTCAAATATTCCGAGACACATATCCAGACCATTAGTTTTAAGGGTCTTTTTAGTCTAAAATATTAAAGTGCTTACTCTTCCTTTGAACAAAACTTTGCAAAGGAAACTCATGGTTTTGTATGGAACAAAGGCAAACAAACAACGATTGAATTTGAGTAAAGAAAAGTATGCCGAGTTTTGGTCTCAACAGATCTTGTTTAAAAGATCTAGTAAAGAAGTCCTAATTAAACTTAGAAGTACAAGCCAAATTCTAGAAGGAGACAAAGCCGAGCAAACACTCACCGATCGACCGACATGCAGAGAATCAACACCGTTCAATATCCATACATCGCCTCAGTTTTTCATGTTTACTTTTTAAAGGGCTTAAAAGGAATTTATTTCGTTATTAAATAACTCATTCCTCTTCATCGAGTTTTAATTAAAAGATTGAAAAAAATGTACTTGGAAAAAACCAGTATTATCAACTTTTAATCGTCTTGGATTTCTATGGAATACATGTATACTAGAGATTTTTAAGGACGGCAGATGGTCCGATTTCAATTTAACCCGTAGCCGAAGAAAGTATCTACTTAAATGTATATAAATATCTGGACGTACATACCGGTAGTACTCATTTTAAAGTGCAGTTATAGGTCGTGGAATATACGACACAATTATGAAATAATTACTGTACAATATAATATCTTTATTACTTTTGTTCCGTGTTGTCTTTTTTCAGTATTCGACAAAAATGAATTGAATATTAATAACGAGGCCCTATTAAAATACCTTGAAAAAAAAGTTTATAAACATCGGCATTGGCGGAGTTTTTCTTTTTAAAACTTGGTTTATACAAAACTTTATTGTAAAATGAACCAATAAATGTACATGTATTTTAAAGACTAAGATTCCCGTCCACGAATGTTATATGTGGGAAGAAGGAACACTCAATACACAGTGATTTATATCTTTAATTTATATATATATACGGATATTTTAGTCACAAATTAATACGTATATTGTTGATCTCCAACAAAAGCTGCAACATCAAACTGCAAAAAACTTTGAAACTTCTCTCAAGTTTTTTTCAGAACTTACCAATACCAGATTATATTCTTGTAATCAATGCTCGACACTCAAAATATGTGTTACAAAACTCACAATGGTGAATTAATATGTTCACCATTGACACTTATAAAGATGGCAACTAAAGGGTACTGAAAGGAGCAAGTGCAAATTTGACCAGCAACCGCGGATGCTTACTCCTCCATGACACATGATCCCAACTCTGTTTAAGAAGTTCATGTTAGCTCTGCGAGCCATCTCAAAATGTTTAACTTACAGTAAAGAAAGACAACTCTAACGGATCAACTCAGTATTTTGGGCATTATATCCATTTAGTTTGTTGCGTCAAAAGAAAGACAACTCTAAACCAAGTGTTTTTAGGGGGTGTGTTAAATTACTTTTGTATGCGCCGGGATCGATAGATCCGGGGCGTATATTGTTTTTGTCCTGTCTGTTTTTCTGTTTATTTGTTTGTCTGTTTATCTGTTTGTCCGCCTGTCTGTTGTCAACTTTAACCTTCGCCTTAACTTTTAAATCATAAAAGATAGAGACTTCATGTTTGGTATATGAATACTCCACTAATTAAGCTCCTACAAATGACACCAAGGTCAATGACCTTTTGACCTTGACTGTGACCTGTATGCTAAAATAGCTTTTCCTCACTTTGATGCCATAGTGTTTCACAAACACATCTTGTTTATTATGTTCCCCAAACGAAGTTGGGGAACATATTGTTTTTACTCTGTTTCTTATTATTATTATGTTCCCCAAACGAAGTTGGGGAACATATTGTTTTTACTCTGTTTCTTATTATTATTATTATTTTTCTTCTTCCTGGGAAAATTTTGTCCACGAGTGATCTTGTTAACTACACATCCGACTTAGGTGAAACCTTTTTAGGGTTAGTAGGCATGTTATGTAGAGTTGCCGAACGAAGGTCATTTTGCGCGCACGTGCTTGCAAGAGCGCGCACGTGCAACACGTAAAATGACCAATATAATGGATATTGCCGTTACTTTTCTATTTTTTGATGAAATGCTTTGAAACTCATAATGTAAGGATATATTAGTAGTATAGACAAGATAGCATGGTCAAAATAGCAAGATCTCACGCGCATGCACGTGCGCTTTGCTCTCATTGGCTGAAACTAAAGTCTCAATATCTTTCTTGTTTCTTATCAGAATCCTTTGAAATTTTGAACATAGTCCTACATTATGCAGATCTACAGCTTGACATATAAAAATTTACATAAAAGCATGCGCATGTGCGAGTGCTGCAATCTGATTGGCTGAAACTTTAAATGGCTATATCTCCTTTGTTTTTTGACGAAATTCTTTGAAATTTAAAATATATTCATGCATTAGGATATCCTACAATATGATTTTAAAAAAATCATGAAATCACGCGCATGCACGTGTGCTGCAATCTGATTGGCTGAAACTTGAAATGGCTATAGCTCCCTTGTTTTTCAACCAAACAGAATGGGATTTAGATCATAGATAGATGTAAGGGACTCCTACAAAAAGGTATGGATATCATGCACGTGCACGCACGTGCGTTCATTTGGAACGAGTATAATTAAAAATACACTTGAATGAGTGATTTTTATTACTTTTGGACTGAATGCTTTAGTATACAGTATATTAAAGTATATAGATAGTGTAGACAAGATGATATGGTCATAACGCACATGCATTCACATGGACTTGGGTGCAATGCTAAAATTTGAACATAATTGGCATCCTTCTGGGAAAACGTTGTTAAAGTTAAAAATGCACAAAATTTGTCTTATTTAATGAAGCTTACAAGGAATATGGCACCAAAAGGGAGTTGGGGAGCGTTTGGGGAACATCTGTAACGGTTCCCGTTACAATTAGCACTAGTTATTAAGGTCTTCCGTCTTCAGCGGAAGACCTTACTGTTATTCTTAGGTTTCTTTTCCACTATTTTTATTATTATTATTATTATTGTTTTTTTTCTTACCGATTTTGTGCACGCGAGTTCTCGAAAACGGCTTGCTCGATTTTCATGAAACTTTCAGGACTGATAGAGCATGAAAAAAACTAGAACTATTTTTTTTGGTTTTGATGACGTCACTTCCGGTTTTGAGTTTTCCGCGTTTTAGGGATTTTCAGAGGGTCACTTTGTCCGGCAGTTTTCTGAAAAACCACTCAACGCAGAAGCATGACATTTTCAGTGATGCTAGAGCAACCTTTGGAGAAGTGAATTTCGTATATCACAACCACCGGAAGTACGAAGCGCCGACGCTCGCTATGGCCCAAAAATAGTCCTATCAAGAATTTCAAAATTTTTAACACTTTTTCTACGATAACTTTTTACCTAGAAATATTTTGTTAAAACATGTAGAACAAAAAAAGTATAGAATTCGGAGATCTTTCAAATGATACCTCGAAAAAAGGGCTGGCCCCTTAATTCAGGGGCCGAGAGGGGCCGAACGTTTTTCCTTTATATCTCCAAAAGTATTTAGAATTTGTAATACGTCAAAGAAGAAAAGTTGTTCAAAATGACAAGCTTAATCTACTGGCGTCGTCAAAATACGTCCGGCGTCGTCACTTCCGGTAAAACCGGAAGTAGTCGAAAAACACATTTTTTTGCCGTTCTTGACAAGTTTTTGGGTTACATATGTCTCTGGAAGCATAAAAAGTAATTTTTCCGTGCGTCGTCGTCACTTCCGGTCAAACCGGAAGTTACAAAAAATGGCTTATTTTGAAGGTTTTGATTCAAAATTGAAATTATAAAGTCACTGGAGACTACTTAGCTCATTGCTTTCTTTTGTTCCGTCACTTCCGGTCAAAACCGGACGGAAGACCTACTCGTTGCTTTGCAACGAGCTTTGCTCTAGTTATTATTATTATTATTATTATTCTTTTTTCTTCTTATTTCTTCTCCGGTACTTTTTTGTCCGGAAGTGTTCTCAGAAACTGTTCACCAAACTAAGTTAAAACCTTTTTAGGGTTAGTAGGCATGTTGTGTAGATGTGCCGAACGAAGGTAATTTTGCGCGCATTCGCATGCACGTGCGGGCGCGTGCAATGAGTAAAATGACTGATATATTTAACATGGTTGTAACTTTTATATTTTTTGATAAAATGTTTTGAAACTCATTATATAAAGATATATAAGTTGTGTAGATAAGATGACATGGTCAAATTTGCATGAACTCACGCGCATGCACGTGCGCTTTGCTCTGATTGGCTGAAACAGAAATCTCAATATCTTTTTTGTTTTATGATGAAATGCTTTGAAATTTATAACATAGACATACATTAGGATGTACTACAATATAATATAAAATTTTTCATGAAATCACGCGCATGCGCGTGCGCTACAATCTGATTGGCTTATGCTTTAAATAGCTATAACTTTCTTGGTTTTCAACCAAACAGCATGGAATTTACAACATAGATAGACATAAAGGACTCGTACAGGATGGTATGGTCACTATTCACATGCATGCACGTGCGTGCACGTGCGCTTTGCTCTGATTGGCTGAAACAAAAATCTCAATATCTTTTCTGGTTTTTTTTACAAAATGCTTTGAAATTTAAAACATAAGCATACTTTAAGATGTCCTACAATATGATATATAATAATTGTCATGAAAATACGCGCATGCACGTGCGCTGCAATCTGATTGGCTTAAACTTTAAATGGCTATAACTCCCTTGTTTTTCAACCAAACAGAATGGGATTAAAAACATAGATAGACATAATGGACTCCTACAAGAAGGTATGGTCATCATGCACCTGCGTGCACGTGCAGTGAGTAAAATAGTGTAGACAAGATGATATCGTCATTACGCTCATGCAATCACATGCGCACGCCTGCGTTGCTTAAATTTGAAATACTTGGTATACTTTTGGGAAAACGTTGTTTACGTCTTAAATGCATAGATTTTGCCTTCTTTAATGAAACTTACAGAGAATATGGCACGAGAAGGGAGTTGGGGGAGCGTTTGGGGAACATCTGTAACGGTTCCCGTTACAATTAGCACTAGTTATTATTATTTTTCTTCTTCCTGGGAAAATTTTGTCCACGAGTAATCTTGTAAACTATACATCCGACTAAGGTAAAATGTTTTTAGGGTCAGTAGACATGTTTTGTAGATTTGCCAAACGAAGGTCATTTTGCGGGCACGTGCTTGCAAGAGCGCGCACGTGCAACACGTGAAATGACCAATATAATGGATATTGATGTAACTTTTCTTTTTCTTTGATGAATTTTTTTGAAACTCATAATGTAAGGATACATTAGTAGTATAGACAAGATGGCATGGTCAAAATAGCAAGATCTCACGCGCATTCACGTGCGCTTCGCTCTGATTGGCTGAAACTAAAGTCTCAATATCTTTCTTGTTTCTTGTCATAATATTTTGAAATTTTGAACATAGTCCTACATTATGAAGATCTACAGCATTATATATAAAATTTTTCATGAAAATATGCGCATGCGCGCGTGCTGCAATCTGATTGGCTGAAACTTTAAATGGCTATATCTCCTTTGTTTTTTAAAGAAATGCTTTGAAATTTAAAACATAGTCATGCATTAGGATATCCTAAAATATGGTATAGAAAAAAATTCATGAAATCACGCGCATGCACGTGTGCTGCAATCTGATTGGCTGAAACTTTATATGGCTATATCTCCTTTCTTTTTTGACGAAATGTTTGGAATTTTGAAATATAGTCATTCATGAAGATATCCTTTAATACGATAAAGATCAAATTCATGAAATCACGCGCATGCATGTGTGCTGCAATCTAATTGGTTGAAACTTCAAATGGCTATAACTACCTTGTTTTTTAACCAAACAGGATGGGATTCAGAACATAGATAAATATAAGGGACTCCTACAAGAAGGTGTAGTCATTCTGCACGTGCTAGCATGTGCGTGCACGTGAAATGAGTAAATTTTAAAAATACACTCATTCGAGTGTATTTTTTAATACTTTTGGATTAAATGCTTTGATATTAAGTATATTAAAATTAAAGATAGTGTAGACAAGATAATATGGTCGTTACGAACATGAACACGCGTCCAATGCCTATTTTCAAATATGTTTTGTATTTTTCTCGGAAGACCTTGCTTAAATCTAAATTCCATAAAGTATTTCTTATTTGATAGAGATTACGGGGAACAGGAATCAAAAGGGAGTTGGGGAGCGTTTGGGGAACATCTGTAACGGTCCCCGTTACAATTAGCACTAGTTATATTAGATAATATGACTTACTGGAAATTCAGTTTTTTTTTTTTGGAAAAGTACGAAAGCTAGATAGGCTCATTTCTGAATAGATAAAAAAAATATTTAACTCGTTATAACGAATTAATTATTTCGTTATAACGAAATAACTAAATCGTTATAACGAATTAATTATCTCGTTATAACGAGTTTGTCATCTCGTTATAACGAGTTAATTAACTCGTTATAACGATTTAGTTATTTCGTTATAACGAGTTAATTATCTCGTTATAACGACTTAGTTTTATCTCGTTATTACGAATTAGTTATCTCGTTATAACGAGTTAGTATCTCGTTATAACGAATTAATTATCTCGCTATAACGAATTAGTTATCTCGTTGTAACGAGTTAGTTATCTCGTTATAACGAGTTAGTTATTTCGTTATAACGAGTTAATTATCTCGTTATAACAACTTAGTTTTATCTCGTTATTACAAATTAGTTATCTCGTTATACCGAATTAATTATCTCGTTATAACGAGTTAGTTATTTCATTATAACGAGTTCATTATCTCATTATTACGAATTAGTTATCTCGTTATAACGAGTTAGTTATCTCGTTATAACGAGTTAATTATCTCGTTATAACGAATTAGTTATCTCGTTATAACGAGTTTATTAACTCGTTATAACGAGTTAGTTATCTCGTTATAACGAGATAATTATCCCGTTATAACGAAATAATAAGTTGCCCCTCTATTTTCAAATTTAATAGCAATAAAGGAATTAAAAATGGCTGTAGTTTTAATGCCATTAATGTTTAGTTGATAATTATCAGTCGTAATTAACTTAAAAATTGATAAAAAGTTGCAAATTTAATTTGCGATATTGTTTAAATAATATTAATCCTGAACTATCTTGCTGTCAATAATCACAGTTTGATAAGTATAGCAATCTTTATTCGAACACATTTACACATTTATACGTGAACTTCTCCAAGGACACAATATTAAAATATATATTGCCAAATGTACATGCTTCAAAGTTTGGCAATTTATGTATGAGAACTTTCTCCGATAAAAGACACTAATTTTTTTTTTTACATGTTTTGAGTGACTTAATAGCTTTCATAATCAATGTCTAAGTACCTAAATTATGCATTATAATAGCAAGCTAACGCAGGCGTTAATGCAACATATATTATATAAACTTACAGTGTGATATATATTATTTTGAGAGTCAGAAATGTTTTGCGGAAGGGGGGTATGGAGTCATCAGCAATAAGGTCATGGGCGTAAAATTCGGGGGCTACTCCCCACTCATGTCATAACATAACGAGGCAGTCATAAGTTTCCGTATATACATGTGCATGTATTTGTCTGCGGACTTTTAAGTAAATAACACGAATCAACTGCATCGTTTATACATAAACGAACTACAATCACAGGCATAACCCCTCGAATAACAAAAAAAAAAAACAACTAGTTTTTCCATAAAACCTTTATTATACACACTATATAAACAAACTAGATCGACTCGGTTTTATATGCTATACTTTACGAAAGCCATGAAGGGACACTTCGATTTTTCAAAAAAGTAAAAATTAATTTGAGATCTCGAATTACACAATCCATTCCCACGGATTATCAATTCGTTTTCTCGGTTTATAATTCGAGATCTCGAATTACACAATCCGATCCCACGGATTACTAATTCGTTCCCTCGATTTATAATTCGAGGTCTCAAATTACACAATCCGATCCCACGGATTACCGATTCGTTCCCTCGATTTATTATTCGAGATCTCAAATTACACTATTCGATCCCACGGATAAATAATTCGAGATCTCGATTTGTAACATCAGTCGAATGATTTTGGCAATCTGTGCTCGCGAATTTTATTACATTTATATATATATACATGTAATGTTGGATACATTCAAATCCAACTATATTTGAATCAATTAATGCGATTCGTGTATTTCAGCAACCGCGGTCGTTCCTAATCTCTTTTATAACTAATTCAACGTTTATTTATTTAGATAAAAAATAATTACACAGAAGCCAAACTTACTTTTACTATATAGTACTTTCAATTATTCTAATATGCACGTAAACCAAAACCCAGGACTTTTTTGTATAAATATCAGTACTTGAATATGGAATTGAGTCATGTTCATGTTATTTTCTCATTTTGGACTGTAATATGTAATAAAAGGTATGATGTAAACAATTACAATATTCTATTCATTAAACACGCATTGCCATATCTGATATGTACAGATAGCTGATATTAATGAAATCACGAGAAGGTTTTACATTCCGAGGGAACGAATTGCTTAAACTGAGAGAATGAATTACAATCCGAGATAACAGATTGTGTTATTTGAGGGAACGAATTGATAATCTGTGAGAACGAATTGATAATCCATGAGAACGAATTGTGTATTTCGAGATCTCGAATTATAAATCGAGGGAACGAATTGCAAATCTGTGGGGATGGTTTGTGTAATTCGAGATCTCGAATTATAAATCGAGGGAACGAATTGCAAATCTGTGGGAACGGATTGTGTAATTCGAGATCTCAAATTAATTTTACGTTTTTGAGAAATCGACGTGTCCCTTCATGGCTTTCGTAATACTTCCTATCACTTGGATATTTCAACTTTAGACCAGTTTTAACTTGTTATGAAGAGAAAATTAACTCGTTATAACAAGAAAAATTAACTCGATATAACGAGATAACTAAGTCGTTATAACGAGATAACTAAGTCGTTATAACGAGATACTAACTCGTTATAACGAGATAACTAACTCGTTATAACGAGTTATTTTTTTTTTTTTATCTTCTCAGAATTGAGCCTATCCGGCTTTCGTAGCTAACCAAGGTCTCTCCAAATGTATTCTTTAGACTTTGGATAGGCGTGGGAAGCAAATTGAAAGTGGGGGGGGGCTAAAGCAACGAAAAAATGTAACCCCCAATTTCCAATGCCTATGCTTTGGCCATAATGCTACAGATCCAGTAATGAAAATAATTTTGCAATTTAAATTTTCAATTTATGGTGCAAAATTTTCTGCACACGGTTGGTGAGAATTTCTCCACTTTCCAGCATTGGTCAATATTTACATTTCCAATGTCTTTGTCCGAGATAAAATTACCAATTGTAAATGTAATTGATTTCCTCATGAATGTTTTGGCGCGGTTCCAAAAAAAAAACCCACGTGCAGGGCGGGGCAACACCTAGAGAGAAGCAGGCTTGGAGCCCGTGGATTGGCGGAATCAAAGCATGTAAATATAAGGAATAACTGTCTTATTTTTCGAATTCATGAAGATGATCAATGGATTGGCTTGTGTGATAATTTTATGCATAAACGCCTTCGGCGTTTATGCAAATTATAACACAAGCCAATCCATTGATCACTTCATGAATTCGAAAAATAAGACAGTTATTCCTTAAATCAATTACACTTCATTCAACAATTTAAGATAAATCCTTTATCTAATCTGCATATATCATTTACCTTCCAGCCCTTCATACTTGTCTCTACAGACCAATAAACTCGGATTTTTTTTTCGGATGGCAGTAAATTCATAACAAGTGAGTTTGGTCTTTATAAACGATTTTAAAGGGCTTGGAGGTAGATGTAGTGTTCATTTTGGTTGAAAAATGTTTCTAGAATATTAGAGAATAAAAGGTAATTATTCATTGACCAATGCTGGAAAATGGAGAAACTCTTACCAACCGTGCACAAAAAATCGTGCGCCGTTGAATTTACATCATTTTCATTATAGGATCTGTGTTGACTAAAATATAAAACCATTACGCTACAGTTCCGCAGCTAATCAACTCCTTACTTCGCAACAGTGAAGCAAACGCTGTATGCCTACAAGATCTAGCTAAACGAGTCAACTGTGCAACGCGGGCGACTTGAAGAAAAACATACATATATGAACCTATGAAAATAGTTTTTCTTAAATTTTACGAGATATTTTCAGAACATTGGTGTCTATTAGTTTTATGTTGAAGCTACATGTATTCGTGTATTATGAAACATAAACTGATGGGGATGGTACATTGAACAACATTTATTAGCGTTTCCTTTATTTGACCCTGTTTGAGAAAATTTCTTTACTTCTTTTCACCTTATTAGCGACCTTATTTATTTTACCTTTTGTAATTAATTTTGACGAACTTATATGATCTTTGCTATTCAGTAACCACTGTTTACCACCCCTTACTGTGTGTTGTCTCATTGGCATTGAAACAAATTGAAAGTGGGGGGCTAAGTGTAAGAGAAAAAAATTCAGACCTGCAAAAATAAAAAATGACAGGCAACAAAAAAAAGGAAATTTGTTCAAGCAAGTTCAAACAATTGTTCAAAAAAGAAAAATCCATTGTTCAAACAAGAAAATCCTATTTCGAGGGGTGTGTGTGTGTGTGTGGGGGGGGGGGTGTTCGAACTTCCTTCAGTACCAATTTTTTTCCAAGTACTACCACTTACCCCTTTTTTGACCTAATCTGCAACATATCTGTGGAAAGTGGGGGGGGGGGCGAAACTGCGCAACTACGCCCCAGTGTTCAATGCCTATGTTATGTCTATCTTTGAAAAAAAGGGGGCGAAGCACCCCCCCCCCCCACACACCTCGGCTCCGACGCCTATATGCGCCTTCACCAACGATTGCAGTTCTCGCGTGAGGGTCAGAGGTCAACGAGCGGACAGGTCGATTGTAATTATGTAAAAGGGCTCCCAAAGAAAACCTTTTAAATGTGAGATTTTAACGACAGAAGTGAGTACATGTGTATGCATAAGTCTGATTGTATATTGAGACCTTAAGGAGAAGAATAGGAGATTTATATAATTCTTTTTGTGTCATTTGCCAATTGTTTATTTTCTTTCTTTCGGTGTGCCCTTACATGAACAATGAGAACAACTCACCAATGAACATTGTCCATTGTGTTATACACGTAGTTTACACTGCACTGTATTTAACCTTCATAGGTGAAACACATCCAATCGTTTATGAACAAGAGCATGAACAACATAACAGGCACCCCGGAGAGAGTGAGATGACTCTTTCATCCATACACTCATTTAATTTCATGAATTGAAATTCTGCGTATACTCATATTTAAATTTTTATGTAAAGCAGTTAACTAATGAGTTTACATAAATTCTTCTTGAATATGGTTTTCAAGTATCAGGAATGGGGGCCAATTACTTTAAAAAGTAATTAATTAAATTACAATTACTTTGACTTTTTCTTTAATTAAATAACAGGCTTTATAAGACGTGTAACTAATCAAATTTACAATTACTAAATGTAATTAATTACATTCAAGTACAATTACTTTTTTTCCTGTCACATACTAGTATACTAGTATGCATTTACAGATTGAAAGGGGTTTGGATTCTCTGAGATTTCAAATGTTTCCTCTGGATAAAGCTAGGTTTTATAAGCTTACAGAAATTGAAGAAAAAATGTTCAAAAACTATTGAATTATTTCGAAAGTTATTGTACAGTACATTAATTGGAAGTTAATTGTACGGCAAACCTCCACCCCTAGTTATGGTTATAATACTTTGAAATTCAGCCAAATGTTTTCTATCTGATTCAAAGTACGGCGACCGACCAGCATCAAAAGAAAAAGTATCGCGCCATGACACAAAGCAAAATTTACTCATAAACTTTGTGGTTTCATTTTTTTAAAGTCCTGTGCAATCGGAGATTTCATGTATCTAGTCTACATATGATTTACACGATCTTTCGAATGTATAATATATCATACATGTACTTTTATTATTAAAAAATACTTTGACTTTGACTACAAGTTAAACTTGAAAACAATTAATATTGGTCATAAGCTATGAACGTTTTCAGAAGTTTGTTGCTTGAGACAAGCCCTTACCTTGTGTACCAACAATTTTGACCTTTTAGTTCACCTGAGCCGAAGGCTCAAGTGAGCTTTTCTGAACAAACGTTGTCCGTTGTCTGTCGTCGTTGTCGTTGTTGTCGTTGTCGTCGTAAATTTTTCACATTTTCATCTTCTTCTCAAGAACCACTGGGCCAATTCCAACCAAACTTGCTATAAAGTATCCTTGGGTAAAGGGGATTCAAGTTTGTTCAAATGAAGGGCCACGCCCTTTTCCAAGGGGAGATAATTATGAATTTGAGAAAAATTAATGCCATTTTTAAAAAATCTTCTTCTCAAGAACGACTGGACCAGGAAAGATGAAACTCACGTGGAATCATCCTCAGGTAGTGTAGATTCAAGTTTGTTCATATCATGACCTCCGGGGGTAGAATGGGGCCAAAATGGCCGATCAAAGTTTTACATAGGAAATATAGGAAAAATCTTTCAAAATCGTCTTCTCAAGAACCACTGGGCCAGGAAAGATGAAACTCATGTGGAATCATCCTCAGATAGTGTAAATTCAAGTTTGAACAAATCATGACCCCCGGGGGTAGGGTAGGGACAAAATGGCCGATCAAAGTTTTACATAGGAGTATATAGGAAAAATCTTTAAAAATCTTCTTCTCAAGAACCACAGGGCCAGGAAAGATGAAACTCATGTGGAATCATCCTCAGACAGTATAGATTCAAGTTTGTTCAAATCATGTCCCCCTGGGGTAGGGTGGGGCCAAAATGGCCGATCAAAGTTTTACATAGGAGTATATAGGAAAAATCTTTAAAAATATTCTTCTCAAGAACCACTGGGCCAGGAAAGATGAAACTCATATGGATTCATCCTCAGATAGATTCAAGTTTATTCAAATCATGACCCCCGGGGGTAGGGTGGGGCCAAAATGGCCGACCAAAAATTAATTCTCATAGGAATATAAAGGGAAACCTTTTAAAATCTTCTTTTCAAGTACTTCAAAGCCATGATTAGTAATATTTATGTAGAATTATTCTCAGGTAGTGTAGACTCTAGTTCGTCCAAATCATGATATGTGCTTTTTCCTAGCTGATGTGCTCAGGTGAGCGCTGTGGCCCCTGGGCCTCTTGTTAATAGTGACCTTGGAGTTTTTATACTTTTTTTAACATAATTCTTGCATGGCATTAACTTTGACTCGTTGATGTTATAGGGTCATTTATATGTGATGTTATAGGGTCATTTATATGTTTCCTTGTTTAAAGAACTTATTTTTGGTGCGAATAATTTTGTCCCTTTGACGTAAACATTGGAGTTCGATCTACTTTTGAAATATTTTACCAAGGCTATAACATCTGAATTGTTGGTACATGTACATCGGCTCTCATATTTCACTTGTGATTTCCTTGTGGCAAGAACGTTCTTTTTTCAGACAATTTTGACTTTTATAACTGGTCCTTGAAGTTTCTTCTTTTGAAAAACTCTAACCGTGACCATATTTTCTGAACGGTAGCCATTGTTAGAATGGGCTCTCGTATTTCAAAGGTGTTTTCCTGGAATACTTACATTTTTACCTGTAAACCTTGAACTTGGAATTTATTTTGCATTTTTCGAAACTTTTACTTTTGCCATGAGCTACGATCGGGGGCACAAACACATTTTAGCTCACGTAAACTGGAAGCTTAGGTGAGCTTTTCTGATCACATTTTTTTTCCGTTTTCCGTCTGTTTGTCCGTCTGTTTACTTTCTTTTACATCTTTGACTTATTTTTGATCTACGGAGATCAATTTCAACAAATCTTGCTACAAAGCAATTTTGAAGAGGATTTTATTTTTTTTTTTAATGAAAAGCGAAACCCTCTTTAAAGAGAAAATAATTTGGAGTTTGACCTACTTTTTAAAAACTTTAACATTGGCCATTACTTTTGAATGAAAACGGCTATGGTTTTTATACTTCGCATATGTAATCCTTGTGAGAAGACCTTTCATTGGATACAAAGAACTTTGATCTTGACCTTGGAGTTTGTCCTTCTTTTAAAAAACAGAACTTGACCATAACTTCTGAAGGGTTAGGGCTAGGTCTTTCATACTTCACATATATACTCCTTGTGAAAATACCTTTCATTAGATATCAAGAACTTTGACCCTCTGACCTTGACCTTTGAGTTTGACCTACTTTAAAAAATATTTAACCTTGGCCATATAACGTTTGAACGGTATTGGTTAGGGCTTTCATTCACACATACGTAATATCTGTGAGAAGACCTTTCTTAAGAAACCAACAACTTTGACCCTTTGAGTTTGGACCTACCTTTCAAAAACTTATCCTTGGCCATAACTTTTGAACAGGTGGTGCTAGGGCTTTCATATTTTACAATCGTATTTCTTGTGAGAAGACACTATTTGGGTACCAATATAAATTAGCATTTAAGAAAACTTTAATCTTCACTATGTTTCCATACGGGGCAGGCACGTAGCATCGTTTTTGAAAGGGGGGGGGGCAGCCAGAGAAATTTTTTTTTACTCACCTGTAGAAATTGACAAGCAAAAAAAAAAAAGGAAATTGCCCAAAGTCGAAAATCCTATTTCGTAGGGAGGGGTGGGGGTGTTAGTGGCCACTTTTTTCCAATGCCAACTTTCTTTCAGTTCCAATTTTTTTTAAATACAATACTACATTTCCTTGATACCACTTTCCTGTGGTAAGAAGTGTGTGTGTGTGAAGGGGGGGGGGGAGGCAACCAACCTTTCAATGAACATTTTCATTTGTAAAGGTAATGTTGGGAAAAAAAGTGGGGGGCCTGCCCCTGCCGCCCCCCCCCCCCCCCCCCCGTTGCTTTGTGCCTGCGGGGTCATCAGTATTTCACAAACACATCTTGATCATTTTAACTTTTGATTAAGAAGAGATGGGGCTTTCATATTTGACATGTGCATTACCTGTGACAAGATATTTCCGAGCATGCTATGATTTCTGACTCCTTGACCTTTACGAGTGACCATATTTTAAAAAAAATTCGACTTCGGTTTTCATTTCTAAATGACATATGATAGGGCATTCATATTTGACACAATATGTCATTAAAAATGATATCTCACCCACTAAGACACCGAAAGCGGGGGACCACAATTCTTTGAATTTGCTTGTTCCAAATAAGTTCAGATAATGACCCCAAATATATAGAGTGAAGCACAATTGGCGATCAAACTTAAATTTAAGGTAATGCGAATAAAAACATAAACTATGCATTTTCTAATCGAAAATTGATCAAAAGAATTAATACATTTTAGATGGGAATTTCTAATTATTGAGGCCTTTGAAGAAAATGCATGATTTTTTTTTTATACTTATACAGCACTTTAGTTTCTTCTGTATAATGCACTGTGTGTAAAGCGTTAACATCATAAATGCCCTATAATTTCATATCAAGCTATTAAACATTGATATCTAAGACTAGAGTGTAGGAAATTCGGTTTCTTTAAAACATTGGATCACACTGAGATGCATAAAAAGAATATTGTTGCATAAAAATACATACTTCAATTTAATTTGAAGCTTCATTTTGAGACATTTTGAATTAAATTATAGATTAAAGAGTTATCCTTCTTGGGCGAGTATCGGATATCCCTAAAGCCATGTATTTATTTTGTTTCAACAACAATTTATTCAAATGTTTATTTTTAAAAGGAGATGGACTCAGCCAACTTCTCGATCCGTCTCGTGCCGATTACTTTGTACATGCCATGTCCCTTTTTGATATCTGTAAGATCATGTTGCCATCATAACTTTTTTGAGATCTGTATGAACGATGCTGTTAAAAAATCGTTTTATATTACGTTTGACTCATTATAGATCATCCTTAGCTTTTAGATTTTAAATTAATGTTATGTTTTAAAAGATATATAATGTGAATAATGTTTTATTATGTTCACTTCAAGCGCATCTTGCAATTATATATACAAGTGGAATGTCAAGAAAAATAATTCATTAACAGGTAATTTTATCTTTAAATATTTTATAAAAATACGTTTATTTATAGTTCAAGTTTTATACAAGACACAAGATATAGATAAAATTTCGGAATTATCAACTGAATCCGCCTTTGGTATTATATACTGTTCGTTTTTGGTTGAGTTCAGCCGTCCATGTTGTTAAAGATTTTTATACACCAATCACAACACCTTCTGCAACACGAACAAAAATTCGAACAAGGTCCGTTCTCTTTCAGCGTGTCTTCATTTTTTCTGAGTACAGATTCCAAGTAAACAAAAAACCGAGTTTTCTGGTCATTAGCTTCGGCGCTATCCTTTTCAAGTGTGTTCGTTATTACAACAGGCTTGTCCCCCATTTTTTCAATGAAATCCTTCAAGTCAGCATTAGCATTTGAAAATTCTTCAATTGTCGTGTCTCCCAAATAGTCTCCAAACGTTAAAACAACCAGGGCATATTGAAAAACTTTGCCTCCAAATATTTTTTTTACTTGTTCTAACACAGGAGTCCGAGGTTGTGTGACTGATTTTATGGAAATGACAATCACAACTGCATGAAATCCAGTTTTGAAAAGGTCCCTGAATTTACTACTTGACGCCAGTGTACTTAATGACGGCGTATCTATGAAGGTCATTACGTCATCCTTTCGTTTACAGTCATATTCTTGTACTTCTTTCGTTATTGTCTTGTCCACTCCCCAAGAGTTGCCGACAGTACACTTGTCCTCTCCCAACATACTGTTAATGAAGGAACTTTTCCCATGTCCTACACCTCCAACGACAAGAACTCGTAAGACCTTGACTTCCGGTTGTGTCTTTTCATTTAATTCCGACATTTCCATCTCTAGACCTAATTCTGTAAAAAATAAAATAGTATAAAAGCATCAGTATATAATATTGATAAGAATTTTTCAGCATTTCGGGTAACTGATTTTTAAGCTCCTCTATTATTTGTTAAGTGGTCTAATTTTTATTTCTTCCTAAAATTTAGTACAATTCACTGTCATCGACTTTCAGTAAGGCCAGGCATACTCGACGCTACGTAATAAGCGTCTCTCAAATGGCGACAAAGATCCCCATTGGTTAAGAAATTTTAATAACATCAGCAATTTTACACTTTTGTTGACTATGATGTCACGACTTAAGCCCCACCTTTTGCCGTACGAAACGTTATCATTGGATCCTTGCTACACTTGTTGACATTCGTCCGAATTTCTATACCATGTATATTTCAACAGTGAATGAAAGACTGTGTAAATTTCAAACGCTAATTATGTCACGTCGTTCATGCCAAGTCTTACTGAAAGTCCAAGGATAACAGAGAATTGTACTAATTAGCAATAATTACACGAGAAGAAAGTCAGCTAACGTGATTCATTTATAGCCCCCTTTGGTCAGTCAGTCGGTAGACAAAGTATTGTTCATCCAATATCTTGAGAATCCTTTATTTGACAGACATCAAACTTGGTGTATTGGTTTACACTGTAAATTACCCCTTTTGATTTTAAAATCACAAGGCCAAAGGTCAACGTTAAACCATCCTCGCAAGCCAGGGGCCCTGAGTCAACACGTTGCTGTAGTCTAACGGCAACGTGTTGACTCATGGCCCCTGGCTTGCGAGGATGACGTTAAACTACTAAGAAAGAACATAGGCGCTTGGGTCAAGGATACTGTATATTTTCTATATAATGCATTGTCGAGGAAATTCGAACTTACTCGTAACATTTTTTTTCAGTGTGCAGTGTTAATTTTTAGTTTTTTGTAAACCTTTGTGCTTCATATACACTAGAACGTGTTTATGCACGCTTTAAAAATTACATATCCCTGACTTGCTTTTTAGTATACAGTGGGATATGTAATTTTTAAAGCGTGCATAAACTAATTTCTATATGAAACAAAGGTTTACAAAAAACTAAAAATTAACACTGCACACTGAAAAAAAATGTTACGAGTAAGTTCGAATTTCCTCGACAATGCATTATATAGAAAATATACAGTATCCTTGACCCAAGCGCCTATGAGAAAGAAGCTGCTGTTTGCTCAATATCTTGAAAACCCTTTGTTTTCTTGACTGACAACAACTTGGTACACCGATTCCCTGTATGGAGCACTTAACGCTTATTACAATCCCTCTCGTAACGGATTGGAGGGGATATACTTTGGCGATAGTGTGCAAGTTTGTCCTTGTGCGAAACGGATGACATAATTTGCACCGGGATCGATGTCAAACAGCTGTTAAATGCTTCTTTGATTTATACGTATACTCCCTGAGAGGGGATGCTCCGCTTTACAGTGCCCATGTTGATTTGTGAACCATAAGGTCAGAGATCAAATGACCTTTGAACTAAACATAAAAAAATTGACAGATTTACTTGACAGAAATCAAAGTTAAGAGCCTCTGAGGTCTGGGTGGTTGAGGGGTTGAGGCCGTTTTAGACTAATTTGATCTCATTTATAAGAGCTCCAAATAAAGATACTGTACACATGAATGATCAGTGGCTAATTTGTCCTCTCTGTTTGTCCGTCTTTCTGTTGTCAACTATAACCTTCGCAATAACTTTTGAAACGTGACAGATAGAGACTTCATATTTGGTATGCATACTCCACTAATTAAGCTCTTTCAAATGACTCCTAGGTCGATGACTTTGTCATCTTGACCTATATGCTAAAAATAGTTTTTTTTCCGAACTTTCGCCATAACTGTTGAACCATAGGAAATAGAGATTACATATTTAGCATGCTTACTCCATAATTAATTTAGTTCTTTCAAATGACACCAAGGTCAATGACCTTGTGACCTTGACTGTGTGCTATAAGCTAAAAATAGCTTTATCGTACTTTGTTGCCACCGGGCGCATAGTGTTTCACAAACATATCTTGTTGAATCTTCATTACCTGTTCCAGCTGCGGATGCTTCATAATAACTATAATAAATTATATAAATTATGGCTTTGCTGTTCTTGAGAATACTTTTAAAGATATTCCCTATATAAATCTTTAATCACCTAATGTGGTTCCGACCTATCATCAGGGTCAAATGATTTGAACAAACTTGAATCTTCGGTATATTAACTTTTTACTCAAGTTTTATCTTTTTGTTTCATGAAACGATTTTTTATGCACCCGGATCGAAAGATCCCGGGGGTATATTGTTTTTCTCTCTGTCTGTCTGTTGTCAATTTTAACCTAGCCCATAATGATTGGGTGGGTGGGACTACGGCTTTCATATTTCTCAGGTGTATTCCTTGTGACAAAACCTTTCCATGGGAACCACCAAATTTGACCGCCTGACCTTGACGTTGGAGTTTGACCTACTTAAAAAATATCACACTTTAACTTTGGTCATAACTTTTGAACAGTTGGAGCTAGGGCTTTCATCCTTCACATGTGATTTAATTGTGACAAGACCTTTCAGCTGGTATAAATATTTTGACCAAGACCTAAGAGTTTGACCAACTTTTTAAAAACGAACCTTGGTCATAACTTTTGAACAGTTAGAAATAAGACTTTCATATTTCACAGGCATATTCCTTGTAACAAGACCTTCCTTTGGTTACCAACACATGACCTTTTGACCTTGACCTTTGGAGTTTGACATGCCTTTGAGAAAATTCAAGCCTTGCCATAAGCTGCCATACGGGAGTATCAGTGTTTCACAAACACATCTTGCTGAAATGGTAAACCCTTACCCTTGATAGTTATGGGCTAGGTTAAAGTTGACAACAGACAGGACAATATCCTCGGGATCTTCCGATCCAGCGGTATAAAAAATCCAATTGACTTGTATTTGGAGGAAAAAGTAATGACCCTTTGCAAGGGAAAATATTTAACAAAGTAAGTCCGTCTGTGAAATCAGTCTACGTCCCACTCCAGAATTCTGTTACCATTGGGGACATAGTGTTTCACATACACATCTTGTTCTGCCTTGAAATTCCAAATAATCCATGATAAGGGAAAGCTACCCCACCTTATAACACAGGAATCAATAGTTTATAATGTATATGAATAGATGGGATATACTGAAAAAAATACTAATAATTCAGTGATACCATGTTCTTCAGGAACAAGAATACAATATAATAATGATTCCAAAACGCAATAGGAAATGACAAGGAAAGCACTGTTGTGGCCATCAACACCATACATTTACACATTTTATGTTCAAACATGTACTACACACAACGCCTACAGTCACTGTAATTATAGGCCTCTGTAAAGTCGAGGTGTTTATTTAATAGAAAAATATCAACTACATACCGAGTGTTTTGTTAGCGACATAAATCCATCTTTTGGAAGAACTGTAACATTTCTACATCTAGTGACCTCAATATTTTCCCTGTTTTCACTGCATGGTAAAGAGAACTCCTCACATATGGCTCGTCTGCAGTCAGTGATGAGTCAGGCGCGGAGGAATCTTCGTCTGGAATCTTCACAGAGCTACCGAGAAGTGACCTCTACACACCTAAACAGACACCGAAAGCATCGTCCTCCAGTAAGTACACTCTACTTAAATTCAAGTAGGTAAAAGGCTTTTTATAGAGAAAATAAATACAATGAGAAACAGAGAAAGGCAAAAATTTATAACTGCAAGTATTATTTCATTGCATGCCTGGGAGGAACATTTGTGACATGAAGCAGAAATCTCGTTTATCTTACTACACTAACCTTACTGTTCCCGTAATATATTCACATAAGCGTCACAGTTCGGTGATTTTTTTTCTTATCTTCCAATATTTACTGTTTGAATGCTGGTATTACAGTATTTTCAGATTCGTTTCTCTTCTTCAAGTTAGAAGAAAGCTAAGATTTTTAAATAAATATACATCTGAACTTTAATTTTCTTAGATTCATGATGGCCACTTCTGAAGAAACGGATGCATCGTTTGAATCTTTTAAGGCATCAGGTTGGTTTTTCTTACAATAATAAATAAATACATGTGTACAATCTACAGTATAGTTCATTGTTTTCTCTGTCATACTTTTCTTATCATAACTTCTCTTGTAATATTAGAGGAAGCTAAAATTATGACCCGATCATGGCTTTGGAATTTTGATATATTATTGAGAATTTTAAATCTGATCAAATAAGGTTTCACATACTTCAAATGACAACGGTTTATTGACAAGTGACCAGGTTAAAATCTTGTAACAGTCCACTTATCAATTGCTAGCGTCCTCTATAAACCAATTACTTGGCGACATTGAATGTTTAAGTTATGGCCAGCCCCTAAAATGAAAGCTCTGAAATCTCTCTCTCTCTCTCTGTGACATGTTAGATCCTTTTCCCGGCAGAATATCCCCAATTTCAAAACATCTGAAAATGAAACTAAAAGTGGAAAATTTCCAAGGTATGCATACATCAAACAATTCCTTTCTTTTCAAGGATATTTCAAAACTGAAAATGGTTTTGAGAGTGGCCTGGATTTTTCTGTACTTTCAATCACTTTAGTTCAGATGTCATGATTTACCAATTTTAAACTCAATTTCAAGAACTATATCGTTTTAGTACACCTTTGATTGCAAGTTCAGGAACCGTTTCATTTAGTGCACTACATTCTTCCTCTATACTTATTAAAAAATTTAGAGGTATGTACCCAGATCGACAAAGCTATGTGCAATTCCCATTTTGAACAAACATACATAGATCATAACAATAAGGATGCATTCTTTTAATTCTAATTTGGATTCGAACGTGACCTTTAGGACCTTTACTACTACATTTATTAGCAACGATTTGATTACAGGCATTTGGCATTTTTATTGTAACATTTCTTTTCAGAAATAAAAAAAAAATTCCCCATTCGATTATGGCTGACCTTTTGATGAGAAAATATAATGAAATGGTAGACTTAGATTTCTTTTATTAACATAAGCATAAATTACTCCTGTTAGAATACCTGCTGGTAAACAAGCATTTTGCATGCTCACCATGGTGTTTGTATTTTTGCTAAAATAGGGTTGTTGTAACTGTTCGGGGAGATGAGTTTCAAGTGAAACGTATACAAGTTTAAGAAATTTTAAGTACTGATCATTTATTTTCCTCAAAAAATTTCAGAGGAATTACATAACATGAGATTTTTCAATGGCTATTAAATTCTGGAAGTCCTTCTTGTACCTAATTATAGCTATGGATATTGAAAAGGCTTTTTAACGTTTAGAAGAAGATTTAGAATTTTATTGTTATTCAATATGTGTTAGTATTTCAATTAACTTCTATTTATTGAAATTTTTGAAATTATGTCTTTTTTCTTTCATAAAATTAATAGATGGTATTCATATTTAAAAATGTATCAATAGCATACTGCTTTGGGACTAATGGACTTGAAGTATTTCTCAGAAAGATGCGAATGTTGTGTCATAAAAGTGTACTTTTAAGGTATAGTGGGTTATTTTTTTAAAAAAAATTGTGTATTTTATTGCAAACTTTTAGGATCATCTTTCAAAAAAATGGAGCGAAGACCCAATCATATTAAAAATTTTGTTAAAGTACGAGAAAATGATCGTTTTTGTTCTTTTTAGTGTGCGTAAGCTTTTTCATAGGCAAATATTTTCGGTTTTTGTGAGATTTTTGTAAATTGTAGAGATTTTACATAAAGAATACTTTAATATTAGATGAAATATCAAATAAAATTTATATTTAATTAAGATTAAATTTTTCACTTATCTATCGCACTATAGGCACTTCGCCCGCCTTATCCCCCCCATCTTCTTTATTGTTTGATGTGTTATTATTTAAGTACATGTAAGTTCTTTTTTACAAGCATCTTTGTTTAATATTCTTTTTTTCTGTTTCTCTCTCTCTCTTTTTTTTGTATATAAAATGAAGCATTCTTTTTTCTTCTGCCTTGCCGAGTATAGGACAAAATTTGCAGCTCTCCACCGGCAAGTGCATGGTGGCGTCTCCATATGAGTGAAAAATTCTCGAGAGGGACGCAGTGAAAGCATTTTCTTTCAGAAACTTGTTCCATTTCAAAGAATATTTATTGAATGCAGATGCTGGATTGCTCTTCGATAGTTGCTATCATATTCATTTGTACATGACATCAGTGAAATGGAACAGTCCTACGGATACGGACAGGAACACAAGTGGGTTATAAATGACATTTTGCTCTGAGAAACCAATTTTCTCAATAGGGCCTTTATCCCACTATGTTTTTTTTTTTTACTTGAAACGTTATTCTCAGTACACTTTTTTAAAAGGATCATATTCATTTGTACATGACATCAGTGAAATGGAACAGTTCTACGGATACGGACACACTCCTGCAGAACATCTTTGCTCTCCGAAAAAATATATTGATAGACCTGAGACTTTCAGTAAACCCATGGAAAAAACTGTATATTTATTGCGCACAAAAGAGTGCCTTGGTTCTCGAAGATTTCTCCATGTTTTTTAATATTTGTGTATTACTAACCGTGTGTTCCTAACATATTCTTTCCTTTTTGAAGTTTTCCACAACCAAACATTCCTCATAATTGTTGTTAATAGCCAACTTTTTTTAATCAAACATTTCGTTTATTTTCAATTCCAATTTTTCTACACAACTATATATTGATATTAATTCAAAATAGCTGTTTTTTGAAATCTTTCCTTATTTGCAATTGAGGTAAGAATTTGGAAAAATTAATTAAGAACCGAGCGCACTTTTTTGTGCGCAATAAATATAGTTTTTTTCAATGGGTGGCACTGTAGCTCTCCGGTCTATCAATATATTTTTTTTCGCCTATGTGAACCTAGTTATAAATGATATACTTTTACAAACCAAATTTCCTAACTAGGGCCTTTATCTCACTTTTATTAAAGTTTATTCATAATCTTTCATAAGGAATCACCTTGAAATGACCGGGTCAGCTGTAAAATGTATGCATTTTCCTGTCACTAATTAAAGAACATTAGAATCTACTACTCCACACAAAGATTACCCATGACCTAAGAGTGTGTAATGACCTCGACCCAAGGTCATTTGGGGAAGTTCAAGGTCACTGGAGGAAAAAATTTTTAATTCCGTGTCCGGTCCATATATTTCTTCTGGATAAACTTGGTATGTTCTAATTTCACACAAAGATTGTTAACATGACCTGCCCTTAACTTTTGGGGGGTTAAGGTCACTGGAAGAAAAATTTCATAATTTGTGTCTGGTCCATATCTTTAAACTTTGTAAGTTCTCATTTCACACAAAGATTGCTTATGACCTAAGGATGTTTGACCTTGGGTCTTTTGGGGAAGTTCAAACTTTACTGGAAGAAAAATTTATAATTCAGTCTGATGCTATGACTTTATTAAGTAAAAATTTATTACTGACACAAACATTGCTTCTCTTGTGTATAAATATTTTGAACCAAAATCATTTATGCAAGTTCAAGGTCACTTTTAAAAAACTATAATTTTGGCCATATTTAGGGTTTTTTCAACTCTAGATTTATAAAAAATATACTAGAGCAATTACATTTGATTTTTTAGCATTTCTCTCTTGTGATCCATAAAATATTCATGATTTAGCACTTCTGAAAAACCCAACATTTTGACTTTTGGACAGTTTGAGTTTTTACTTGAATTTTGAAAAATTTTTTTTACCTTGCTAGCAAAGGAGATTCTAACATTTGAGCAATTGCTGCTAGGACTTTTATATCTTACATGTATATTTCTTGTGACAAGACCTTCCCATGGGTGCCATTAAATTTTACCCTTTGACCTTGGAGTTTGTTTCACTTTTTAAAAGCCTTCAATTTTTGTCATACATGTATCTCTTAAATGGGTGGTTTTTGGGCTTCATGCACTACAGATATTAACATTTTTTACCTCTTGACCTTGGCCTTTGTCTTGCATGGGGGCATCATCTAGTGTTTACGAACACATCTGTTTGTTTTGCTTTATACTCAGAATTGGCCAGGACCGGAAAAAAATATTAAAATTAATTAATCATGAAAATACTTAGTAATTTAAAGAAAAATCCACTCTGTATTTCAGAGATTGCTGCAGCACAGGCGGCAGTATTTTCTGAAGAAAAAGGAATGAACAGTCAGGCTGAACCTGAAGAAAGACGAGTCGTTCTTATTGGAAAAATCGGAGCTGGTAAAAGTCATACCGGAAACGGAATATTAGGAAAGCAGCGTTTTGAAAGTAAAAGATGTTGGTCATCTGTCACAAGGAGGTGTGAATACGGCGTGGGGACCAGGAATGGTTTTCTGTATCGAGTATATGATACACCAGGAATGAGTTCACCCAAAGATGCGGGTATCGATGTAGAAACAGATATTAGACGATGTTTGTTTTGCACGTCACCAGGATTTCACGCCATTGTCTTGGTTTTGTCAGCGGATGAACGGATAACAGCAGAAGATATTAAGATGCTGAAACTTCTCGATAATTTATTAGGAGAAAGTGCGTTTACATATATGATCCTGGTTGTTTCCAAATTAGAAGATGACGAAAGTCAACTAACAGAAATGATGTCAGAGGCCCCAGAAGTTGTTGAATTGAACGTAAAATGCAATGCTAGACACGTCATATTTGGGGACAGTAAAAAGAAAATACCTTCAGAATGTGTTAAAAAATTTGATGATATGCTTACAAACTTAATCAAGGAAAATTCTAGAAAGGGTAAAGAACATTACACACATAAGTACTATGAAAAAGCAACCAGAATTCTTGAAAAAGATAAAAAAGATTACATGAAAAAAAATCCTGGTATACCAGAAGCCGAAGCCATGGAAATAGTGAGAGATAGGGCGGCCGAGGGCCTCTCTCCCCGAGACGGAGAACTGAAAGCTTTAAATGACTGTTGTGTTATTTCATGAAGTTTATTGGGGTATAAAATACATTTAGTTTCCTTCTTAAAATTCTTAATTGAATTTTAAGTATGGATAGCGTTACGTCCCCCGTTTAGTGACGAGGCGACTCTGGCAAAAATATTCAAGCTGATGTGTGTGTCCGTATTTTATTTTCTGTTAGTTTCCATTAAAAAAAAGTTTAATTGCGAATTTCTTGAAAAGACACAATCTATATTATAAAGTTACTGTATGAGCTTTTTATCCTTTTTGTTAATATAATGAAAAGTAGAATGAGAATATAAAACAATAATATTCAATAGTTTATGAAGAGTGTTTACCCTGGCCACATTCACAATATATAAAATCTCTTCGAGTTTTTGTACATCATATTGATGACAGATGTATATTTTCATGCTTGTATCTTTACGTTGACTCTTTTTAAAAAACAACTTTCTTCTTCTAATTAATAATTTAGTACTCGTATACTCTGATAGTCCACTTAATCATCATTAATTATAGTATAATTTATAAAGAAAGTTTTTTGAAACTTGCATGACAAAAAGTTATTTGAGGCCTGCAAGAAACTTCTCCCAAAAGAGAATAACAACATAACAACACAGCACAAAAAAGGGAACTAAAGCTAAAAACGACAGTTTTAATGGAATTAATAAAACTTTCATTTATGAAAGTTTGACAAAAAAATTTTAATAAATGCTTGATATTAATTTTTTTTTTAATAAGTGGTAAATTCAAAATTTACAACATGACATCTCCGTGGTGAGCAGGGTAAACGGGTCCTATGATCAACTACCATGTGGCTGGCAAGGTTCTAATGTATACTTTTTTATGTATTAAAGGACGGTAATGATAAAATTTTGAAAATGTAGCTAAATTTCACCATTATTAATGAATTTGTTTTTTTTCATTATTTGGGTAGGATAGTTTTAATGGAATTAATAAAAAAAAAGCTATTCAGTAATAGATCAACAAAAGGAATTTTGCAATCACTGGTCGGCTTAAAGTAACTAATTTTTACAAGTATTCTAGTACATGTACAAGTTTGTATGAAAAAAAATGCTAAAATATTTCATCAATACTGTGTTTCAATACAATAATGAATAGTGCTTTAAAAGCTAATGTTACCGACAAAAGGCAAAATTATGGCTTTAATTGGTTATCTTTGGGACCTATTATAAAAGACGACGGTTAGTTTCTTTGTTTTCTTGAAGATATGTTCTCTCGATGAAATATCCATTTATATTTACATTTCCAATGTTTTTGTCCGAGATAAAATTACATATTACATACTTAGTAATAAATACAGATTTTTTGCATATGCGATATGGCTGACGTCACAATAGCCGTATCAGCCCTGCAGGGCTGATATGGATTTGCGGGGCTGATATGAATTTGCAGGGCTGATACGGATCAATATCACACACTGAATAAATTAAACCTAAAAAAACACTGTACTTGTGATCATACACATATTTTGGGGGTTACATAATTTTCTTAATTTTAACTTTTTGAATGTAATCTAATGAATAATTAATTGATTATTTTCAAATTAAGAATCGGGGACATTTGAAATATAAGTAACTAAAACCGTATGAGACAACAGACCGTGTACATTGTAAGAAGTCTGTGCATGTTTATTTATTTACTTTCTTCTCAACTCAATGTGTTCTGTATTTTATTACTAAGTATGTAATAAATATAATAAAACATACCCTTTTCTACATCACATCCTGTATCAGCCCTCGACCAATATCAGCCAGAGGGCCGAAGGCCCTCTGGCTGATATTGGTCGAGGGCTGATACAGGATGTGATGTGGTATTTTCGGCCCTCTGGCTGATATTGGTCGAGGGCGGATATACAGGATGTGATGTGGAAAAGGGTATGTATTATTCTCTATTTATAAAATAGTTCTTAATGTACTTTATTTCTTCATGAATGCGCTGGTTCATCGATAGGCGCGGTTAAGAAAAATCACGTGCGGGGCGGGACAAATGTAGAGACAGACGCTGGGCTTAAATCTCGTGGAATGGCGGAATCAGTATATATGTAAATATAAGAAATAACTGTCTCATTTTTCAATGTCATGACAATGATCAATCGATTGGCTTGCGCGATTGATCACATCATGAAATCGAAAAGTAAGGCAGTTATTCCTTAAATATAATACATTTTGTGGACTGTTTTTGGTCTTTATACTACCCCGGTATTTATTTGTTGATATGTTTTATATCAACATGTTTTATAAAATAAATAACACCTTGAATGCTTTTACTCTTGTCTTTGTTTTGAATTCACTTGAAGGAGAAGGATGGAGATGAACCACAGTGAAAACTGCCAAGAAATTCAAGGTACATATTTAAAGCATGGTTTTTAAAGTTTACCACCATTCATCATTTTGAAAGAGGACGTTTTTCCTGAAACATTGACATTGCCATTTCTCTCTATCACCATGCATAGGGTCGGGACAACGGACCGGACAAAATAATTACATGAATAATGAGCTAGCCCACATAGTACACAGTGGCAACTCCATACCTTTGACGTATCTCTGTGTAAAAGTTTCTTCACAAATAAAGATCTTACAATTTTTCTGTTGCCTTGGCATCACAAAGCTATAGGTAAGATTTGAATATTTTTAAAATAATGTTCTGCCTTTAACCCAGAAATTCATCTGTACAATTTTGTATCAGAATTTGGAATTCAAGCAATTTTTGTCTCAGTTTGAGCAACACTTTTGTATCATATACTGAACAAAAAAAAGGTATATATCTAAAAATACATTTGTTTTACTTAGATTTGAACGTTAACTTTTAAAACAAAACGTCCTATGTAGGAGACCTAAGCAACAGTCAGTTGTGATAAAAAAAAACCTCCTGATCATTCAAGCGTAACACCTTTTAACTCTTAAGTGAGCACAATGGAGAAAAGCCCGTGCTCGAGAAAGTTAGACCACGTGTATCCGTACAATTCTTGGCGTAGAAAATCCTTGTCTTTAGTCCTCAAAGAAAATCTAAAATTTGGTTAAATTTCTGCGTTTTTTGAAATGCCTCGATTGTCCAAAGATAAACGTGAGCGTTCCATAGGGATGCTCCAAGCAGGTATGTCCCAAAAACGCTGTTGCGGCGACAGTCAGAACAACTCGGAAGACAATCTTCTCTGGCGACGTTTCCAGACCACTTGATCAACTGATGACCTAGAGTTACTACCCTTAGGGAGGACCGTCAAATCCATTTGCTCCATCTGCGAAACAGATTTTTAACTGCGGTAGATTCTGCTCACGATGCTTTAGGGAGAAGGATTGGCCCTCAGTCTCAGACAGTGCGAAACCGACTGAAGCATTGCGGTTTGAGAGCCCGTAGACCGTACAAAGGGACAGAACTAACAGATCGGCATAAAAATTCGCGACGGAATTGGGCACAGCATCACTTGCGCTTTCGATTGCAAGACTGGTCCAGAGTACTCTTCAGTGATGAGTCTTGTTTTAGTTTGAAATTTACCGATGGAAGAACCCGCGTCTGAAGGAGACGTGGAGAGCCTTTTGCTGGTTGCTATGTGACGGAAGTAGACAGATTCGGGATGGTAGTGTATTGGTTTGGGGAGGAATTTGTTGAGGAAACCGGACAAGACTTGTTGTAGTGAACGATACGCTGACGGCTCAAAGATACTCTCTACATTTGTACTGCCGTATCTTCGCACCAATGGTCCTGGTTTAACATTCCAGCAGGACAACGCAACAACACTCACGGCTCGAACAACCAGAGATTTCCTGACTCAAAACAATGTAGATGTTCTTGACTGGCCCTCAAAATCTCAAAATCATAGCAGAATTATATGAAAATCCTTGTTCGGAGCATATTTTCTCTCCTATTAGTCCAATGTTGCTCATACTTCGCTCACAGAGTGCCCTTGCTCAGTGAATGTGCAATGACCTTGAACAAAGTCTCTAGGTCAAGGGTAAAAAATAGCCTCTCCTTTTAAAGTTTTTGTTCGCTGCATAATTTCTTTCCCTTAAGTCCGCTCAGCCTCAAACAAATTGACTTGATATGGAACTTTTGTGATTTTCCTTCCATATTATGATAGAGGATATGCAACAATTTTCATAGAGGATGCATTTCTAAGTTTTTAGCTCACCTGAGCCGAAGGCTCAAGTGAGCTTTTCTGATTACATTTTGTCCGTCGTCCGTCCGTCTGTCTGTCCGTCTGTAAACTTTTCACATTTTCGACTTCTTCTCAAGAACCACTGGGTCAATTTTGACCACACTTGGTACAAAGCATCCTTGGGTGAAGGGAAATTTAAATTGTTAAAATGAAGGGACATATCCCCTCGCAAGGGGAGATAATCAAGAAAAGGCAAAAATAGGGTTGGGTCATTAAAAAATCTTCTTCTCAAGAACCACTGGGCCAGTAAAGCTGAAACTTATGTGGTAGCATCCTGGGGTAGTGTAGATTCTAAATTGCTCAAATCATGACCCCCGGGAGAAGGGCGGAGCCACAATGGGGAATCAAAGTTTTACATAGAAATATATAGCAAAAATCTTTGAAAATCTTCTTCTCAAGAACCACTGGGCCTGAAAAGCTGAAACTTATGTGGAAGCATCCTGGTATAATGTAGATTCTAAATTGTTCAAATCATGACCCCCGGAGGAAGGGCGGGGCCACAATGGGGTATCAAAGTTTTATATAGAAATATATAGGAAAAATCTTTGAAAATCTTCTTCTCTAGAACCACTGGGCCAGAAAAGCTGAAACTTATGTGGAAGCATCCTGGTATAATGTAGATTCTAAATTGTTCAAATAATGACCCCAGGGGGAAGGGCGGGGCCACAATGGGGAATCAAAGTTTTATAGAAATATTTAGGAAAAATCTTTGAAAATCTTCTTCTCAAGAACCACTGGGCCAGAAAAGCTGAAACTTATGTGGAAGCATCCTGGTATAGTGTAGATTCTAAATTGTTCACATCATGACCCCCGGGGGTAGGGGGGCCACAATGGGGAATCAAAGTTTTACATAGAATTACAGTGTATAGAGGAAAAATCTTTGAAAATCTTCTTCTCAAGAACCACTGGGCCAGAAAAGCTGAAACTTATGTGGAAGCATCCTGGTATAATATAGATTCTAAATTGTTCAAATAATGACCCCCGGGGGAAGGGTGGGGCCACAATGGGGAATCAAAGTTTTATATAGAAATATACAGGAAAAATCTTTGAAAATCTTCTTCTCAAGAACCACTGGGCCAGAAAAGCTGAAACTTATGTGGAAGCATTCTGGGGTAGTGTAAATTCTAAATTATAGGAATCATGACCCTCGGGGGAAGGGCGGGGCCATTACAGGGAATCAAAGTTTTACATAGAAATATATAGGAAAAATCTTTGAAAATCTTCTTCTCAGGAACCACTGGGCCAAAAAAGCTGAATTATATGTGCCCATGGAAGGATCATGGGGTAGTGTAGATTTCAAAATGTCTAAATTATGATCAGTGGGGTAGGGTGGGGATGCATTATGTATAACAAGGGGGAAATCTGGTAAAGAACAGAATGGTCAAAGCTTCTCAGGTGAGCGATGTGGCCCATGGGCCTCTTGTTAATTGTATTTTTTTTCCCAGGGAGTGTTACTTTTTGTCCCCTTTCATCTCAAACACCTTCAAAATAAACCCTTTTCAGCTATGTTACATTTTCATGTTCATTGCTAAAAGCGGGGCCCTTTGAGATGGCCACCATCTCAATGATATCTAGTTAAGGCTGTCTCCATTTCAGCACATTTCTTTTATTGTTGGTAGTCTGAGTTGCTGTAGCATATTTTGATTAAAAAATATATAAGTATCATAAAGGTAGCCCAAATAAAAACTAGGATTGATAATAGCTTTCATGCAAAGTTATACAGATGCTGTATTTTCCCTGATAGCGGCGTGGTGGAGAAAAATAAATGAAGGTAAACTACAGTGCATTTATACTGATATTTAAAGTCTTAAACTTTTTTGCCAAGTATATTTTTAGTTTCTACATACATAGCTTTATTAAAATTCAAATCAAAAAAATATGGGGGTCAATACGCTTCTCTTGGCGCTAAAGTACATTTAATATGACCTTTTTGCACTGAAATTTGTGTCTTGATTAAAAATTATATTTTTGACATTTTCCCTCCAATATTTTTATCCAATTAAAGCATGAAACAAAATGAACTCTAAGTTTGTTTAAAAAAAGACACTTAAAAATCGTGACTAAGAAAAAGTTTTAACTGCTTCGCATAATCAATTATTTGACCTTTCTGCACTAAAAAAAGTGATTTTTCTGACATTGAAAATTTAATAAGCAAGAAAATTATTTTAAAGTCTTAAACTTTTTCTGATTTTAAGCAAATAAGCCAAATTTATCTTGAATATTTAGAATAGAACATCAAAAGTGGGGGTCCCGTGGGGATCCGGGTTAGAATAGGTCCTCAGTACCCCTTGCTTGTCGTAAAAGGCGACTAAATGGGGCGGTCCTTCGGATGAGACCGTATAAACCGAGGCCCCGTGTCACAGCAGGTGTGGCACGATAAAGATTCCTCCCTGCTCAAAGGGCCGTAAGTGCCGAGCATAGACCTAAATTTGCAGCCCTTCACCGGCAATGGTGACGTCTCCATATCAGTGAAATATTCTGGAGAGGGACGTTAAACAGTATACAATCAATCAATCAAAAGCGGGGGTATATGATGTAAATTTTCAGATATTACTAAAAAAGTGTCAATTTTAAGTTAAAATTGGCTCAATTTTTTCCTGGATTTTCAGAATATATTTACTATATTTGTCACACTTTGTTGATAGAATTCATAAGAAATAATTTGATAGATATTTCAGAACCAGCATAACACAATTATCTGCAAAAAAACAGCTTTTTGTGCAACCATGATGGAAAAATAGAATCCAAAATTAACAGTACTGTTATAGGTCAAAATGGAAAAACTGATCATTTTCGTCTAAAAACCCTTCCGCCACAAATTATAGTCCCTATCTTAATTCTACTTGAATGGAATTTAATCGCTGTCTTTTCATTGAATATAGTTAAATTTGCACTGTAGAAGTCAGATTTAATGTTAGAACTTAAAAATGATGCAGAATTTTATAAATAAAGGGCCTGACCAAATTACGCTGAAAATCTCAGGATCGAACGTCCTTAATTATAGTAATATTTTGTGTCTAATGCCGATGTACCTGTTACTAAAAGAGACCTGTTGACCACAACGTTCACATCAGCAGATTCCCCCCCCCCATATATTTCTTCATGTAGGCCTATGTAAAACATGTAATTAAGACCACAAACGGGTCATGATTTTAACAAAAGCCTGCCTATAAGAATACTTCAATATAAAAGTATGCCTTATCATGGTTTACTATTCATAAGAATTTTTTTTGAGATTTTCCCTTAATTTTCTACTATAAACATTTTATCCTTTATTGTAGCTCCAACTTACCCCAAGGAGGCATGAACTTAACAAACTTTAATGCAAACTTCCTGAGGGTGCTTACATACAAATATGACTAACCATGGCTTAACAGTGTGTGCGAATTAAACAAAATTGACCTTTATTTTCCACCGTAAAACAGTTCGTTTCTTTGCAGCCCCACCCTAAACCCAAGATTCCATGATTTAAACAAACTTGAATGTAAACTACCTGAGGATGTTTCGACACATAAATATCACTATATCACATAAATATGACAAATGGCTTTGCCAGTTGCTCTTCTGTGAAGAATTTAAAAGAAAGTTCCCATCGCTCATTTAAACAAAATTGAATTTGAATCGTGTTTTAAACCAGAAGCCCAGAGCCCATGAAATTCACAATTTTGAAAGAGGCACCACTGATAACACTTAGCATGCTTACTTTGGTTTTTTAAAAGTGCATAGACACAGATTTGAAGTTAATGTTTTCTCAAAGGAACACTTCTTTAGAACCTTATCAATATCCGTTCTGGTGAGCTGACTTTAGCATACATGTGTACATGCATGCAATTTTTGTCTATCTATAGTTAACAATGCATGCATACATTTTCTCGAGGAATAAACTGCATCTACTCTGCAGTATATCTCCCACACAAAGCTGTAAGTACCTTAAAAGCAAATCCCTTACTAAAATTTTAGAGATTTCTGAAAGTGAACTTCTGTAAGCTAACAAGCTTACATTCTGTTAGTTTACTTAGTGCATAAAACAACAGAGCGCTGAGCGTAAAGTAACAGAACGTAAAGTAACTAACAGAACGTAAAGTAATTATCAGAACGTAAAGTAACTAACAGAACATAAAGTAGAATGCAAGGGCATCTTTTTCCGAAACTGTAAAATGTGTGTACCCAGGGTCAGGGGTTCCTGTAGGGTTGGGGCAATACTGAATATTACTGAATATTACTGATTGAATAGTTGAAATGCATTTTTGGCCCCTTCTCTGCTTATGAATATTTCAAAAGTAACTATACTAAGCATGCTAAATGTACAGTTATGATAAGCAATAGTGCCTCTTTCAAAATTGAGATAACAGGGCCTCTGGTTTCAAACATGAACCAAATTCAATACATGTAGTTGGAAAGTTGTTGCATGATGACCTATAAGGCCCATGAGCCTCGTTAGTTTTATCAATATTTTCAGATGACTCATTTTGTATTTCTTAAAGAAATGGAAGGCTGCTTTACAATTTAAAAAATTAATTAAATAAAACCATAACCTGTTTAATTTTGTTACTTTTTGCTCACCTCTGCTAAAGTCTCAAATAAGCTAATATAATTTAAATTCATCTGGAAACTTTTTCAGCTTTGCAACTTCTTCTCAAAAATCACTGTGCCAATTTAAACCTATACTTGACACAAGGTATCCTTGGGTGAATTTTAGAGAAATTAGGTTTTTTATACCCCCCGCTTGAAAAGCGGGAGGGTATATAGTATCAATATTTTCAGATGTCCGTCATTTTGTATTTCTCTGTTACGCTTTGGGGTACCCATCTTTACAACTTCTCATAAACTGAATGAAATTTGATGAAACTTTCACAGAATCTTTATTACATATTGCCATTGTGCACCTCCTATTTTACTTTTTGATCCGACACATATTTTGGGTTTCCCGGCCACAAAAACATCACTTTTTCACCAGTTAAAACCATATGGGAGGCAAGGGGTATCATTTAGTGAGCTCATTGCCCACAGCACCTCTATTTTTTTTTTTTTTTAAAAAAATGTTCTCTTTCAAAGAGTAGATACTGAAGAATTATCAAAATTTAATGGCAATTATCTTTTTAAAATATTTTTTTCAGTAACCACTGGACTAGAAAATATGCGAGCTAGGAAAACAGTTATGATGCTAAATAGCATGGACTTTTCTTTTCAAAGTCAAATACATATGTATGTTGTACATAATCACTAAATTGTTTTGTAAAGTAGGCCAAATACAAGGGTCGAGAGGTCCATAATCATGGTATTCAGTAACAAGAGGTCCAGGGGCCACATCGCTCACCTGAGTAACTGGCTAGGTAAAAGCTAAAATCAGTTCAGTATTGAAAAGTTAAGATAAACCAAGTAAAAATAGGTTCAGCAGAGGGGGGAGGGTATTTGAAGAAACTTAAATCTATACTTCCTACGGATACTTTTAAAATAACATGATACATAATGACTTTGCTGTTTATAAGATGAACATTTTTATTGATATAGCCTTTATATTCCTTTGTATAACTATGATCCACTTTAATGACTCCTCTATACTCCTGGTTGGTCATGATTAGAACAAATTTATATCTTAATTACCTTTTTGATGCTTTCATATTGATGATCAATAATACCAATGGCTTTGTTGTTCTTATAAAGAATTTTCTCGATTTTTCCCATGTACATAAAACCTTGATCACCCATTGTCGCTCCACTCAACCCCTGCGGGTCATTATTTTAACAAACTTGAATCTACACTACCCGAGAATGCTTCAATATAAATAATATATTAACAATTGAGAGCTTTGCTGTTCTCAGGCAGAAAAATTTTAAAGAATTTTTCATGTAATCCTTCTTAAAACTTTAATCACCCATTATGGCCCCATCCTTACCCCAGGGGTCATGATATGAACAAACTTGAATCTACACTACAAGAGATGGCTTTAAAATAACTGTGACCAATCATGGCTTTGCTGTTCTTGAGAAGAAATTTTTTAAAAGATTTTCCTGTGTATTCCTAAACTTTGATCCTCAATTGTGTGGCCCCATCTTACCCCGGAGAGTCATAATTTGTACAAATTTGAATCTATGCTACCTGAGGATGCTTTCATATAACTATGACCAATCATGGCTTTTCTGTTCTTGAGAAGATTTTTCCTATGTACTGCTACGATAAACTTTTAATTTAAACAATATTTTATTCACAGATGTTGTCGTGAATAGGATTGGGCAGCAGGCGCAGCCTATTTTAGCCCTCTCCCTACGATAAACTTTGATCAGTCATTGTGCCCCCACCCTACCCTTGGGGGTCATGATTTGTACAAACTTGTATCTACACTGCCAGATGATACTTCCATCTAACTATGACCAATCATGGCTTTGCTGTTCTTGAGAAGAAGATTTTTAGACTTTTCCTGTGCCATTCCTATGTTAAACTTTGATACCCAACAGTGGCCCCACCCTATCCCACGGGGTCATAGTTTGAATAAACTTGAATCTACACTACCTGAGAATGCTTCCACATGAGTTTCATCTTTCCTGGTCCAGTGGTTCTTGTGAAGAATAAATATGCCATTAATTTTTCACTAATTATCTCCCCTTGGAAGAAGGTGTGGTCCTTCATTTGAATAAACTTGAATCCCCTTTGCATAAGAATACTTTGTGGTTAGTTTGGTTGAAACTAGCACAGTGGTTCTTAAGAAGAAAATGAAATTGAAAAGTTTACGACAACAACGACGACGACAGACAAAGAACAAATTTTGATCAGAAAAGTTCACTTGAGCCTTTGGATCAGGTGAGCTAGAAATCATAATGACATGCCATATATGTGCAAAATATGACATTCATATGCTCTCCAAGATTGAGCCTTCTGTATGAACATGTAAACAGAGTAATCCATCGCCAATTCATACAACAATGTCCTACCAATTGGTGTGCAAGTCTATGTTTTGCATTTGGCAAACAAACTAATTACAACAAAAATAAATTTCGCGATATGTTAATGTTAAACAAGATGTAGCATCCTCTTGTTTTTGTAAGTAGCCTGCCGCAGTCTTCAAATTGATACTATCTACCATCGGCTCATACATTCACTCCTGTCATTGGCTCTCGTATTTAACAGTGATAAACAAGAGAAATCCCTGATGGTGCATTTTTTTAAAACTCGTTTTAACTAATTCAATATCTATGCTTATGTTTGAGTTTTGAAAGAGATATTTACTAAATCAGCCTAGAACTATTAGTTTAATTTGAAACAATCATTCAATTATCATGTTTTATATGTTATGTAAAATATCCTGACGACTCTACATAGGAGATTGACAAATGATTGTACTTTTGCATATTTAATCTGTTTGGAGACATGCACAACTACCGTAATTACCGGTAAAATATAAATCTTTATGATCTGAAAAAAACTGCTATATAAACAAACAGTACATGTATAAAACTGACACTCTGATCTTCCTGAAATTTTTCAATGGAATGGGTAGTGTTCCTAATTAAACTGTGTTTTCTTATGAACTTTTAAATATTAACTTTATTCTAAATTCTCATATTTAAAATTAAACAGGAAACACATGCACTTGATTCATTCATTTGTATTCTTTTCTTCGCCCACAAAGAAATTAATGTAATATATAAAGACAATATATCACATATCAAAATTAATATTTAAAAAATCACCTATAATACAGGAAAGGGAAAATTCTGAGCATTAAGACATTGAATTAAACACCACAGCATCTTGAAAGTGTGCACCTACTACATGTAATACAAGTGAATTACTTGCAGATACAGTATACAAAATTGCTATAAACAGCTTTCATTCAGCTGAAATTTGATTTTCTTCATTTCAAATTATACTTAAAAATTTTAAATTAAGAATTATTATAGACAGATGGGATGAAAAAAAACTTAATATTTTCAAATAAGCAAAAACAGATTCTGTTAGAAACCTTTTAAGGTCATATGCAATGTAGTTTGAACTTTATTGGGTTCTTCCCTGGAGATGAAGAGTTCCACTAAATGAAGGACCTGTGTGCAATATTTTTAATGCCTATATATGGATTTGTACACCTCTTCTTAAAAGATTTTTGATGAAAAAAAATCTTGAGTTTATGTTTTGTAATTTTTGTACATTTTTCTTTGAATAATACAAAAGTTTTCAAAATTTGATATCTTCTCAAAACCCTTGGTAAGGCATGCTGATTTTTTGTCTATGAACATGTAATGGTATTATAATTTTACATTTAGAATATCTTGAAAAATTATCAGTAGGTAAGATACACTGCGTATGTCCTTAAACAGAAACGTTAACAAATCCAGAACTACATTCAGTACATGTAATCTCACTGCAGTTTTCACCACAAAATTATTAAAATAAAAAATGATTGATAAACATAAATATATATGACCCCATATGGCAATATGAAAAAGAAACAAATTTTAATTTAGAATGTCTGTAATGATAGTGAAACAATAAATGTATTATTCATCTACTTGTCAAGGGCAGCCTATCTCTATCACATGTCAATGTTAAGGCAAGTTATATTCTTCAAACAGGGTACAAGTGCATCAAAAATTTGTCATTTGACCTTTGACCTAATGACTGCAAAATCAACAGAGGTCATTTCCTCCCTAAGGGTAACCAATGTACCATGTTTGACGTCTGTTATAAAGACAGGGTTATCAAGATATTGAGCAGGCAAAATCTTCCTACATCCTGTTTGCCCTTGACCTTTGATCTTGTGATGTGAAAAATCAATGAGGGTCATCTACTCCTCAGAGGAGTACCAAGTTTGATGCCTATCAAGATACTGAGCAGTCGGTATCATTTCAATTCCCAGTTTTCCCCTGACCTGTTGCCTTCAAAATCTATTTTAAATGCTTATCTACTCTTCAGTGGAACCCAAATCAAAAGGAGTCAGATCTACTACACAGTGGATACCAGTGCACTAAGGTTAGGGCTGTTAAGAAAAAGATTCTCATAAACAGACAACACTTTTTCTACTGACCAACTGATATACTAATGATTGATACTGAGGTATTGACTGATAGGAGCATTAAGTCCTTTTTAGGCAGGGGGCATAAATATATAGCAATTAAAGTTAAAAAAAAAAAACAACTAATAAAAGGGTTAAATAGGTGAATAATTTTTCATGCAGAAAGCCAGAAATTATAGTCAAGAGCAAAATGAAAGCTGAATATTGTTTGTGGTTTAAAAAATTATTTGATGTTGATCCCTAATTTAAAAAAAAAAATTACAGTGGATTAGATGTCATTTTCAAATGTTATAAGTAACACTATGGAAATACTGTTTTCATAAATTAAAACACAGTGCAAAATTAACCCAAGAACCTCATGACCGTGTTTGATTAAGCTCATGCTATTTCCTCACAAACAGCTGAATTGATAAAAAAAATATTATGGTAACTTTCCACATTTTTTGCAAACTTTACTGAACCACACAATGGAACCACTTAAAAATTACATCAACATTTGCTCAATTTTTCAAACAAACCTAAGTATTTCATTTACTTGCTGTAAAACAAGAAAAATATAAATCAATACAAGTTATTGATATCATATTGGCACAATTTGGTAGAGAAACCTTCACATTTAATCATGCATGGACCTGGCCAGTTCATGTCAAAATGGAAGTGCAATGATAGAAGTCCACAATTTTATTCTAACATATATATAACTGATGTCTATCTATTGCCAATTAAAGGTACTTGGACACAGATTTGAAGTTAATATTTTCTCATTTTTTCTGTATAATATCACGAATTATATATTTTAATAGCATTTCACACAAAAATTAATTAAAAATCTTATTTCGTTTAAAAGTCATTAAAACTTTAAATTTTTTGGCGGGTTTGATTGACACATCCTTGCACTTTCACAAATTTTAACTTTATTCTTAATCCTTAGGAAAAGTGTCAATTTTGATGTGTTTTAATGAGAAATATTAAAACTTTTATCAAGAAAAATAATTTTATTCAGAGTAGAAATGTTAGAAAGCAAAACACCTTCACAAGTATCGTCATTCCGAACTAAGAGGTGCCTGCAGAATTTAGCAAATCGAGCATACACGTGTTAGGCCAGGTAAAATTAATCTTTAGATTCTCATCCTAATTTGCAAAAAAATTGGGGCGGGTGGGCGGATTTTATTTTTTATTTTTTATAATTGTTAATTAATATATAGGCCTAAGTATCAACAAAACAATGGACGCCCCGTACACATTTTTTTCATTACCTTAATGCAAATATGAATAGATTTAATTCTTTTCATATTCTTTTAAATATTCAATTTATTGTTAATTAACAAATTATCAAGTACACATTATACGGTACACCCTGAACAAAATGAGGTGGGGATACCAATAAATTGTGTATGCGTGACTTCTTATTTTGCAAAATCTATATAAATGTTCTAATAATTATTCTACTGAAAAATCTAGGCCTTCTCTTAAATCTGTCTACGATGTTGTAGATTTTTTTTTTATTTCAAAGCTAAGTCACACAGCTGGAGATCGTTATATATAACTTGACTTTCCTCGTCTATTTTTACTTAGTTACAATCTCTCTACATATTTGCTCCTGCCAGTGATGGTATCTATATGTGTTTATGCTATTTTTTCTTCTCTGCCTTCTCTATACTGACAAATTATCTTTTCCTTACACATTTAAACTGCTTTTATTGCCGATTTTTCTCCATTCTTCACATGGCGTTTTTGCTATAAATAGCGACACGCGACTTTTAATACAGACGGGAGATAACTCTTAAACTTTGACCCAAATTCTTACTGAATAAAAATACATGAAAATACCCAAAAATCAAAATAAAAAACATCAGGGCGGGACATTTTGAGAGGGGCGGGCGGGGATGAGAATCTAAAGATTAATTTTATATGGCCTTATGTACACAGTTTTTGTAAACAGGGCTCGAGTTCTGTTATTGTTTATACTTAGAATTCACCGGGTGCGTTCAATCATCACAGTCTGCTTACCACAACTGCACGGACTGACAATGTATTGTGAGTTTGTTTTGCTTTCGAACGTGTCTACTCTGAATTTTCTGGATTATAGTATTAATATTTTTCATTTATACAAAACGAGATTGCCACTTTTCCTAAGGATTAAGAATAAAATTAAATTTGCGAGAGTGCAATGATATGTCAATCAAACCCGCCGAAAAATTTGAAATTTCAATATCTTTTAAATGAAATAAGATTTTTAATTAATTTTTGTGTGAAATGCTATTAAAATCATAATATAAGTCGTAATATTATAGAGAAAATATTAACTTCAAATCTGTGTCCAAGTACCTTTAAAACTTGGCTTTTCCTAGTTTGAACTGATATTCATCTGATTCAAAGATTACCACAATTACTTTAGCATATCCTTTCAAAAATACATTGTCTCAATTATGGACCAAATCACAGAACAAATACGTCATAATCAACAGCCATGGGTTATCTCCCTTAGATAACTACATGTACAGACAATTATCTAAAAAAGGTTCAGTAGTTTACAGAAAATATATAAAAATAGATAAACATAAACACAACTGATAATTGGAGTCAAGCTGTACTTCAAAATTAATTTATAAGCACAGAGAACAACAAACAGTTTGAAACTAAAGATATTTAAAATCATCACAATATGGTTATTTAAAACATTGGGCAGGCCAAACTGAATAAGTTTGTGACATGCCTGCATATATACTATTGGACTTTTATGAGAGGCGCTGACTTGTACAGTTGACGAATTACTTTCACACTAGGACAGTGTATGGAAGCTCTTTTAAGATATAAATATTTAGCTCAAACCTTAATTCACCAAAAACAATGGATATTTTAAAGCACAGATAAGTTGCCCTTAAAGAAAACGATAATCATCCTACTCTTAAATCCAGGCCTTGACATTTACGTGCCCCTAACACCATTACTATGACCACTAGAACGGTTTTCTTATCCATTATCAATTTTGTACCTCCGTAGATGATACAGGTTTAAATGTCCAAGTAAACAGTCAACTGTAAAAGTCAGTGATTCTTGTAAAAGTCCAATAGTACCATAACAATTACATGAAATATATATTTAAAACAAAAAGAGTACACATGGAATATATTGCACTAAAAAAGAGAAATAAATATTCAATATTTATAATCTCAAATCAATGTTAGTACTTTTCTTTCTTACCAACTTCACCCTGAATGTAATGAAAGTACACGTTAATTGAATTGTCTCATGCAATAAATGGGAGTTTCTCTTCATAAATTTCATCATATTTAGGGATTTGACTGTTTTAGGTATTGTTAACCTTGACTTTAATATTACCAGTATTGAACAAACCTCTCAAAAAGTTGTCCTTATCAGAAATGCTGATTAATTGAATTCTAAATAACAGTACCCAAATCATATGCCAGCCTAGTATAATTAGTTACATAGTTTTGTAGTGATAGGGTAAGGGATGATACCTCGTAAGTATATTTATGACTGATGAGGTATCATCCTGTAGCCAGTAACTACAAAACTATATAACTCACTTACACCACCATCGATTATATCTATAGGTAGCTGTGGGTTTTAAAATTGTTTCTCCTTGTTATATATTTTGACACTCTTGTTAATTTTCTATTATGATTGCACATTGTGCTACATATATTATTTTTAGAGTGTTTCTTGCAATAAAATTTAATTGTCAAAGTTTTGAAGAAATTTGGTGAAGAGAGAAAAAGTTCCAAAATATGTGCCCGTTAATGATGTTAGCTAACTTTATACATGTACATGTTATCAGACATTGTCACTTAAAAAAACATTAAATGTTACAAAAGAAAATTTCCTCTATATTTACCATGTGCCAATTTTAAAGTGACCATGGATAAGTAATACTCCTCTATCACATGACAGACGTCTACTAATCGTAACCCAGAATTTCAATGAAAAATCATCGGAGATGGGGTAAAAAAACATATATTTTTGACACTATAGCTAATTATTTGACTTGATATTATAAGATCCAATACTGTGGTGAACTAATGGAATGGTTATTTATGCTCTGTTGGACTTTATTCAGATTGTTTGATATAACCTTTCATATATTATTACATGTACTAAGTTTTAGATGCAACATTGACCGAGTTCCAACCCGCCATTTAAGTAATAGTTAACAGATTTTTTAGAACTACATGTACATGCAATTAATGTCATTTTTCTCCAAATATTTCTCAAAATTAAGAGTTATGTATACAAAAAATTTGCTGCATTAATATATCATTTTGTTTTGAACACTGTTGAAATACATGCTAAAAAATTATTTGACTTGATATTATAAGATCCAATACTGTGGTGAACTAATGGAACAGTTATTTATGCAAACATGTTCAGAAATTTTATTCATTGCATTGTATAATACACAACCTTTCTTATATTTTGATACTAAGTATATAAAAACTAAACTAGTTCTTCATGCAACATTAACTGATAGTTGAAACATGCACCAAAAACTTTAACCTGTTAAACCTGCCCTTTAAGTAAAGTTAACAGATTTTCTTAGAACTACATGTACATGCATTTAATGTAATTTTTCTCCAAATATTTCTCAAAATTAAAGAGTTATGACAGAGGAATACACAGAGGAAAATTTGCTGCATTAATTTAATATCACTTTGTTTTGAACACCGTTGAAATAGTCTTTGCTGCAGCAAAAATTATAAAATACTTCCCAGTAAAAATAACCTGGTCATTCCTTTGCTGAAATTGCAACTGAAACTTACTGGTACAATGAAACACACAACATAGTTACTATAGATAAAAGTACTATCTCCAAAAAACTTAACCATAACCCAGCACCTTTATGCAAAAATGCACTTTTTGATATTCTGAATTTAATAACTTTACAGTTGAAAGGCAATATATTTGACTGCATTAAATAATATGGTATGTTAAATTTGTTAATGGAGTTTCAAAATGATATGATGTTGAAAATGATTTGTAGAAGCATTGATAAATTTGAGTTTAAAAATTTTCAAAAGTTTTATCTTTTATTCCAAAATAAAAACCAAACAAGCAGAAAAAAATAAAAATCTATAACCTTGAATGACTTTATGAATCTGAAAATACAATTTCCTCACTCGTCAAAGACAAGTTTGACGGAATGCAGTTTACTTCTTGTATGTCTCACGACTATCAATTAAGCAATGTATATTGTGGATTTCTGGAAGTCTACATCACAAAAAATTATTAATTTCAGGAAAAATTATCACAAATGTTATAAGGAATCACAACATTCTGAGCTTTATAGTCTACAGAAAATCATATATCTGGAGAGAGTGGTTATTTCCATAACTTACTGAAACACTGTACAAAATACATCTTTGTGTTGTTTTGACAGTTATACATTTATATTTTTCTAATGAAAGTTTCACATAGAAATTAACAATAAATTATATAAGTATATACAAAGTATACATTATTCCCTGTAAAGAAAATACAATATATACCCAATAATTATGCTCATCTTGCATACAATATAGTTCTAACCCACAATAATAATCAAACAATGATACAAATAAACCCCCAAAATACTGTAAAGTAAATCACTTTTTATTCATGAGAACTTTATATTTGCATACACGTGTGAATGTGTTTGTGCAAAAATTTTATTCTCCCATATCTTTGTCATATACATGGTTATATACAACAGAAACCACAGCTTGTGAAAATTTTGTCTCGCTAATAAATACCAATTAATTAATGAATGAAAATATCATCATGAAAATAAAGTGATCTACTGTATTCAGACCAGAAAAACAATGCATTCCCACAAAAAAAGAAAAGAATATACATATGTATTTAAGTAAGATCTTAATTGATATTAGTTAAAGAGTAGTATCCACAAATGTAAAAGGTTCTAAAAAGTTTGACACATGTTGTTTGCCGATTTGAAAGAAAGGATTTCAATAATTCATACCACACACATGTACATTTTTACCAGCAGTGCTAGAAAGTGAAATGATTATCTATTTAAGTCTATACAGATTCCTTTGTTGGAGGGTCAACCTTAATTTCAACATCAGTCTTTGCCAAATTAACTACTGGACTCTGGGCATACATCACTGTAGCAACAGATACAATAAAAATGGCCAAAACAGTGTAAATATCAATAGCAATACCGAAAATGATCCAGCACAACACAGCAGTGAACATGAGCTCTAAGGCACTGGCAAATGTCTTTAAGATGGAATTCAAGTTTCGCAGGAAAAGACTGGTTACAATGCCAATGGCAGCATTATTTACAACAATAATTAAAACCCCAGGCTGCATTATAGCTGCAATGTTTCCAGGTTCCAATGCACTGATAAATTCTCCCTTGAACCCTAGCACCAGAGCATTACACAAAATTGAGTCCAGGTACATGAACACATTTTGCAGCATGATATGAACATCCACTCCTTTGTCTTTCAGTAGGTATTCATTATAAACACCTGCAAAGCAGGAACTGAAGACCTGGACCAGAATGAGGAGAAGATGGCGGTTGAAGTAGACCGAGAGGGAACTGGATGTAGAAGCAGCAGATGTGGCAAGGGATGACTTGCTGTCATGGCCGTACTCTTTTACTATGCATCCCAGAGTCAAAAATGTCAGCGAAACCCACTGATATCTACTTAATTTCTTGCTAAAGATGACCTGAAATCAGAAAAAGAATATTCTACATTGACATTTGTTTTAACTTTCTTATTTTTGCAGATTTAACATTACCTAAATAAAAATAATACCGTATAATCCCTATTAACCACCCCTACCCCTGTAAGCACCCCATAGTTGTTTTTCAATTATCAGGAGATAAGGGCCCCATGTACAGTGATTAAAATCATTTAGAATCATATCAAAAGTCTGCCAAAATTTGAAGAAAAAGAAAATGAAACTAGTCATTTAGCATAATTTGGGTAGATTATCTTTACTTAAAGTAAAGTTAGAAAAGTTAGACATTAATTTAGTGGTTCTTTATATTTATTTTTTTAAAAAGTTTTTTTTTTTTAAAGTTAAAATATGACATTAAAGATTATAAAGAGAATACCAAAATAACCACCCCCTTTTCGCAATTTTCTAAGCGCCCGGGGCGGATAATATGGAATATATGATAGCTAATTTTTCGAGATTTACGATTCTAGCCATAACAAAAGACGCATGGGTTATATTGCTCACCCAAACACTTTGGCTTGTGAAAGTATAAATCAGCTCAGTATTGAAAAGGTTAAATATACTTATATAAATAATTTAATAATTTAAACAATATTCTATTATGAATAAACATAACTGGATTGGACAGCAGGCACTGCCTAAATAAGTCCTCTCCATATAAAATTGGTATGGGGAGAAGGGGTTGGGTTGAGGGGCTTGTGTCCCCACCCTACCTCCATGATAAAACACACTTGAATCTACACTATCTGTGAATGCTTCTAAATCAAAATGACAAATCATGGCTTTGCTGTTCTTCAGAACACAAGTTTTTATTGATACATGTATTTCATATTTCTTTGAGTGAATTTGAATTTGTGGGTATAAAAATGGATACAAATTGGCACCCTTACATATTATATATTCTATTAAATTTTCTTCCGATGCATTTAATAATGCAAACATACTTTTTAAAGCGGAAATTGCATTTTAACATAGCGACGAGTGATTGCGGTAGCTTTCAAAAAAATCTGATTCTCAATTTCTCTAATATGTGTGCACATGACTTGCACTATGAACAGCAAGCATGATATCTGGTTAAAATCGAGGGCAAATTTGGCTGAAAATATAGCGAAAATTCACTATAATAGTGATATACCATTATTAAAGTGGAATTTACGTTTGGCCCCAACTTTGTTGTGACCCCACCCTACCTCCAGAAGTTACGATTCGATAAATTTGATTCTGCACAACCTGTGCATGCTTGCTATGAATATATGTCCAATTAAGACTTGCTATTTATAGCAGGGGTCATGATTTGAACAAACTTGAATCATGCCTCAGATAATTTTCAATTCTTTTGGCCCAGTGGCTCTTAAGATTTTTAAAAATTTATCCCCCTAAAAAAAATGCTTTGCTATACAGTAAAAAAAAATTCGATTCATCGCCATTTTCAAATACCGCCATGATTCCCCAAGACACACTTTTTCCTGCTATATAAAATTCTCTTTATAACGCCAAATTCGCATACCGCCATCCGCCACCCTGTTTTCAAAACAAACGTCCATTTTTAAATGTCAATTTTCTCGATATACCGCCACAGGTGTGTGCGGTCAGTGGAGCGCGGCTAATTGGTTGACGCTATCCCTGTTGTAAAGCATGCAAAGCCAGACAAGGTACACGCAATTAAATAATTAAATTAGAATTAAATGAACAAATAATTTTGATATGAACGGTTACAATGATTTTGTACTGTTGTTTTGTTTAAAAAAAAAACATTTAGTCACGGCTTCGCCACGAAAGAGGTAGTTGTAAAAGTACGCCGAATACGATATTATTTTGATGATCTCTGCTTTAAACAATGCAAAGTTTGCTTAAAAATAATTATACGATACAAATGTTTAACGTTTAACAAACAATGATGACATAAACAATAAATTTATTCAAGAAACTATTTAACGTACGTTCAGCAATATATCACGCCGATCGACCCAGCATGTTTTTTCAATATCAGACGTGCCGATTTACATGTACATAAATGCACATGTACATGTCTTTATTTCATAACCGCACATTTTGTTTTAAAGAAGTTGTACATAAAAAATTACTTGAAGTATTTAAAATTGAGAAATCTGTTGTATATACATGTACATGTAATTATAAGAAAAAACGCTTTATGGTATTTCTAAAAGGTAACTATGTTTTAAAATATAGGAAATTCAAATCATCGCCAAATTCGTTATACCGCCATGATTTCTAAATTACAAAAGGTGGCGGTTTATCGAGAATTAACTGTACATGTATATTCAAATCTAGAGTTGGGTATTGCGAAGGAAATCCACATTGCGATATATTGCAATATTTTGCAATATATTGTAGATTAATTATCATTAATAAATTTGAGCAGAATGTTTGAAATGCTGTCAAGTTCAAAGACTATTTGAATTTATCTTTAAGTTTAAAAGCGGGAGGAGGGATAAGACATTGATTGCACACCAAATTAACACTTTACTTTTAATCAAATTCCAGGTAAAATAGTAAAACAAGATGAACTCTCTTGGAGAAATTTCACATTGAAATAAAAATTTTTACAGATTATATAATCTTTTTTCATTGAATTCTTTTTTTGGGGGGGGGGGGGGGTTAATGAAGTAGCATAAAATGTCATTAAAGATTAAAACAATATACATATTAGGCCTATATGAAAATAATTTTATTGTGGTAACAAAATAAAATTTAAAAAAAAAACAGAAAGAAATTGTGACCTGTTTTCGTGCGTTTTGGTAATTTAGTCTAACCCGACCTAATTTCACTGATATCAAGACTACAATCCTTTAATGACCTCTTTTAATATATACATGCTCCTGCTATAGCATAAGGTGTTTAAAATGGCATGAAAGTTATTAAAAATAATTAAAACAACACTGCTACAAGTGAAAACATGGATGACCATTTATTATCATTTTACAAACAGCGTGACAGTTTGCTTGATGGGGCGTGCTAAAATTTTGTGTGCTAGTTATCATTTTACTCATCGATTGGATCAACGAAATCAATATTAATTTGCATATGAAACTCGGAATACAACAATACCCCAATAATACTGGCCAATCACATTGAACGATTGTTTCCCAGTACGGCATTTGTAGTCAGGAGCAACACGTGGTCAGTCAAAGCCCGTTTTCTGTCCTAAAATCATGTATTATATCTGTTGTGATTTGACCGGATGGGTTTTTTAAAAATACGTTTAACATGTATAAGAAAATTTAAAAAGAATGGAATTAGTGAGGCTACTCTGCTACTGTTGTACTATGTAGCTATCGTCATTATAGGAAGTAAACTTGCTTTGTCCGTTCACATGTAATTGTTGTTTATTCACTGCGATTGGTCAGTATTGTCAATGGTATTGCTTGGTTCTGTGTTTCATATGTAAAGTATTATTGATTCCATTGAAATCAAACATCCAATTTTTAAATATATTCAGCATGCGAAATTTTAGCATTTGCAAACTGTAGCAGAGGTAGGAAAACGATAATACTTGTAATATGTGTACATGTATATTGAACTTGACATTTCACCGCGATGTCGATCGTGTAGATTCAATGTGAGATTTTGAGAACCGCAATGCATATGGTATACACCCTGTAAAAATGTTTTATATATTTTCTTCCTGATAAATTTTATTTTAAAGTCTTATTAATTAGTAATTTTATTTCAAAGTAAGATAGAAAACTGCAACAGTGAATTAAAAGCTTCCAATACTCTCTCCTCTCTCTTTCTCTCTCCCGAAAAAAAAATTCTTTCAACGAAAGAAAAAGACTTAAATTTTACAGTTTTATTTTAACAGTTTCTACAATAAAGGAGGTTTTTATATATCTTTATAAATATCGTGAAATACCGGTATCTGATTTTCATATCGCGATATATTATCGTGGTGGATAATACCGCAATATACCGATATACCGGTAATATTGCACACCCCTATTCAAATCCCCTATAATACTATATTCGGTGATATTTTGAGGCAAGTTTGGTTGAAATTGGCCCCAAGTTCTTCAGAAAAAATTCAAAAATGTGAAAAAATTATAATATTTAAATGTATTTAGCAAAGTGATTTGAAGTTATTAGAAGAGGTGGAAAATTAACATACCTGAAATACTACACCCGTGACTACGACCCTGAACTGCAGTAGAAGGTAATAAGTCGTGGGGTCATAGGTTGCTAGATTGACAAACTGCAGGTTGTTGTACAGGCAGTAGAGAGCAGCAGGAACAAAATAATACATCAACACTGAAAAAAAAATCAGATTTAAACAAAGATAAAATTAAATCAATTACAGAGGGATTGCTAATTATAATTTGTATTCTTTGTAAAATGTAATTTTTTTCAGACCCCAACTTACTAGTGATTTTTTAAAAACATTAAAAAATATTTTGCTACACTCCATTTAAGAAAAATCTTTTGTTAAGATTTTATGATTCTTAATCTATCAGAAAATCTTTAAAAAAAGGTAACTGGATTTTTTTCATATTCATTAATATAATAACCCCGGCATGCCAATAAGTCTTTCAGAAAAGAAAATGTCCTTTTCAAAGAGAATAAAATTATATATTAATGTTGAAAGTAAGCATTGATCTTGTGTAGAAAAACAAGAAAGGCGCTAAGTAATTTTTTGATATGAAATGGGAAATATATTGCATGTACTGGGACATCACAATTGGTAATGTAAACAGCTGTCCAAAAGCAATTGCCCAATTGTTCTCTTAATGCAAAAATAACAGTGACAATGAAAACCTGGCTGGTAAAATACCAGTCCATTTGAATCTATTAGTATGAAAATATTACAGAAATTTACACCTATAATTATCATATATATTACATATTTGCAACAAAAAATTTGTTTGTATAAATCTTCCCCCACCCCACACTGGCAGTTTAGAAATCAATGTCTTTATTTCACTACTATTGATTGTGACTATGTGTACATGCAACATATTTTCTCTTGCGATCTCCAACAAAGTCCTTTTGTTCATTAAATAAGAACTTGTTCAGATCAATCAGGATTTCATTAAAATCTCTAGTCTCAAATTTCTCTGTATCTGCTGTTTTAAGCAATATAAAAGACTCACCATTTCTGTGTTTGTAGATTTCTGAGAAATAACTAGAAACAGGATTGCTGAAAATAAAGCATAAAAATGTTTAAAATTTTTTAGACATACAACATTTAATAAACTTGGTTAAAGACAACGATTAACTTATCAAGATTTGTTACAGAACACATTTTACAAGCAGTTCCTCAAAATTCCATGTTGTTCATTGATACACCACACACTTTTTAAAGCATGGCAATAACTTGTATGCAAACTTTGAATCTGTCACAATTGACATTAATTTTTTTGTAATGGGTAAACAAAAAATACAGTGATACTTACTCCTTTAAATATACAATAGAAGATACCACCAGTTTAAGTAACTCTGTCAGTAGAACAACTGTCACTGTGTTATAATTATAGGTATTATTCTTATTTTTGGATGCAGTCACGAGTATACCTTAAAATAAAAAAAAATATATCATATGAATGTATTAAACAATTTACATAAAATGTGTGTAACTACTAATAGTAACACTGCAATTATCATGATTAATGCTATAATGTCTGTCCTACAGTATGACTTTGAGCAATATTGAATAGAATTCACAAGTCGTTTTTGTGTATTCAATATTGACCGATCAGATACATGTTTTATTAAAAATATGAGTATATACAAGTTTGCATTGACAGGTGGTTCTAGTAAATCTAGTTCTGTAGACTCCAGACTATCTCAGTTTTATGTTTCTGCAGATAATATTTAAGGACTCTTAGAATATCAAATAAACAATAAAGTAGTCAGTAAATCTTTTTCAAAGTAGCAAGGAGTTTGAATAAAACTTTCTAAATGTGAGCGTAAAGACGATCGACAATTTTTTTTTGCCGACATCCTAAATCAAGAAGACATTCAGTATAATAAAATAAATGGTGCCTGTTTTGGAGGGTAACAGTTGAAATTGACACCCTAAGGAAAACCATTGTCAACCTCCTCTGACGCGTCGGTTGACAATGGTTTTCCTTGGGGTGTCAGTTTCAACTGTTACCCTCCAAAACAGGCATATTTATATAATATACATCAGGTTGAAATCTGACTTTTTGAAAAATGGTGGCTGCGTTGGCATAGGCTGTGCAATGTACTATGATCAAGTGTTTTGATCTTGAATTCACTAAGTACTACAGAAATGTACAAGTCATAAATCTTTGGTAGACAAGGATATGTGTTCTGGTCTTTAGTATTTAAAATGACTAAAATGGTTTCTCTATGTATGTGAATAATGGAAACTAAAAAAAATACAGGCCTAAGAATTGGGCAAGAGTGCCACTGTGCAACTCCATTAGAGAAAGACTGATATAAATGCAGATTGCTCCGGGTGTTAAGAGATCGACATCACTTCGAATCTTATATTACTCAAATTATTTTCAAGTTAGCATTGTAAACATGATAAAACTTCATAATTTATCTGCCTAGAACACACTTTATCCATCCAGAAAATTTTATAAAGATACATTAATTTCTTAAAAAGACATGAGCTCAGTCTATGAAATTTTGTGACAACCCTTGTAATTATATATCATGTACTAAGTCGTATCATTGCTAAAATATTTATGTTTATTTGAATGAATTTTGAAGCAGAATGAGAAGTATTAAGGGAAACTGCATGTAGAGTAAAATATCAGAGTCAAGAGTACTTATAGATTCACTGCTTGCCATTAGTATTCATCATAAAATTTGTAGCAAGTGTAGCGATTTCTAACAACAACACCTGTTCAAAGAGAAATTTTGACTCACCATGCCTGATTCAATGGATATTGCATATATGGTTGATTATAAAATTAGCATTGTCGTCAAGCAGTGTTGACTGTTGCTATGCTGGAGGGCATGGCTAATTCATTATTCAGTGGGTAATATAGCGAGCGCAGTAAGCGTCGCGAGGTGACGCTCGTCACTGCGAGCTCTTAAAGCAACACCTGTGCGAAGAGAAAATTTGAACTACTGCACATTCATTCGATAGAATTTTTCGACGCAGTAATTTGGACCCACAATGCATCACTTGTTAAAGCTACGTTCTCACGAGAATCGCAGCAAAAGTTCAACTAAAAGTAAACATTCCCTGATTTGATGGATAAATATTGAAGATAAATAGTAAACATGGTAAATGAAATGTTCTTCATTTACTTTCGATCAGCATTGTTCAGGCTTCTTTTTGGAAACGTAACTTACATACATAGTCATGTGATGACAGAGTCTAGACGCACCAATTGTCACATGCAGTTTGACGAGCCCGATTAAAAAATTATAGCAAAATAAATATCTGCACTGGCCACATTTACGGTCGCACCAACATATTAGTTTTTTTAAATAAATATTTTTCAACAAATCAGATTCAACTTATTAAACATGAAAGAATAATATCGCAAAATCATTTTGAAAATGTTTTGATCCAAAAATCATGACTTTTCATGTCATTACATTTTGCGTTGTTGCATTTTGCTTAATCTGGGCGCAAAATGAAATTATCAAAAAAAATTTATTACATTTTGAGTTTTTACAATTTGCGTTAATCTTATTGAAAATCAAATAATACAAAATGTAATAATCCTATAAATTTTATTTTCACTTTTTGAGTTAATTTCTATTCTGCATTGAAATCTGCAGCAATGCAAAATGAAATAATGTACAACATTTTGTGTTGAAATTTCATTTGGCATTGCATCAGTGGTTTGAAGCAATGGGTAAAAAGTTTCTGCGTTTGCCCTTAACGTTGCACCATCAATAAGCCTATGTAATAAAAACTACAAAGTGTATAGAGTTTCCAACTTTCAATGCACAATATAAAGTTTAGCTACATCAGTACATGTAAACTACAGTTTTGGGAATCAAATAAATCATTTATTATGACTAAATCGCTTAGTTTCTATTGATTGTTCATTCAAAATGTTTGTGCCAACTAATCGTGGTTTTGATAATAGCTGCAATGGTTTCTTTAAGTCGGGTCTAACAGTTTAGACATTGTTATGATTGTAGTACCCACCTTGGTTAATGAACAATCCCATGTATGATATAAATATAATAAAACTCATTTTTGTTGGAAATAAATCTCCAGAAAACAACCCCATGGTTTTCTTTTTAGAATCTGTCCTTAATAAATATGTCTTTTGTAGAACTTGGTATCAGAAGCTGTAAAGCGGATCAAACAACAAGTCCACACAACAAATCAATCAACGTTACGTGTGCGCTTGGAAATAAAAGAGGTCATACTAAACAGTGCGCAAGACTGATGACTACGAAGGTTGACAAAACATGGAAGACGGATCCACGGAAAAAATCGACAGTTCATGGATAGTCTATTTGTACGGAAAATAAATACAAAAGGGTTTATTACTTAACCCAATCAGGCAGTTCGGAAAAACAAATTCCGGTATAACCGTGTAATGTCATGCAATGTGGAGAGGAAGGCCTAACCCGATTGAATTGAATGACCTAATAGTTTATCATGTTTGTTTTCAAAATCCTAATTCAAGTTAATACTATAATGATTTAGAATATTGGCATTTTAATACATTAGTTCATATTCTAAATTTCAAAAACTCGAACTGATTTCATTTATTGAAATTCAATATTTTAGTTCAAACAAAAATTAATTAATCTAAATTTTAAAATTTCTAAAAATGTCACATTTTTATGGAATGCCATATACGACAGCCAACTGCTTACTGCCAACTGTCAGCTGCTTACTGCCAACTGCCACACATATTTGAATAAATTTTATATTTGTATTGATATTTATATGAATTTTCACCCAAAAAAGGGGGAAAAAAGGCACGGATCCAGGACATTTTTTCCAGGGGGGTCACCCTGGTAAAATTGAATTGAATAAAATGACCAATATGTTTTATCTTATGTAATATTCAATATATGCGGTTGATAAAGTACACTGTTAATTTTTTTTATTTGTTTTCCCATTTGAAATAGGTAATAAAATGACTATTTTCTGCTTTTAATCTATAAAGAAGCCCCCCCCTCCCCCGGGGACAACAAAAGCTTTGAAGAGAGAATAATAATAAAAAAGATTTGTCGTTTCGCAGAGAAAGATGTTTTGAAAATAAATTTCCGTTTTCCATTATACTCTATAGTTAAAAATTTCCTCAAATAAAAGATGTATATCACTCTGTGTTATAATGTTGCACATGCATAGATCGAAGTACAGTCATACGTTAAATGAACTAAACGAACGACCGGTATAACTGACCTTGGACCCTCCACTTAGAAAACGCCGATCAAACATTTATATCTCTTTGTTTGTACAAATAAAATATGTTTTACATACATAGATCCAGCTCGAGAGAGGGGTCCGGAACACCCCTCTGAAATTTGTAAAGTTATTTAATGCACAAACTAAACCAACTAAAAGTTATTTAATGTATAAAATAAATCAACTAAAAGGGACCTTACACCCACCCACCCCTCCCCAACCGAAAATGTGGATTCGTGTTAAGTTGGTATGAAAAATGTCATACACATGAAGGTATGCCGCATAAGAACCCCCTCTCCCCGGCCGAAATAAATTTTCACATTTAGGAAAGAACTTGACGTATTTTTTTCTTGTTAAGAAATTTCTGGTTGGATTTTTTTTTTTTACCAGAGTGACCGTCTTGGAAAAAATGTCCTATAGATCCGCGCCTTTTTTTTTAAATTTACATAAATATCAATATGAAAATAAAATTTATTCAAATATGTGTGGCAGTTGGCAGTAAGCAGCTGACAGTTGGCAGTAAGCAGTCAGCAGTGGCTGTCGTATATGGCATTCCATACATTTTAGATATTTTACCCCTTTTATCCAAAATTAACATTTTCAAAAATGATTTGTGCATTTTAAACTTACGAGATTTTAATCTGTCATTTGTTCAGAAAGTTTACACTTAACATTCGATTAGTACCATATGTACATCTTTTGCTTTTTATACAGGCGTGGATCCAGAAATTTTTTTCCGGGGGGGGGGGGGTCCACCCCTGTCAAAAAAAAAATCCTATCCCAGAAATTTCTCGACAAGCAAAAAAAAAACAAAAAAAACTAAACTCGCCCAAACGTCAAAAACCTATTTTGTGTGTGTGTGTGTGTGTGGGGGGGGGGGGTATTACCTGAAATCTTTAACTTTTCATACCCATTTCACACACATTCGCGTTTACCAGGGGGTCAGCCTTTTCCAAGGGGTGTTCATGAAAACTTTTTTCTTGCTTTAGTATATATAGATATATTTTTTTTAACCTTGTAAATTCCGGGGGGGGGGGTGACCCCCCGACCCCCCTTTAGATCCGTGCATGTTATACCCCACGCAACAAGTTGCGGGAGGAATGTTTTTGACCCATCCGTCAGTCAGTTCGTCAGTCCTTTTTTTTGGGGGGGGGGGGGTCAGCGCAACTCCTCATAAACCACTGCACAGAATTAATGATCAAACTTTGCAGATATTTAGAATTTCCGCACTTTCCAACTTAGCTTTTTGGCCTTACCTTGAATATAGAGATGTGTCAGCGCAACTCCTCTTAAACCGCTGCACAGAATTTCGTTAAAAGTAACACAATGTGTAGATGTGCATATTACCAAGAAATTCCGATTCTGAAATTTTTCGTGGAATTTCCTCACTTTTCAACTTAGATTTTTTGCCATATCTTAATATAGAGATTGTTAGCCGACTTCTCTTAAGCTGCTGCACAGAATTTGTTCAAACTTTGGAAATATTTAGTACACAGTGTTTAATTTGCAAATTACTCGGAAATTCCGATTCCATTATTTTTCTGGGAATTTCGGTGGCACTTTTTAACTTGAATATTTTTGGCCATATCTTGAATATAGAAATAAACAGATTGTCAGAGCAACTTCTCATAGACCGCTGCACAGAACTGCATGCGTCAAACTTTGCAGATATTTAATACACAATGTGTAGATGTGCATATTACCAGGATATTGGGATTCCTTTATTTTTCACGGCAATTTCAGCACTTCGAGTTTTGGGGGAGCGTGGGGTATGAGCAAGCTCTTTTTCTTTCATTTTTTTAAACTAACCATCAGATATATCTTTTTTGAAATGGTATCCTAATTAAGCTGTCAACTATCATTTGGCAAAGAAAAAAATTCACACATTTAATTTTAAAATATGATCATTTTTGTATATCTTTATATGGAGCTCTTACTTCTAATTGAAGAGATCAATATAGTCTGTAAATGCATGACCACAATTAATGGCCTCTTAAACTTCTTAAGTTCAAGAAGTTTTTGATTTATTAAAATTTAGAATTTTGATTCAAATTTCAAATAATTAAAACACTTTTAATTTCAGAATTTTACTTCAAATATCCAAACTAGCTCTCAAATTTCCAAACCTGATTTGAATTTAATTTAAACTTTTCCTGTTTCAATTTAATTCAATATTCTAAATAAATAAAAAAAAGTTTAGCTGCATTGATGTATAGCCCTCTCCGCTTTTTATCATATCTTATATTTTCTGGAGAAGGCCTCTCCGAAAAAAAGGAGGGGGCTACATTATTGCAGCTAAACAAAACTCTTTTGCTGGACCAAAAGCATTTGTGACATGGTTTAAAAAATTCAAACTGGGTTTGGCATTTTTTAAAATTTGGATATTTGAAGTAGTTCTAATTCTAAAAAAAAAAAAAAACTGAAAATGTAAAAAGTTTTCTTTATTCAAAATTTGACTGTTTGAATCAAAGTTTTAAAGCGATATATGGAGTAATTTTGATAAGTTCAGACTAACTAAAATTAAAAGGATTGAAATAAGTCGGAAATAAATATCAGATACAGTTCAAAGTCAATTTAACTAATAGAAACGTGGGGATTAATAAATTAAGTTCAAAATAAATTAATTGAACATCAATAAAAAATATCATATTGTAAATCTACGCCTAATCTCATATTTTTGTTTTTTAGCTCAGATACACCATATATAGCTTAAATATTTAAATTTAAACTTTAGATTGTGAAGTGTAAACTTAAGACTTAACAAGCAATAAAAAATTATTTAAGAAAATTAAAATTGTAATAACTTTTTTTTCCAAATTTTTATTTCCCAGCTGAGCCTTCTCTGTCAACAATTTTTTATATAAACTAACAGGCTAGCAGCTATCAAGGATGGGGCCCAGACTAAGTCCCATTACAAGCATAATATATTGTAAATAAACAGCATTTCTCACATTTTTAACAAATAAGTTGAAGAAACAAGACTATCAGCCATCTCATTTCAAGTTCTCAATTTGTAAATTCTATAGTCAATATAATGATCTTGTTAGTAAATACAATTTAATTATCATTGAGTCAAATGCTGACTGAAGTTTTTCATACATTTGTTAGACAAGAAAGTGATTTCTGCATTAAAAATTTTAAATTCGATATAATTGCACTATCAATTACACTGTTGTCATGTGAATAGCAAAAAGGAAAAACCTCTCTCAATAGAGAATAAAATTCTTTCAAAGTTAGAGATCCGCTAAGCCGGCATGTACATGTAGCTTGGGGGGGGGTGTTCAGGTAAACATGAATGTTTTCTACAGGACATAAATACCTTTGCTATTATGTTCTGTGATAATGCGACATGAATAAAAAAAATAGTACCCTGTGTGTCGATCCTCTTTGCTTAAAATTAGGTGTTGCAAGTTCACAGGATTCAAGATTGTCAGAAAATTATGACACTACGTGTTCTAATTGAATATCAATAATCTCTCACCATTGAATGTGTATTTAAAGTGTATCAGTTTTAATGGAAATATATAAAAGCATGAGTTTTGATAAAAATATTATGAATTACTTTCTAATTGAAGCTGAGATATGATAGAAGAACCTGGCCACAGAAGACGAAGTCAACATCAAAGATATAAGTACTAGTACTTACATGGTTATAATGACCTGCCAGGGAGTGGCGAATTTACTTTGTTAAATTAACATCAAAGATATAAATACTATAGTACTCAAAACATGGTTATAATGACCTGCCAGGGAGTAGCAATTTTATTTAATGTTAGAAATGTAATTCATTATACCTGTATAATTAACTTCAAAATATATTTTAAACCTTCAATTAAGAAATGAAAATCACTTCACCAAAAGCGTCAATTTATTATAAGCATGTTTTTTATATGTATATAAGCATGTGTGTTTACCGTATATGCCAGGCTGCATTCATATCTGGTATAAATTTCTCTTTCACAAGAACCTTGAGCAGGATCAATGCACATGTATCTAAGATGAGCATTGTGGCCATAGACCTCTTGTTTATAGTTTATCTCTATTTATAGTCACAAGAATAATTTTTAATTTACCACAATTTTTGCATCCCTTGACATCAATTCATTTGAATTGGCAACCAAGATGCATTAATTTGAAAATATTGATTTTGCACCTAGCTCATTTCAGCAAAATGATCGATCAAGTTAATAAAATTGACACTCCATAAATTCTGTTATGTAAATATATTAATAGACCAAAACTTCTCCTCTGCTTTTAAGGGCTAAATTCTGTTATGTAAATATATTTCATAGACCAAAACTTCTGTTCTGCTTTTTTTTTTGCTAAATTTGTTTTGTTTCTTGTTTTAGACTGTTTTTTAACCCCTCAGGGGGTCATGATTTGAACGAACTAGAATCTACTCTACCTGAGGATGATTCCATATAAATAGGAACTCGCGATGTAAGGATCAACTCCTTACTTTGTGGCTTTAACCACTACAACTCTCTGAGGTGAGGTGCTAGCCAAGGCTTTTGAGACGCCCTTGCGAACTTAGCCTGGGACAAAAAGTGCCCAGTATCCGTCTGCTTCCACTTGGAGGCATCGCATAGGACTTGTTGCGGAGAGGCTATGTACTGGCAGGGGAAGACATTCCCTTTTTGCATTGCTGCTACATGTAGCCAGCGGTGATGGATGAAGTGAGAGGTGACAAGCACAGTTAGCACACACACACTAACACCAACACACCAGACGCATCACACATCATTAAGCAGACTGTTAGTAGTTTTAGTAGCTTTAATAAGATGATTTGTTAGTACCCTAATTTTTGGGGCATACATTGATGGTTTAAATAGGTCGATAGTCTCATTTTAAGCTCTAATTTTTAGAAAAATCATAAATAGGGTGAATTTTGAATATAGGACAAAGCGTTGTTTATTGATTTCTAGAGATTCTTACATATTTATAGGTACTATGCATCTGAACACGTGAAAACTACTTAGCTTACCTCTTGATATGATCGTTACACATAAATGGTTAAAAAAAAAAGACAATTATTTTTGCAATTGTAAAAACTTTGGATTTTAATTTTTGATACGGTTGTGGTTTTACTTTCAGTAAACGTGTGTGACTTCCAACTTCACAAGATGGAGACAGATAGCACATTGTAAAATGTACATTAATGAAACATTATTTGTTGAGACGATTAAATAATTTTTTGTTTGGTACATCAGTGGATATTCAGTGGAACTTAATGAGCAAGAAATCAATCGAAAATACATTTAATTCTTTACTTTGAATTATTTTTATTAAATGATAAAATTATTAAAAATTTATGAAAACTGTGCATATTTATTTTAAAATTGACCCAAATTTTACAGATTTAGGGTCACTTGAGTCTTATAAGGTCGATCCTTTAAATAGGGTGACGGCCAATGGTTCTGAGAAAAAAAAGTATCAACCTATACCCCAAAAATTACAGTTGTTTGTTAGGATGATTTGTTAGGATGATTTGTTGGAAGTTTGTTAGAGTGATTTGTTCCAACATCTCCAACGATGAACAGCCAGCTGCCTCCAAGTCCACCATTTCCAACGATGAAGTCCCGGCAAAGAGAGAACAGAGAAGATTAGACAAAGAAAAAACAACAGAACAAAAAACAAAATCATTATTACGTAAGATGTGCAGAGAGAGGGGAAGGGGAGGGAAATGTTAGTACTTAGTAGGAGTGTCAAAATGATAATGAAACCAACTTACCTGTGTTATTCCTTAATGACTAAGAAATACCTGCAGTCCAGCATTGTTGGCATGTTGTTCCAATCCAATATGCCCAGCCTCCTCCTCCAATGATGAAGAGCCAGCTGCCTCCAAGTCCTTATTCCACCATCTTCAACAATAAAGTCCCGGCAAAGAGAGAACAGAGAAGATTAGACCAAGAAAAGATAAAAAAAAAAAACTATTTCAAAAAATGAAAATTAAACTACCTAAAGATATATTTCAATATCAATGGCTTTGAAACACACATAAAAAGAATATATGAATAACACACATCAGGGTTCTCCGTCATTTAAAATTTAATTACTTGTTGCAGAGTTAACGCAAAGCATTAAAATTTTGAATACTTTGTGATCAAATTTACAACTAAACCATTATTCATTATAATTTAAAAATAATACACACACATACTCATTTTTTCAAAATCAGTAATTCGTTACACAAATGGTTACATGGCCGTACATACTGAATGAAGTAAGAACATGTTCTGAAAAGCAGAGGATATTCTAGTCGATACAGTCGAACTGGTTACCAATTTTTAAAGTAAATTTGCTCTGATTTTGTCAGATGTCTTGTTCAATTACTGAATCAAAAAAAAAAAGAAATATTTTCACAATACTAAATTAATACATTTTTGGGTACCATAAACAGTTTATTTACATCAATAAAATGATTTCTGTACAATCATCAGTTAAATTGACTTAGTGTCACTCAATAATAATTTAGATGTTTGGATTTTCCGATTATCACAGCTAGGTCATCTTTAACTGTGTTGCACGCATAAAATGTGAATGGTTACTGTATTTGAGAAAATTTTAACTGTGTTGGGGCCAATACAGTTAAACAGTTCATGGAGAAGCCTAACACACATTCAAATTTCCATACAAAAACGCATGAAGAGATCCAATCCTATGTGTTCACAGTAAAATCCAACATTGGTCACACACACAATTAAAGATCCTGAAATCACTCATGTAAAAATGCAAGATAAGTGTAATCTCATGCTCAAAGTGTCAATTTGTTGCAAAAAAAAATGCAATTGCCTTTTCACAATGTTATCAATGAATTCCTCATATCCTATGAAAGAATGTTACGAATAACACACATGATCACATTTCCATAGAAAAATGCATGAAGCGATCCAATCCTACGCATTCTCTGTGAAATCCAACGTTGGTCACATACACAATTGAAATTCCTGAACTCACTGATATAAACACAAGAGTCATCTCTTATGCACAAAATGCAAGTGTTATCTTATGCTGAAAAACCCTTTATGTCATATCACTTTTAAAAAAAAAGCATTTGTTTTATCACAATTAATGTTACAAAGGAATTCCTCATATCCTATCAAAGAATTACGAATAACACACACGATCACATTTCCATAGAAAAACGCATGAAGCCATCCAATCTGACACATTCTCTGTGAAATCCAACGCTGGTCACATATACAATTGAAATTCCTGAACTCACCGATATAAACACAAGAGTCATCTCTTATGCACAAAATGCAAGTGTTATCTTATGTTGAAAATGACATTGTCATTATGTCATATCACTTTAAAAAAAAAGCATTTGTTTTATCACAATTAATGTTACAAATGAATTCCTCACATCCTATGAAAGAATTATGAATAACACACATGATCACATTTCCATAGAAAAATGCATGAAGCGATCCAATCCTACGAATTCTCTGTGAAATCCAACGTTGGTCACATACACAATTGAAATTCCTGAACTCACTGATATAAACACAAGAGTCATCTCTTATGCACAAAATGCAAGTGTTATCTTATGCTGAAAAACCCTTTATGTCATATCACTTTAAAAAAAAAGCATTTGTTTTATCACAATTAATGTTACAAATGAATTCCTCACATCCTAGCTATCAAAGAATTACGATTAACACACACGATCACATTTCCATAGAAAAACGCATGAAGCCATCCAATCCGACACATTCTCTGTGAAATCCAACGCTGGTCACATACACAATTGAAATTCCTGAACTCACTGATATAAACACAAGAGTCATCTCTTATGCACAAAATGCAAGTGTTATCTTATGTTGAAAATGACATTGTCATTATGTCATATCACTTTAAAAAAAAGCATTTGTTTTATCACAATTAATGTTACAAAGGAGTTCCTCACATCCTATCAAAGAATTACGAATAACACACATGATCACATTTCCATAGAAAAATGCATGAAGCCATCCAATCCAATGCATCCTCTGTGAAATCCAATGTTGGTGACATACACAAATGAAATTCCTGAACTCACTGATATAAACACAAGAGTCATCTCTTATGCACAAAATGCAAGTGTTATCTTATGCTGAAAAACCCTTTATGTCATATCACTTTAAGCAAAGAAGCTTTTGTTTTATCACAATTAATGTTACAAAGGAATTCCTCACATCCTATCAAAGAATTACGAATAACACACACGATTACATTTCCATAGAAAAATGCATGAAGCCATCCAATCCGACGCATTCTCTGTGAAATCCAACGCTGGTCACATACGCAATTGAAATTCCTGAACTCACTGATATAAACACAAGAGTCATCTCTTAGGCACAAAATGCAAGTGTTATCTTATGTTGAAAATGACATTGTCATATCACTTTAAACCAGAAGTCTCTGTCGAGACTGAAGCTCTACTGGTTTGTACTTATAGCAAAGGAAGAGGAAAGTACTTAAGCAGTTGGGAATTGAAAATTTGCACAGGCAAAAAAGAGAATAATGATCCTTGAATAAGTCTCTTTATGTTCTTAGTGTAGTCTACTTGCAAGCCACATTATATTATAATCAGACTAAAACTGTATTTGAAGTAGCAAATTTGAGAGTAACAGAAATTGCTATCTTTTTTAACCAAGGTAATAATGTTCATTGAAGTCAAAAACGGATATAAAGAATTATGTACCTTAGTGTAGTCTACTTGAGTGCCAAGTTATATTGAAATCATACCAAAACTGTAGGAGGAATAGCATTTTGAAAGAATTTCACAGAAATTTCTATTTTTGGTAACAACGCCAACACCGTTCGTCGAAATCAAAAACCGATATACAGAATTATGTATCTTAGTGTAGTCTACTTGTGTGCCAAGTTATACTGAAATCAGACTAAATTTGTAGGAGGAGTAGCATTTTGAAAGAATTTCACAGAAATTTCTATTTTTAGTAACAATGCCAACACCGTTCATTGAAATCAAAAACCGATATACAGAATTATGTATCTTAGTGTAGTCTTCTTGTGTGCCAAGTTATATTGAAGTCAGACCAAAACTGTAGGAGGAGTAGCATTTTGAAAGAATTTCACAGAAATTTCTATTTTTAGTAACAACGCCAACATCGTTCGTCGAAATCAAAAACCGATACACAGAATTATGTATCTTAGTGTAGTCTATTTGTTTGCCAAGTTATATTGAAATCATACCAAAACTGTAGGAGGAGTAGCATTTTGAAAGAATTTCACAGAAATTTCTATTTTTAGTAACAACGCCAACATCGTTCATTGAAATCAAAAACCGATACACAGAATTATGTATCTTAGTGTAGTTTACTTGTGTGCCAAGTTATATTGAAGTCAGACCAAAACTGTAGGAGGAGTAGCATTTTGAAAGAATTTCACAGAAATTTCTATTTTTAGTAACAACACCAACACCCTTCGTCGAAATCAAAAACCGATACACAGAATTACAGTATAATTTGTCCAAACCGGCTACCGCCGGTTCCATAAAATTTGGCCGGTTTAGACAGAATCCGGAGTGCAGGAAAAATGCAGGAAAATATCAATTTCGAAAATTTCGTTGTTTATTTACAAGTACATCTATACATATTATAAATAAAATTAAATGATGAAATAAATCAATATTTTGGAGTCTGAAATTATAGAATAGTCTCACATGACTTAAATGTATTTTCTTATTTGTTCAATCACGAAGTATGAAAGTCGGGTGAAATGTTACCTCAATCAAAATATACAGGACAGGCACGCATAATATAGGCCTACTATGTATCAAGCGGACCGGGTTTCGCTTGTCAAAGATCTCATTCAATGTATTAACAGCAATGCGCAATTATTTACGATGTGCTAATTATTAGATTGAACTTTTGATTTTTATGTAAAAAAAACTACGTCTTCCCCCACAGTGTTATGGCGCCATTTTGAAATGCGTTCGATTTTCGATCCCGATTTATATATTGATTTGTAAATCGCGTACATATATTTTGTGTTTATGTTTTAATGTGGTAAAAGGAGTTAAAACAAAGTTAATTTTTTTAAATTGTAATTTAATCATATAATATATTTTTCAAGTGGGCTGCGTCACCGCCGCATTTCACAGAGTACGTCTCATGGCACTAATCATGCTAATGTAAACACGGATTATCACATCCACCACGAAAGGTGTTAATTGCTCTGAAGTAACTCAGGTGTGGCCGGATTAGAGGGAATAATTACCGTTAATTATGAGCAGTTGGGACCAGTATGGCCGTTCGGAATACAGAATAGACAGTATCCGGACTACACAGAATTTTTTTTATTGAATTTGTTAAAGAAGTGCATGGGACTAAAATTTGTAGACGGAATGGACAAAAGTCCGGAGTACTCAGAGTCCGGATTAGACAAATTTTACTGTATGTATCTTAGTGTAATCTACTTATATGCCAAGTTATACTGAAATCAGATCAAAACTGTAGGAGGAGTAGCATTTTGAAAAATTGTTTACAGACAGACAGACAGACAGACGGACAGACGGAGTCATCTCTTACGCATTACTATCGCATAAGCTCTTCTGGTCTCTGACCAGTAGAGCTAAAAAAAAGCATTTGTTTTATCACAATTAATGTTACAAAGGAATTCCTCACATCCTATCAAAGAATTACGAAAAACACACACGATCACATTTCCATAGAAAAATGCATGAAGCCATCCAATCCTATGCATCCTCTGTGAAATCCAGTGTTGGTCACATACACAAATGAAATTCCTGAACTCACTGATATAAACACAAGAGTCATCTCTTAGGCACAAAATGCAAGTGTTATCTTATGCTGAAAAACCCTTTATGTCATATCACTTTTAAAAAAAAAAGCATTTGTTTTATCACAATTAATGTTACAAAGGAATTCCTCACATCCTATCAAAGAATTACGAATAACACACTTGATCACATTTCCATAGAAAAATGCATGAAGCCATCCAATCCGACGCATTCTCTGTGAAATCCAACGTTGGTCACATACACAATTGAAATTCCTGAACTCACTGATATAAACACAAGAGTCATCTCTTAGGCACAAAATGCAAGTGTTATCTTATGCTGAAAAACCCTTTATGTCATATCACTTTTAAAAAAAAAGCATTTGTTTTATCACAATTAATGTTACAAAGGAATTCCTCACATCCTATCAAAGAATTACGAATAACACACTTGATCACATTTCCATAGAAAAATGCATGAAGCCATCCAATCCTACGCATTCTCTGTGAAATCCAACATTGGTCACATACACAATTGAAATTCCTGAACTCACTGATATAAAAACAAGAGTCATCTCTTATGCACAAAATGCAAGTGTTATCTTATGTTGAAAATGACATTGTCATTTCACTTGAAAAAAAAAAGCAATTGTCTTATCACAATTAATGTTACAAATGAATTCCTCACATCCTATCAAAGAATTACAATTAACACATACGATCACATTTCCATAGAAAAATGCATGAAGCCATCCAATCCTACGCATATTCTCTGTGAAATCCAACGTTGGTCACATCCACAATTGAAATTCCTGAACTCACTGTTATAAGCACAAGAGTCATCTCTTATGCACAAAATGCAAGTGTTATCTTATGCTTAAAAAAACAATGTCATTTCATTTTTAGAAGAAAGCTATAGTCTTATGTAAATTAGTTTTTCAAATGAATTCATCACATCCTATGAAAGAATTACGAATAGCACACAAGGTCACATTTCCATAGAAAAATGCATGAAGAGATCCAGTCCTACACGTTCACTGTGAAATACATCGTTAATAAAATACAATATTGAAATTGCTGAACTCACTTAAGCTAGCTGATATAAACACAAGAGTCATCTCATATGCAAAAAAAGTTAATGTAAGTAGGATTGTCAATACAATAAAGAAACAATCATTATATCCTGCTATTTGTTACTTACTTACTTAGGCCTGTCGTTCCATGAGGAACATAGGCCATCAACAACAGTCCTCCAACGAACACGATTTTGAGCTGCTCTGGCTGCATCGTGCCAGGTCATATTCTGTGTCCTTAGCTCTGACTCCGAGTCACGCCTCCAGGTGTTTCTAGGTCGTCTTCGTTTTCTTTTGCCCTGTGGGTTCCAAGTCAGGGCCTGGCGTGTGATGCTGGATGGTGACTTCCTTAATGTGTGTTCAATCCAGCCCCACTTCCTCTGTCTTATTTGTACCTCCATTGTTTCCTGTCCTGCTCTCATCCATAGTTCTTCGTTTGAGATCCTATCAGGCCATCGGATGTTGAAGATGCGCCTGAGACAGGTGTTGTAAAATGTCTGGATCTTCTGCAGGGTAGCTTTAGTCATCCTCCACGTCTCTGCACCATAAAGTAGGACGGACTTTACATTGGAGTTGAGGATCTGCAGTTTGGTGGTAGTACGTATGCTCTTTGAGGCCCAGATGTTCTTTAAAATGGTGAATGCAGTCCTAGCCTTGCCAAATCTTGACTTGATGTCGCAGTCTGTGCCACCGTGTCTGTCCACCACACTCCCCAGGTAGATGAAGGATTCAACTTCTTTGATGGCCTCACCACCAACTGTGACTGGTATTTGGACAGTGGTGTTTATCTTCATCAATTTAATTCTGCTATTTGTTGTTGGCTAGTAAATACCTCCATTCCAGCATTGCTAAGATGCTGCTCCTTTCTAGTATGTGCAGCCCCTCTCCAAGTCTTTATTTTACCATTTCCAGTGAGGAGATCCATGGGGAGAAAAGATTGAAGAGAGAGATTAATAAAGGCAAAAAACAAACAAACAACAAAAATGATAACAATTAAAAAGATGTGTTAATAGAAGGGTAGAGGAGATGTTAGTATAAAATAGTATGAAGGCAAAAAAGAAATACATTTAAAAGAGGCAAGTGACCTTTTCTAACTTCCGTAACAACCAAGAAATACCTGCAGTCCAGCGATGATGGCATGCTGTTCCAATCCAATATGCCCAGCCCTCCAACGATGAAGAGCCAGCTTCCATCAAGTCCTTTTCCAACATCTCAAACGATGAACAGCCAGCCGCCTTCTAGTCCACCATCTCCAACAATGAAGTCCCACCATCTCCAATGATAAAGTCCCGGCAAAGAGAGAACAGAGAAGATTAGACAAAGAAAAAACAACAGAACAAAAAACAAAACCACAATTACAAAAGATGTGCAGAGAGTGGGGAAGGGGAGGGAAATGTTAGTACTTAGTAGGTGTGCCAAAATAATAATGAAACCATCTTACCTGTGCTCTTCCTTAATGACCAAGAAATACCTCTAGTCCAGCACTGTTGGCGTGCTGTTCCAATCCAATATTCCCAGCCTTCTCCAAGTCCTCCAACGACGAAGAACCAGCTTCCTCCACGTCCTTATTCCACCATCTCCAACGATGAACAGCCAGCCGCCTCCAAGTTCACCATCTCCAACGATGAAGTCCCGGCAAAGAGAAAACAGAGAAGATTTCACAAAAAAAAACAACAGAACAAAAAACAAAACCACTATTACAAAAGATGTGCAGAGAGTGGGGAAGGGGAGGGAAATGTTAGTACTCAGTAGGAGTGCCAAAATAATAATGAAACCATCTTACCTGTGCTCTTCCTTAATGACCAAGAAATACCTCTAGTCCAGTGCTGTTGGCATGCTGTTCCAATCCAATATGCCCAGCCTTCTCCAAGTCCTCCAACGATGAAGAACCAGCTTCCTCCAAGTCCTTATTCCACCATCTCTAACGATGAACAGCCAGCTGCCTCCAAGTCCACCATCTCCAACGATGAAGTCCCACCATTTCCAACAATGAAGTCCCGGCAAAGAGAGAACAGAGAAGATTACACAAAGAAAAAAAAACAGAACAAAAAACAAAACCACTATTACAAAAGATGTGCAGAGAGTGGGGAAGGGGAGGGAAATGTTAGTACTTAGTAGGAGTGCCAAAATAATAATGAAACCATCTTACCTGTGCTCTTCCTTAATGACCAAGAAATACCTGCAGTTCAGCACTGTTGACATGCTGTTCCAATCCAATATGCCCAGCATCCTCCAATTCCTCCAACGATGAAGAGACAGTTGCCTACAAGTCACCCATCTTCAACAATAAATAATTAGTTCCGGCAAAGAGAATACATGGAAGATTAGACAAATGATGAAGCTCTGGAAAATAAAAAAAAAGAGATTTAAAGAACCCCCAAAACTAACAGCACTGATAAAAAAAGTGCTCAGGATTATTGGGGGAGGAAAAATGTTAGTACTTAGTAGGAGTGCAAAAAGAAATAAATTTTAAAAAAGTATACCTTTGCTTGTTCATCCTTAACAAAGAAATACCTCCATTCCTGGGTTGTTGCCCAGTAGCCTCAAAGTCCTTTTTTCACCAATCCCGATGATAAACTCCCAGTAAAAAGAGAAGACAGATTAAGACAAAAGAAAACCAAACAACTAAAACTAACAATGCTAATAAAGACGTATTGAGGATTATAGGACAAAGGAGCTGTTAGTACTAAATAGGAGTGCATAGGGAACTTAACATATTAATGAGAGAATGAAACAAAAAAACAACCAAACATATGAACAAATTTCAATGAGAGGAGAACTGTCAATAACTTGTAAGACAGCTGAACAGCAAAAGGAAACAAATGAAATTAAATTATTATACCTTTCCTATTTGTTAATGATTAAAATAAACCTCCATACCGGTAGATGCTGCTCCGGTCCAATGTTCAGTCTTTGTTTAAATGTCAGGGACGAAACTGTAAATAAACAATAATTCATGAAAGGCCTAAATTTTGACTGTTTTTTGTAGATGATTTACTTCATTACCTGATGGGTTGCCCACGTAGCGCCCAGTGGTTACAAGAGCGTCTGTTCTATAGTCGTGAAAAAAGGAGTTTATCTTAAAAATAAAAATATGTAACTGGCCAATGGCCTTGTAAATTTTTCTAGGCTGATGGCCTGGTAGTCTGTGGAAGGCATTTTTCTAGGCTGATGGCCTGGTAGTCTGTGGAAGGCAGATGACTTTCCTGTGTGAGGCCGATGGCCTGGAATAATTCATGTGACTGACCGATGGCCTCAAATGTAAGTGGCCGGTGGCCTTGTGAATAGTTTGGCCGATGGCCTGTAAGTAGCTGGCCGATGGCCTTGAACTTGAGTGGCTGATGGGCTTGGTGAATTACATGGCCAATGGCCTGCAAGTCTGGATGGCCAATGGCCTTGTGGTAGAGGCCCATGGCCTATATGCATGTCTCTAGGCCGATGGCCATGCATATGCATGTATATATAGCTGTTTCTAGTGAGTTTTCTTTTAGGGGAAAATAAAACACGCTCATGTGTTAAATGACCTAAATGCCCATCAATAAAACTAAGTGTAACCCTTGTATTTGAAAATTATGAGTAGTTTCCCCTGATCAAATTAAGGTGGTGGTTGGGGTGGTGGTGGATTGCAAAGAATGATGGCGCTAAACTGTTGGCCTCATCTGATTGGTCAACTAAGTCATGTGATGTAAATATGAAACTCTGGATAATTACTATTTATATAAAAAATATTTAATTACATTTTAGATAAACTGATGATCTAACATATCTATAAACACCAGAAATCCCCATTGATATGCAAGAGCATGCTCTTCATATGTAAAATTTCTAAAATGAGGTAAATTATTGACAAACAAGTTGATGACACAAGAATATCAGCAGTCTCGTTTAATGTCATCATTTCTTAAGTCCTAAGATCGCTATACAATGACTTGTCAGCAAATACAATTTATCATTGAGTCATATACTGATGTTTTTCATACTAATTGTTAGGCCATTATTTACACACTGATTTGATGATGGATTTTCCCATTATTCCCACATCATGACATGGAGCACATGGCAGGTGTGACCAGTCGACAGGTGATGCTAACTCCTCCAGGGCACCTGATCCCACCTCTTATGTTCTAGAGGTCCATGTTTGCTCTGCTCATATTTTTTGTATTGTTTTATGGACTTTTGCAATTGAATGCTGATGGTTATCTCCATAATAATTCATCCACATACCCTAACTTAATTCTCTCAAGGACTGATATTTAAACCATTATTTACTAATAATTTTCAATATATCGAACTAGTTTTAAAAAGCACACAAGTCAACTCAATGAATGCATGTATAATCAAACTTAAGTCAAAATCTCACAGAAGAGAAATATACCGGGCCGTATAACGTATAACTTTCTGCGGCTGGAAATTATTGCGATTTCACCCCTAAAAGGTGGCAAATTAATTTTTGCGCTTTTAATTTCTGCAGATGCGGTATAAACTGCAAAAAATTATTTACAGGGTACAGTATAGGATCATGAAACTCTAAGATTTATAAGATTTACATTGCCATGATTACGTTTTGTAAATTTATTCAGGCACATTAATGAATGGTGCATGAGAACAGGTATTATGCTATTCAACTTAAGTACAGGTCCACGTAAGAAACAGGCAGGAGGTGATACATGAGGTTCTCAGAAATTAATGATTTATCACTCACAGATTTTTCTCGGGGTATAAGCCATGTATGCGGAAGGAAAAATAATTTGGGTCATTGTTACTATGGAAACCTGGACAAAGAAATTTCCTTAGCAACAGGCCAATTTTTCTTTATAGATTGACGAAATTTCATCCATTTTGAAGGCTTTGTACAAAAAATTTAAAAAGTAATTCTTTTCTTCCTAAGTGTCATAAGAAAGATAAACTCTTGAAGTGCTCTGACAACATAATAAAATGAAATTACATTCTCTAATATATTAACTATAGATACAGCTAAAGATACATGTTTCCCAGTTTTTGCTGATTCAGCATTTTGCTTGATTTTAACAAAAATCAAGTCGATATTATTCGTTTCACCATCTTAGTACAAATGTTTCATCTATTTCCTGTAAAACTACAGGAAAGGCTTTCTCAGAATTTAAAATAAAAAGTTTTGCAAATTTGAAATTTACTATCTGTTGGAAGCCAACAACAAGAGGCCCATGGGCCTTATAGGTCACCTGAGCATAATGCAACAACTTTCAAGCCATTGAATTTGATTCATGTTTTAAGCCAGATGCTATGGCATTCACAATTTTGAAAGAGGCACCATTGCTCATCATAACAATGCAATTAGCAGTTGCTTAGCCGGGTAATTAACACCCATAGGAAGGGTAGGGGAACAAAAAATGCATTTCAACTAATCAGTAATATTCAGCAATAATCAGTAGTGCCCTTACCACACATGAACCCCTGACCCTTAGACCTAGATCCACACACTGCACAATTTTTGAAAAGGCATCCTTGCTTTTCAAAAATATTTGATTAATACCAAGGAGATTTCAAACAATTCATTCATTTTCAGTATATAAGTACAGACCCCCCCCCCCCCCCCCCCCTATGGTACCCCTGACCCTGAAGCCTTGAAATTCACAATTCTGCAAGATTAGGGCCCTTGCTCATAACTATATAGGTAGTTCATCTGCTTAATACCCAGAGACAGAGAAGAAAATTTTCGAAGATTTAATGTATTTTCAATATATAATCAGTAGAGCCCTGCCCTAACACCAGAACCCCTGATCTTGGGGCCATAAAATTCACAATTTTGGTAGAGGCACTCTTGCTCATCATAACTATGCACTTAGTTTATTTAATACCTAGGAGCAGAGAAGAAGATTTTCAAAGAATTCATGTATTTTCACTATATAATCAATAGAGCCCCGCCCTAACACCAGAACCTCTGACCCTGGGGCCATGGAATTTATAATTTTGGTAGAAGCACTCTTGCTCATCATAACTATGCACTTAGTTAGTTTATTTAATACCCAGGAGCAGAGAAGAAGATTTTCAAAAAATTCATGTATTTTCAATATATAATCAATAGAGCCCCACCCTAACACCAGAACCCCTGACCCTGGGGCCATAAAATTCACAATTTTGGTAGAGGAACTCTTGCTCATCATAACTATGTACTTAGCTAGTTTATTTAATACCCAGGAGCAGAGAAGAGGATTTTCAAAGAATTCATGTATTTTCACTATATAATCAATAGAGCCCTGCCCTAACACCAAAACCCCTGACCCTGGGGCCATAAAAATCATAATTTTGGTAGAGGCACTCTTGCTCATCATAACTATGTACTTAGTTGGTTTATTTAATACCCAGGAGCAGAGAAGAAGATTTTCAAAGAAATAATGCATTTTCACTATATACTTCTTTAGCCCCGCCCTAGCACTAGAACCCCTGACCCTGGGGCCATGAATTTCACAATTCTGGTAGAGGACTTAATGCTGATTACAATCATGCAAACAGTTTGACTGCTTGATGTCCAGGAGTAGAGAAGAAGATTTTTAAAGATTGCATTAATTTTAGTGGTTTTGGCCACACCCCTCAGGCCCCAGGGGGGCAGGGATCATGAAATTCACAATTTTTGTTCCCTTCACCCATAGATGCTTTGTGCCAAATTTGGTTGAAATTGGTTCAGTGGTTGCAGAGAAGAAGCTGAAAATGTTCAAATGTTAACGCACGATGGACGACGGACGAAAACGGATAGCAATAGGTCACCTGAGTTTACTCAGGTGACCTAAAAATGGATGGCTTGATAAATTAAAAATGGTGAAAGTCTAAGGCATTGGTAGAAAAATCACATAAATTGTAATCATTGAGTACCAAAATCAATTTTTAAAATAAAATATAAAATATTCTTCCTTTTGTACCTATGACTATTTTACAATATGCTATCTCCATGGCAATAGTGAGTAAATTTTCCTTAGCAATGAAGCATTGAAAGTTATTTTTAGAACATATGCATTAAAGTTTTTAACATATTATCTGATTCTTAGAGTTGAATTGCTATTTCCCAGGTTCGGCATTGTCAAACCAGGTTTTTAAAAGAATTTTTATCTCCATGGCAACAGTTAATAACTATACTATTTCAAATTTCAATGTCATTAGATCATGCAGAAATGGTTGAGCTTCTCCAGAAAGTGATGTCAAAGGTAACAATCAATCAAAACTTTCTTAAAGACCACCATGAAATCAATTGTAATACTTAGAATACTGGTCTGTTCTAAACTTGCATCATATCTTGTCTATTGAACATGTCCTTTTTCAATTCAAAAACATTTTGGTGAGCATTTTCAATTTTATTATACCTCTACTGTTATTATGGAATGGACTTGTTCCTGATTTTAACATTTGGGTCATGCAGTCATTCAAAAAAAAAATTATGTTGATCTAATCCAGCATCTGTAGCATGATTGCTTATGAGTGTCCATCCTTGGATGCAATATAATCAGCTATGTGATTTTAGTCATCAATAGGCTTCTAGCAAGTTGCGAATGGACTAGCTGTGAAAGTTTTTGATTTGGTCACTCATCTATAAAGTGTAGGCCAGATTCAGCATCCAGAGCTAACCTGATAGTGAACATTTCCAAATGCATCAATCATGCAGGTTTGATCAACTGATTAGGGCTTATAGATGCTTGAAAATGACAAAACTAGGATGAGAAGCATAGCATGGTCTCATCTTGACCTATATTGAAGTTACAAAATTTTAATACAGCGTTTTCAACTTTTAACAGTTCTGAAAACATTAATGCACATGAAAACATAATTTTTCAAAATGTTCCCACAAGAACTTGTGGAGAGGGCCCCCCAAGGAGATATCTGAACTAATGTAATGATAACAGGGACCATGGACAACAATGCTCACCTGAGTAATGTCCTTCAGTTTTTTCTAATATTCTCCTTTAAAACTGTGATATATATTATGGCTGCCCCACCCTAACCCTATGGGGTCTTTAAATCCACATAACATGTGGATGTTTCAACAACATGAGTAACATGAACTTGTTGTTATTCTTTCCTTTATACGTGCATTATGGAAACAAGAAGTCTTTGTCGAGACTGTAGCTCTACTGGTTTGTACTTATAACAAAGAAAGAGAAAAGTAGCAGTTAGAACTAAAATCTTTACAAGTAACAGTAACAAGAGATGTTTGTAAAACACTTATGCCCCCCTCCCCCAAACTGGAATTTTTCCAAGTCCAAGGGGCATAAATCTGTCAAAAAAGGTGCAACTGTACCCAAAACAGAACTTGACCTGTATATTCCATCTGATAAATCTGTATACCAAATTTCATTTCAGGATGTATAACCTCTGTGAAGAAAAATGAACAGAAACTGCAAATAATTGGAATTTGACTAAGTCCAAAAGGGCATAACTCTGTTGAAAATAGCATGATCGTACCAAAAACAAAACTTAACTTAGATATTTGTCTGATAAATCTGTATACCAAATTTCATTTCAGTATGTGCAATGGTTGTGAAGATAAAGAACAGAAACTCAGTGGACCGACAGACCCACCGACCGACCAACGGACAGACAGACAGACAGCAGCAAAGCTATATGCCCTCCCTTCTTCGAAGGGGGGCATAATAAATAGAATAATTATCCTTGAATAAATCTCTCTTTGTGGCAATTAAAATTGCAATAAGACTATACAGCTGTAGGTGTAGCTTTCAATATAAACTAAATTACAGAATTTTCAATTTTAGACACCATGGAAACATCATTCATCAATATAAAAAACAATACAAAATAGACAATTATGTATCTCAGTGTAGTCTACTTGCATGCCACATAATATTAAAATCAGACTAAAACTGTATTTGGAGACAATATAGCATTTTAAAGTATTTCACAGAAATCTCTATTTTTAGTAACCCCAGCAACACCATTTATCAAAATCAGAAAGCGATAAAGAGAATTAATTGTAAATTAGTGTAGTCTGCTTGTGTGCCAAGTTATATTGAAATCAGACTAAACTGTAGCATTCTGAAATTATTTTAAAGAAATTTATATTTTTAGTAACTATGGCAACACCATTAATCAAAATCAAAAACCAATATAGAGAATTATGTATCTTAGTGTAGTCTACTTGTGTGCAAAGTTTAATATTGAGATCAGACTAAAACTGTAAGAGGAGTAGCATTTTGAAAGGATTTCACAGAAATTTCTTTTTTTTAGCAACCATGGCAACACATTAACAGAAATCAAAAAATGATAATATATAATAATGTATCTTAGTGTATAGTCTACTTGCTTGCCAAGTTAAATTGAAATCAGACCAAAACTGTAAAAGGAGTAGCATTTTGAAAAACAACAGCTAGACAGATGGATTGGCGACAGACACATTACTATCTCTGACCAGTAGAGCTAACAAGAGGCCCATGGGCCTTATAGGTCACCTGAGCATCATGCAACAACTTTCCAGTGATTGAATTTGATTCATGTTTTAAGCCAGATGCTATGGCATTCACAATTTTGAAAGAGGCACCATTGATCATCATAACTATACACTTAGCAGTTGCTTAGTTTGGTTACTTAATACCCATAGGAAGGGTAGGGGAACAAAAAATGCATTTTGACTAACCAGTAATATTCAGTAATAATCAGTAGTGCCCCTACCACACATGAACCCCTGACCCTTAGGCCTAGATCCACACATTGCATAATTTTTGAAAAGGCATGCTTGCTTTTCAAAAGTATTTGATTAATACCAAGGAGCAGATTTCAAACCATTCATTCATTTTCAGTATATAAGTACACCCCCCCCCCTATGGTACCCCTGACTCTGGGGCCTTGAAATTCACAATTCTGGAAGTTTAGGGTCCTTACTCATCATAACTATATAGGTAGTTCATCTGCTTTAAATACCCAGGAGCAGAGAAGAAAATTTTCAAAGATTTAATGTATTTTCACTATATAATCAATAGAGCCCCGCCCTAACACCAGAACCCCTGACCCTGGGACCATAAAATTCATAATTTTAGAAGAAGCATTCTTGCTCATCATACCTATGTACTTAGTTAGTTTATTTAATTCCTAGGAGCAGAGAAGAAGATTTTCAAAGAATTCATGTATTTTCACTATATAATCAATAGAACCCCACCCTAACACCAGAACCCCTGACCCTGGGGCCATAAAATTCACAATTTTGGTAGAGGCACTCTTGCTCATAATAACTATGCACTTAGTTAGTTTATTGAATACCCAAGAGCAGAGAAGAAGATTTTCAAATAATTTATCTATTTTCACTGTACACTCAATAGAGCCCCACCATTACACCAGAACCCTGACCCTGGGGCCATAAAATTCACAATTTTGGTAGAGGCACTCTTGCTCATCATAACTATGTACTTACAGCGAATTACGAAATAGTGGTAAAGTTTTCAATAGCTCGCTGGATTCCCCTGCGAAATGATCAAGAATAATTCTTGAACTTTTAAGAAAAGTTCATGAATTATATTCTTGAATCAGCTCATGAATTGTTCATGAAGATCCCATGAAGTTAAAATTGGACACTCATGATTTCATGGATTTTATTCATGAAAACCCAGTTCAAGAATATTCAAGAACTATTTGTTGTTCATGAACAAACTTGGATTTTTTAAATGCCTGCAAAATGATCAAGAATAATTCTTGAACTTTCAAGAAAAGTTCATGAATGATATTAATAGGTTCATTGCATTTTCATACCTATTCATGAATAATTTGTAAAAGTTATTGGAATGTTCATGAACTATTCATGAATGTTCTTGCTTTTTGTAAACAAAAATGTAATAAGTTATGCAAAATGAAAAACTGTAAAAGAAAATACTTTAATAGCATCTTGAAAGATTTCACAGAATTTTTGTTTTCCAATCATGGTAACAAAATCTTTGTTCAAGTAAACAACTCTGAAAAGTGATAACGATAATAAATAAATTATGTAGTTCATTCCTAGTAAAATTATGAAAAATTTCAATTCAAACGCGACTCTTTGCAGAATCCCTAACCTTAGTGGCTTACTTGGTCAAGAGGAAAGTGGCTTCCTTATTCAGTGTATTTCAAAGCGTATGCCTAAAATGGAATGATTTTTAATCCAAGTATCACTGTCTGGCAGAAAGTGTGTTCAGCAATTAGGGCATCAGCTAAAAGGGCTTTCAAGGATTTTGAGCAGAGGTGGTCAAATAAAAAAATCTTATTGGCTTTCCCAGGAGTGTGGAATTTGCAAAATTTCATCACTTGGATCCTTTGATCGATTACGATTCATATTTTCATTCCTTTCTTTTGATTTTCTTCAAGAGCCTGGATTTTTTATATTCTTTTTTTTTTGGCAGCCAGAGTTTTTTAATCTTCTGATCTCAACTCATCTATATTATCTGTGAACTACTTCTCTTTTCCCTACAAAAACAAAGATTTACTGAAAATGCTCATAAATGTGAAAACTCAAGACTTTAATGTTTTTTTTGTTTTTTTTTTTTGCATATTTGTTTCATTTAATTCTGCATCATAGGCACTGCCATATTTTAAAGCATTCCGAGCGCGAGTTTAGCCTGTTTCCCTTGCCCGCCATGTTCAAGATGTTATAGGTGAACAGGATGAATGTTTGGGATGTTTCTAGTATGCCGGTCCCCAGAAACACGCGATTGCGCATGAGCAGTTATTTCCCTTGCCGTTGCTATGCAGAATGTAAACTACCGCAATTTCCCACTCGCTTCAACAAAACGCATCCGATCGAGTGATTAGGGTTAGGTTATATAGTTTTTAAAATTGGGGTTGTTTTATAAATTCACTCTGAAATCTTTCTGACTTTGGGGTAATTCATATAATTTTTGCCTTTTGTGACCAAAAACTTACTTGAATCAGCCTAATGTCGAATCGTGTCGATATAGGCGTACATCGATCTCCATCACTTTGTCTTTGGGTTAGGCCTAGTTCATGAAATTTTTGCATACAAAGAACAGGAATTTTTTTATGAATGCAAGTTCGGATGAATCAATCTAGGTCTAATGTCCAAACATGACCGACTTTGAGTGCTAAGTTTAGGCAAGTTAGGCCCTACTGTAAAAGTGACTTACCATTTACTGCATCTCGATATCCTGACCTCTTAATGTCCAAATTCAGAATATTTTCCCTATCAAATCGATGATGATGCACAATGCGATCCATCAATGACTAGTAACTAGCTAACATTTGTTAAATCCATATATTTCTCACGAAAATCTCGCAATTTTAATAACATTGCAATTTGAGTCCTATCAGGCATCTCTTCATTACGTCAAAACAGAAGTGACGCATCTCATGAATATTTATGAGATTACGTGAAAAAATGATCATGTGACCACATTCATAAACAACGCAAGATGGGAGTTTTACTTCCTAAACAAGTACGTTATTTTACGAAATCTTTTAATTCTCATTTAAAAAACTGTGTTTAAAAACCAGTTTTTTAAACCCAATTTCTCACAAGGAACACGAATTTGGGGTCAAATTTGCAATTTGTGGCTTCTTTTTCGATTTTGTCGATCGCTCACGCGATCGTCTATATATTGTACACCGCCTTCGGCGGCACCTATTTTAGCGCCATATTTATGGGGACCGGTATACTAGAAGTGTTCCAAATTTTCATTATAAAAGACATAACTGAACTCTTACAAATAGACAGTAACATCTTGACAAATATCTCACAGATTCAGCGATTGCCTTTATTTTTTTGTAACTCACCACTAATATCTGCAGTTATGAAGTAAATTGATCCTCTGGATATTCCTTCTTCGTATTCTGTTATTTTCTTCAAAGGTTGACAAAGAATGACTAGATCTACGCTAATAATCCTCCCACTCTACCGATTCAACTTTCCAACGTCTCGCGCGTTTCAAAGTTTGCGCCTTTTAAAAAGTGTCATGCAGAGCTAATTAAGAAATAGTTTCGAATTGCCAAGATTTTTGTTAAACAAAAAATAACAAACACTATCTGAATGATTTTTCACTGAAATCAATTTTTTTTAAATTCAATATAAGTTATATCATTTATTGAACTGGATTTTTTTACATTATACCTGTAGAGCCATAGTTTCGTATTCAAGTATGGCCGCCTCCATATCAGAGGACAACAAATATCTCTTGGAACCACTCGTCCTCAAACTGAGTACCCTGAGCTATAAAAGTGTATAGGTGAATAGACTACAAAATACGAATGTGGTTCATGTCATAGCTTCTTCACAACCATGCAGCCTGTGCTGTATCATTTACACACGATGGACAGAAAAATGTGACTTTATAACTGCATCAAAATATAAAGCTTTTCGACCCAAGAATGGTACGGTAGAGTACGGACAAGAGATATAATTTTTTAGTTGTCAATAAATTTATGATACATTTTTACGAAGATTATGAAATTTTTCCTAGACTGCAAGTCTGTTTCATTTTCTTACAACTTGTTAAAAGTTTGACAAATAGAGAAAATTCGGTCGAACAAAGTTGTGTCGTGAAAAATGAGATAATTTAAAGCACAATATTAATATAGCTGGCCTGTGAATTTAAATGATGAAGAAACATTAGTAATTCAATATGAGAAAAAAATGCTGTCAATATTGATGCAGTGTTTTATAAATTAATCATAATTTAATTACAATCTCCCTTCTATAAGACAGTTCATAACAGAGTTTTATTATCCCGAAGAACCTAAGTTATCAATTACATAGAGTAGAAAATAGTGATTTTAACCTCTTATGATCCCATACTTTCAAAATCAAAACAAAAGCATGTTATTAATTAAATCAGGGGCTTGTTCAACAATTGCATATATGCATTTAAAAGTTGTATTATGGGAGTAATGAGTGTTTTCTGGCAATCGTTTGTGACAATAATTTTTACATTTTTAGTCTTCATGAAAATTCATGAACATTCATTTCCTTGAACTATCAAGTTTTTTCTTTAAACTGAAAATTACCAATATTCATATTTGTTCATCATTTGTTCATGAACTATGAATTATGAATGTTTTCATGAATTTTATTCATGAACTACTTTTATGAACCTGTTAAGAATCCTTTAAGAACCATTCATGAACAATTATGAACAACTCATGAAGGTTCAATCATGAATATCATTTTGCAGGGGTAGCTCAATAGGGTATAGAATTTGGTCTAACAAGTATCACATTAGGTCTGAATCTAGGTCATGAGGTTACTCAGGTGTATCATTAATTTTTTACAGGTAAATGTGAGTTAATTTCAATGTTCTATGAAGCCACGTGTATATGTCAATGTATTCTGCTGTAAATAAGTGCATTATTCTTCTTTAATTGCAATTTTTTCAATAAATTTGCAGAATTAAAGAATGACATATCCCCCCTTCTCATAAAAGTTATTGTCTAACAAGGTTAGGAAGTAAGCTTCCCACTCCAATTCTCTCTCAACTCATTGATTATAAATAAACACATAAATATAATAGTAATATAGATAACACCTATTTTATAATCATATTGAATTTATTAATTATCATGCAGCATCTCTAAACCAAGTAAATTTCTTTATTCAGTAACTCTATGAAAATCTTTTTTTGCAATTCATTTTATTCTTTACATCGTTTAATTAAATTGTTATTTTATACTTTTTAAAAATTAGTAAGATAATTTTATAAAGCAATTAATCTCACAAAATTACTCAGTGATGAGAGTCTAGAACTAAGTTCCTTCTTAAAATGGGCCCCAACAGTTCAAATTTGCAACTTTTTGCATAATTATAGTTTAATCCCTCCATTCTCAACCTCCCCAATATTTTCTCTTGTATTTGGTTTTCAAATACTTTTTTAAAAGCTTTTAAAATTAATCTAACAAGATTATAAAATCTAACCAAATTACCACGGGTGATGAGATTTTGAAGAGTACAACAAGTAGTGTTGGAAATATTCGGATGCAGGATTGAGCAATTTTTAACAGTTTAATCTAAAGCACATGGTGCTGTTGGTGATGTTTATTGACAAGAATGAAATTTTTGTCCTAAAGAAAAAATTACCCTTTAAACTGGAATTGCTTGCAGGTCACGAACATAGATTAAAAAGGTGTTTGTTTCGGAAGTGACAAGACTTTAAAGCAAGTAGAAAGTACAGTATGCAGAAGATTTATGCACTACTGAAAGAGTTGGCATAAAATTCTACTGAAAAAAATATTTGCAATTAAAGAATAATGCATTTATTTACAGCAGAACACATGGGCAGATACATGTGGCTTCATACAACATTGAAATCAACTCACATTTACCTGTAAAAACTAATGATACACTTGAGTAACCTCATGACCTAGATTCAAACCTAATGTGATACTTGTTAGACCAAATTCTATACCCTATTGAGCTATCCAGCAAACTATTGAAAACTTTACCACTATTTCGTAATTCGCTGTAGTTGATTTAATTAGTACCCAGGAGCAGAGAAGAAGATTTTCAAAGAAATAATGCAGTTTCACTTACTTATTTAGCCCAACCCTAGCACTAGAACCCCTGACCCCAGGGCCATGAATTTCATAATTTTGGTAGAGGACTCAATGCTGATTACAATCATGCAAACAGTTTGAGTGCTTGATGTCCAGGAGTAAAGAAGAAGATTTTTAAAGATTGCATTAATTTTAGTGGTTTTGGCCCCACCCCTCAGGCCCGGGGGGGGGGGGGGGTAGGGATCAATGAAATTCACAATTTTTGTTCCCCTTCACCTATTAATGCTTTATGCCAAATTTGGTTGAAATTGGTTCAGTGGTTGCAGAAAAGAAGCTAAAATGTTCAAATGTTAACGCACGACGACGGATAGCAATAGGTCACCTGAGTTTACTGAGGTGACGTAAAACTGATATGATCCTGAGTAATTTTTGTCCTGCTGTTCTTCACTAGACTTTCCCCTATGTAATATATTGTACCTACTGTGGCCCCATCCCACTCCAAGGGGGTCATAAATTTAACAATATGCAACCTACATTACCCCAGGATGCTTCCACATAAGTTCCAGCTTTTCTGGCCCAATGAGTATTGAGAAAAAGATTTTTTTTCTCTATAAAATGAAATCACTTATTTTCGTGGGGGTTTTATTTTCATTGTTTTAGAGGTATGGAGAGACCCATGAATATATGACCACCATGAAATCTATAATTCTATATGCATTACTACAAAAATTTTCCAACAAATGATTTCAAATCCCAACAAACCAATTTTTTTCCCCAAGCCTTGAAAATTTGACCTTAAGAAAATATGTGATTTTACAGTGTTTCAATGTAAAATTTGGATTCCCGATTGTGGCCCCACCTTTCCCTAAGGGTCATGATTTTTTGACAATTTTTAAAATCTACGCTACCCCCAGATGTATCTGCATAAGCTTCAATTTTTCAGGCCAAGTAGTTCTAAATGATAAGAAAATTTCTAATTTTTCTTATTTATATTTCAATGTAAAACTTGGGTTCCCTATTCTGGCCCCTCCTTTAATACCTCCAGGGTTATGAATTTGTCAATTCAGAATCTACACTACCCCAAGATATTTCTGCATAAGGTTCAGATGTTCTGGCCCAAGGGTTATAAATGATGAAAAAAAAAAATTAAGTTTTCTTTCTATATAATTCAATGTAAAACTTGGATTCCCTATTGTGGCCCCTCCCTTCCCCAGGAGGTTAAGATTTTGACAATTTAAAATCTACACAACCCTAAGATGTTTCCACATAAGTTTGAGCTTTTCAAGTGGTTCTTGAGAAGATTTTTTATGTTTTTTCTATATATTTTAATATAAACGTTTTCTGGTCCAGAGGTTCTTGAAAATATGATTTTTTTAATGATTCCACCCTATTTTTTTTGCCTTTTCTCAATTATCTCCCCTTGTAAGGAAGTAAGGCCCCTCATTTTAAGAATTTAACTTCCCCTTCACCCAAGAATGCTTTGTACCAAGTTTAATTGGTTAAAATTGACTGAGTGGTTTTTGAGAAGACTGAAGTTGAAAATGTGAAAAGTTTACAGATGTACAGACAGACTGGCAGACAGATGGACAACAGGTCCTCAGAAAAGCTTGCTTGCACTTTCAGCTCAGCTGAGCTAAAAATTGATTGATTCCAGCACAGCTTATAACTGAAACTTGATGCAAACTAGACATATGTCCCTAAGACATGAATGTTCTGCCAAGGATATATTAATAATGTAACATGAAAATTTGTATAAATGTGTGAAGTTTGAGGAGAATATCTTCATTTGTTGAGACTGAATTTTTAAAAAGGATATAGATAAATTCTCACAAAGTTATGTATAACTGCATACTGTATAAGCTTAAATAAAAATATCTTAAATGGTTTCTTTAAAACTTAATTAGCAAATATCAGGTCAAAGGAAAGGGGGTAAAAGGCAAAAAAGGGTGAGATAATCAAAGATCTTACGCAAGAAGTAGTTAGGTGCAAGAAAAGATGTGTAAGTTTTAAATTATTCAAAACATTGGGGGGGGGGGGGGGCAATGAGGGGTCATCAAAACAATTTTACATTGAAATGTCTTTTTTTGTCCTTCTGTCAGGTTTTGTGTTAGCTGCAGAACTGTAGCTCTCCGAGAAAATATGTATTGACAGACCGCATAGCTACAGTGCCACCCATTGAAAAAAAAATGGCATATTTATTACGCACAAAAAGTGCACTCGGTTCTGGATTAATTGTTCCAAATTCTTACATCAATTACAAAAAAGCTAGATTTCAATAAAGTCCTTACTCCTCTATCAATTACTTTTGTAGTTTACATCTGTACGAAGCGCGTCGGACCGAATTATCTCGCAAACCAAAATGGCAGTATTGATAGGAGAAATTTTCGATGATCTCAATTTCAGGGCCAAGAGGGCTATTAAAAACAATCACAAGGAATGTTTTGTTGTGGAAACAGTGAAAGAATATGTAAGGAACACACGGTTAGTAATATTTTGAGATGACAGTTTTAGAAACATGGAGAAATAAATCGGGAAACAGCGCACTTTTTTGTTCGCAATAAATATACAGTTTTTTCAATGGGTGGCACTGTAGCTCTCCGGTCTATCAATATATTTTTTTTCGGAGTGCTACAGTTCTGCAGCTAGTTTTGTGTTTAACTCAATTTAAAGAAACTATTATGGATATGTTTATCAAACTTCATTTGCTAATACAAAATGATAATAACTTTTAATTGCATTAAGCATTTTTTTTTAACTTGACTTTACTTTTCTTAAATACGTAAGTGTTTAAACCAGTTTTAAAGAATTAAATCATTCAAGCTAGTGTATTAATCAAAATTATTATGCTGATACAGACTGATGCATAAATCTATTTTACTGCATCATAATTTTTTAAACATTGACCTTTTCTTTGAAATTGACAGTGTGAGTTGTTTATCATACCTATTCATGCCTCACTGCACACACAGTGAACAGTAACTCAATGGATTTTACAACTTTTGCATTAACTGTTAAAAATTCTCAAAGACAGTATGGTTTAAAATTATCTTTCCTTAATGGGTTTTGAGCTTTAATTTAAAAGCTAACTAGCTAATCTTACCCTATAACTAAATATATTAATTTGTAACCATATCTATGCAAATCTTTGCCCAATAAGAAGCATATTTGTGGGGGGGAACCTCATTAAAATAGGTAAATCAAGCATTTTAAGTATCTAAATAAAGTCATTTAGCTAATTCAATGCTAAATCTTATGACTGTTTTAAAGTAATGAACCTCCTTAACAGTGTTCAGTTGTATTTTTAGCTCAATGAGTGTTCATTTTCAAATTAATTGAGTATAACCCCTAGAATTACTAGCAGAGAGTTTGTTAAGACCAAGAAACACCTTTGTAATTGCCTTGACCTTTGTAATTGCCTTGACCTTCCGTGGGATCTTACCTGCTGAAGACACAGGGACTGCTGCGGGGCATCCTCCTCTCAGAGACCTGCATTCCAGTGGAGACTGTCAAAATGAGGACTGCCCACCTCGTAATATCGCCTCGGTCGTTAATCTACTAAACAAGGAAAAAATCAGCGAAAAAAGTATTATTGTCTTGTGTTGACATTAATTTGACCACATTAAAAACATACACACACAAACACACACGCAAATTTAATCAAATTCGTTCTACAACATAAACCAAAATACACTATAAATTTAAAGATTTACTAACCTGGGTTAAGAATTCATAAAACCCATGTTTTATAACAAATGATTCAACGGAAATATCTCCAAATACATTCAGCAGGGCTACTTTCAGGACTGCGGAACAGAAAATTCCCACCAAAATGGCACGTGACTAAAGATCAAAGTGCACCCAATGAAAACACATGAAAACCTAATTAATTTAAGGTAAGTCACTCCTGAAATTTGTTATATCAAGGATTTTTTGAGAAGTATATTTTGGATAAGTACTCATAAAGTGTAACTCAAAATCGCAAAGAAAATAGGGAGTCAGTGTGCATCCTACTGATCTACGGTACATTTAAGTTGACCTTTTTGCACTTAAATTTCATCTCTTTGGTTAATTACTTTAACCCTTATTATATTTGATTAGATGTAAGCATGGCAATAAATATAACCTTATTTTACGTAAAATAGTTTGAATAATATTTATCATTAAACAAATCTTGCAAATTAATGCGCGTAAATTATTGTGTGACCTTTTTGCACTAAAAAATAACATAATTTGGGTATTAAAAAACTTAATAGGGAATAAAAAATTTTCTTATATCAAACTTTTTACGACTTGAGTGCTGATCAGTCACAAGTATCGAGTAGTTTAAAATAATGAAAGAAAAAGGTGGGGTCAGTGATGTTAATTTTGAAATATTTGTCAAAATATGTGATTTTCAGGCAAAAAATGGTGTAAATTTGACCTTGACTTCTTTAATATATTTTCATTTTTTGGAAAAGTTTGTTGAGGGAAGGTGTAAAACTTAGTCTAAAAATATAAATTAAGACCTATATTAAATATTTTTAGCAATATCAAAACGGAAAATATTCTCCGAGTAAAAGTATGTGAGGCTAAATTTCCATTACATTAAATTTTATAAATGTGCAGATTTGCAGAATTTTCTGCTAAATATCCTTCCACCAAAAGAAATAGTCCCTCATAAATCTTGCTTCTTTGTAGATTTTTGAGCAGTTTTTTCATTGAATGTTAAAAAATTTACATTGTTGAATTCAAATATGTTATAAAAATTGAATTTTGATAAGTAGTTTTGAAGTAAAAGCTTCTGCGTGAACTTTTCTAAAAAGCTGACGAGTGACTTACCTTAAGACTAATCACCTCGCGCGGATCCATGTTTTTCCCCAGAAGGGATCCAACTTCTGAGTGAAAAAAATCCATTACAGAAATTTGTAGAATTTGGCAAGTAAAGAAACGTCAAGTCCTTCCTAAACGGTTAACGTCGCAATAATTATTTAATTCGAAGGGGAAAAAAAGGGGGGGGTAGACATTCTAGATATTCAAATTAAATTAACCTCTCCTCTGATCGTTAAAAAGTTATGAACTGGCAACAGTAATATGGCAACTCTATAAAGTTAGTGCAATTTAACGTAAATCAATGAGCTGGTGGTGATTCGAGATGACATCTTCTTAAAATTAAGTGATGGAATTTAAGTTTTACAACCGTTTCACCGAAACCTGAATTGATCATGAGTGATATTAAAAGTACTTATAAATACATGTAGTCAGTGGACGGTTCGAATTATTTCTCGGCTTCAAACTCGTATAGGCGTCGGAAGCAGAGGGGGGGTCCCCACCCCAACCCACCCCACACTTTTTTTGCAAATATAGACATAATGAAGGCATTGAACATTGGGGTGTAGGTTTAACCCACCCACCCCCATATACACACTTTCAACATGCAGAGATTACAGTGTATTCAAAGAAGGGAAATGAAAGGGTTTTGAGGAAAATAAAAGGTACTGAAAGAAGTTAGATTCTAACAACCACCACCCCCGAAATGGGACGTGTTAGGACAATTTACTATCCCCCCCCCCTTTTTTTTTTTTTGGCTTTTCAATTTTTTTTTTTCAGGTTTGATTTTTTTCTTTTTCAATTAGCCCCCTTCTTTCAATTTGCTTCCTACACCAATGTAACTGTCTTTTTGGACAATACCTAATACTTAAATACATGTGTAAGGTTAAGGAGACGCAAGTACCGAGTGTGTACAAATTGACTTTGTTAATTTTTACTTTTAAAAAAAAATCAAATAATGTGTTTGAATAGGATGAGTGATCGAGTATTTTTTTTTTTAATGTATATTTTTAAAAAAGATGTGTCTTTAAGTACTCTACACGTTAATAATGAGAAAAAATGTTGTTTTTTTTCATTTTTCTTAGAATCGTTTCATTGCTTTCTTTGTTAAAGTAAAAAGCTCTTTAAACAAAGTCATAGAGACATAGAACCAATTAACTCCAAGGGAACTCATGACTGTGAAGTTTTGTCCATGAAAGTTAGCAATTCTAGGTCAATGTAAAAAAAAGTGTTGTGACCTTTAACTTTCAGGCAATTTATGGAGGAATGCCACAATTTATGGAGGAATGCCACACCAAATTTGTATTGTATCTCATGGGATTTTTAAGACATCATTCCTGTTAAGTTGTGGTTATTTTATATGACAGTTTTTGATCATTTTTTTCTTTGCTAAGTATCTCGAGTTGACCTTCGACGGATATATGTAGAGTATACTTTACCCAAAGAGGAGCAATTGAAATCGGAAAATGATATCAGAAATCAAAAGTAAGTATTTTAGACTATGGGGCAAATTCATGTATTTTAGATAATTATAAATTATTGGTCGGAAAAACACTCAGAAGGTGAGAGTAGGCAGTATCGATTTGTCAGGCACCTGTGGTATGACCAAAATTTTTTTTAAAAGTAGTTCAACTCCAAAGTCAAGGTTAAGGGTTTAATATTGTTGGTATCCAAAGGAATGTCTTGTCACAAGAAAGCCATCATCGGAAAATGAATGCCCTGATACTAAATCTTCATAAGATTTCGCCGAGGTTAAAGTTTTTTTTTTTAAGTGGGTGGAACTCCAGGGTCAAGGTCAATATTTATCTCCTTAGAAAGGACTTGTCGCAATAAATACACATGTAAAGTATGAAAGCCCTAGCACCAACTGTTCAAAAATTATGGTCAAAGTTGAAGTTCTACTTTTTTTGCAGAAATATGTCAAACTCCAAGATCAAGGTCAAAGGTCGCATATGGTGGTACACAAAGGATGGTCTTGCCACAATAAATACACATGTGAAATATAAAAGCCCTAGCTCCAACCAATAAAAATTATGGACAAAGTTAAAGTTTTTTTTTCGTACAAACACACAGACAGGAAGACAGACGGTTAGGGTAAAAGCTATACACACCTGGTTCTTCGATTATCTTTCATTGCTGTATATACAAATGTAAAACCTTTTATTATGGCAACTTAATCGAAGATTTAGGGTATACATGTATAGTTTTTGCCTTGTTCGTCCATCTAGCTGTTTGCCTACTTACCTGCATAGGTGTCGGAACCGGGGTTGGAGACAGGGGGTCTTAGCCTCCCCCTTTTTTGCAAAGATAGACATACATGTAATATAGATTCCGGGCGTAGGTTTAGTCCCCCTTCTAACAGACACGTTGCAGTTTAGGTCAAAAGAGGGTAAGTGGTAGTGTTTGGAAATAGCAGGCACGTAGCAAACAAGGGGGGGGGGCTGACCCCCCAGTTTTTTCCCAGCCTTACTTATAATATAGGAAATGTTCATTGAAAGGCTGGTTGTAACCCCACACTTTTTTTGTAATATAAGGAAAATGTAGTATGAAAATTGGTACTGAAAGAATTGGCATTGAAAAAAGTTGGCCTCTACCCCCCTCCCCAACCCATCACCACCACTACCACGAAATAGGATTTTCGACTTTGGACAAATTTTCCTTTTTTTGCTTGTCAACTAGTTCAGGTAAGTGAAAAAAAAATTCTCTGGCTGCCCCTCCCACTTTCAAAATCGATGCTACGTGGCTGAATAGAATACAGTACTGACCGAACTTCGATCTTAACCCCCCCCCCCCCCCGAAATGGGATTTTCGTGTTTGGACAAGGGGCACATTTTCTTTTTTGGCATGTTTAATTTGCTTCCGACGCCAATTATCTGTTTGTCCTCAAAAACATTAACCTTAACTTTTGATTGGTTGAAGCTATGACTTTCATACTTTACATGTTATGTCTTGTGACAAGGCTCTTTGAGTACCAACATATTTGACCTCTTGGCCTTGGCAACTTTGCAAGAATTTATCCAAATTTAACCATAGTCATTACCTTAAATCAAAATTGGTGCCATTAACCTTAACTTTTGATTGGTTGAAGCTATGACTTTCATACTTTACATGTTATGTCTTGTGACAAGGTTCTTTGGGTACCAACATATTTGACCTCTTGGCCTTGGCAACTTTGCAAGAATTTATCCAACTTTAACCATAGTCATTACCTTAAATCAAAATTGGTGCCAGGGCTTTCAGACTTCACGTGTATTTTTTAAGAATCCCTTTTCATGGATATACATCTTTTTTACCTTTTGGCCTTGACTTTGAAGTTTTAACCACTTTTAAAAAAGTAAAAAACTTAAACTTTGGACGTAACTTTTGAAAAAAATGATTACAAGGGACTTCATATTTCACAGATATATTCTAATTGACAAAGTCCTCCTTTGGATATCGACATGTTTACATTTTGACCATGACCCTTGAAGTTGGCCTATTTTTGAAAAAAAAAAAATTAACGTCGGCAATACAGTAGTTTTTGAACAGTTTTTGCTAGGTCTTTAATACTAGTATTTCACATGTGTATTTCTTATGACAAGGCCTTCCTCTTTGTACCTTTAATTTGACCTTTTGATATTTACCTTAGAGTTTGACCCATGTGTGAGAAAAAACCTTAAACCTTGGTCAAATCTGTTAAATGGTTAGTAACTTGGGCTTTCATATTTCACAGTTATAGTCACTGAGAACAAGTCCTTTATTTGTGTGACATTTCTCATCCCTTGACCTTTAAATTTGACTTGCCTTTTAGAAACTTCAATCATCACCAAAAGCTGCCATACGGAAAGGGGGGGGGGGTCAATTTCAAATGAAATATGTTTTAAACTAAATACGAGCAGTGACCAAGAGTGTGCCAAGGTGATAAAATGTCATTAATTAACGAAGTTGTTAATCATTCATAAACATGTTATTTATTCAATTTAGACACATGTTATTGATCGAATGCACTGAAGCATCAATCAAAAAGGTAGAGTGCAATCTGCTCCGTGATTTAGTGTGAGTATCTTGAAATACCAAGGTATATTGATTGGAGAAACAAGAAAAAAGCAAAGAAACAAGAAGATGTAAACACAGGTAAGATCAATATTCACAAAATAATCCCTTGTATAAATACTTTCTACAAATCTGCATGTATCCATATCACTAAATAGTGATCGTTAATATTTGTAATTGTAATAAAACTCCGGGAATTATGAATGTAGATTTTCATTATCCGTCCCAAGTCAAGTCTCTTACCCCCGGAGCGGATCAGAAACTCTTGACTTGGGAAGATGATGAACATGCGGTTTTGTAAAACATGTACGTCTCGGTAAATCGCCGTTCTCCTCTTCCAGATCAATTTTAAATAATAGATATATAATTTACCAGAGATTCATTGCATGATTTTTGACACATTTTCATAGAATTAAAGGGACTGGGGATGGCATGTTTAAAGATGGGTAGCAGTGGTTCCATTTGCTCCTCACTCTAGATAGGAGAGGAAGAACGGTTAATGACATGAACATTAGTTGTCCAGTCACTTTATCATGAAACATCAAACTTATGGCACATTTTCTTATGTTAGATAAATAAACTTCTATAAACTTGCAAAACTCTTTTCTGTAAGTCTGTATATTTACTACCTATTAAAAATTTTGATCTTAATATTTAAACAAACGAAAAATAAAAAAGATTCATTTAAAATATATTATTTATGAAAAATATTTTGTGTTTGCTAGATTTTGTTGTAATCAAATGACTGTACTATATGTAGCTATTATTAAAGAATGGTAGTGGCATAGACACACGGGATGACTTCTTTCCAAATTTATGCTTCACCTTCATATGGTGTTTACATCTACGGACTTTGTGAATACTCCATAGCATGCTCTGAATTACGATCAATTTTTAAACTGAGACAGGCTAGTGACAAATATGTTAATGTTACAGGGATTTCAATAGCATGTTTTACAGTCAGCACTACTTTAATTCTATGGCCGTTACAATTACCTTAATTGCTAGCAATGATATCCTATCAGAAGGTCGTATTTTTGCAGACTTGTTACATACCAAATGTTAGGCCTTGGTTTTCACGGAACTTGACAATGAAATCTTTTGTCTACCTCCTCAATACTTGGGCATTTTCATGGGCTTATGTTTTATGTCTTCTTGAGAATGATCTTGGTTTTCACACTGAACTTGACTATGGAATCTTTTGTCTACCTCCTCAATACATGGGCATTTTCAGGGGCTTATGTTTTATGCCTTCTTGAGAAAGATTTGTATTTTTTATGCCAAGCCATAAATATATGACCGGGGCATATAGTGTTTATCATGTCCGTCTTCCACCCGTCCTTCCGTTGCGCTTTGCCTTTAGCTCACTTCAAAGCTCAGTTTTAATACAGGAGTTCGCGTACCTATAAATTTTACCGAAAATTTCGGTAAAATTGATAGGTACATGAACTCCTGTGGATTCAAAGAAACTATTCAAGATATTTTTATCAAACTTCGTATAATGATGAAGTTAGATATTGATGAAATTTATGCAACTGCATCAACATATTGACCTCGATGTTTCCTTTGACTTTGATCCCACTTTCCTTAAACTAGTTAAGCTCAGTTTTTAAGATACCATTCAAGATACTGTAATCAAACTTCATATGCTGATACATACTGATGTAAGCTTTTCGACTGCAAAAAAATGACCTTGAAATTTCCTTTGACCTTGACCTCACTTGTCTTAAACTAAAGTTCTCAATCAACAATTCAAGATATTTTTATCAAACTTCATATGCTGATACATACTGCCGAGAGCTATCAATCGCATCAATTTTTGTTGGCCTTGGCCTTTTCTTTGACCTTAACTTTATCAAACTTCATATGCTTTTGATACACCACTATTGATATATGAGCTATCAATTGCATCAATTTTTGTTGGCCTTTTCTTTGACCTTAACTTTACTTTTCTTAAAGAACTATCTTGATCCCTTTTGAAGAAACCATTCAAGATATTGATATATGAAACTTCATATGCTGATCCATACTGCTGAAAGCTATCAATTGCATCAACTTTATTTTTATGTAAGCATCATTTGGCGAGAATTTGTCATATATCCAATTTTTAGATTTCATTTTCTATTTTAAAGAAACTCTTCAAGATATTCTCATCAAACTTCATAGACTAACACAAATTCCCATGTTGCATTAGTAACATACATTCAGCATGACATTCATGTCCTATGGACATGATTCTAAATATAGACTTTAATGTTGGTCACTGTAAGTTAACTTCACCTTTTTCAATCATCAAGAAGAAAATTTTGGAAGACATTAACAAGTCTGTTGACATGTACTAGTAGTTTAATGGGGTATATCTCTGCCCCTTCTCTCCTAAAGTTTACCTTTTATTTCAAACTGATAAAAACTAAAGGTCAAGAAAATTTTATAAATTGACAATATCTAATCATTCAGTTCAATTTCAGATGGAAAATGGGAACAAAATACACAGAAGAGAACATTCTTGTGTTCTGCACCATTGCTGGAGTGTGCCTTCTGATCATTGCCATTGTGACACTCATTAGCATTTTTACCTCCAGATGGCACTTTACAATGTCAAATGAGCATGATTTAGAAAATTCAAGATATGACAACACCTTCATCTGCAGTTTTGAGGGAGGTAACTCCATGTGGACAACTGAAGGAACATTCAGAACAATTGAAGAACTCTGATTTTAATTTTGTAATTATTAAAACATACTAATGCAGAATCATAATTTATACTGATACTTATAATTTTTTTAAGATTTTCCACTCTGTACATCCACAATATAGAAGCCTTTAATGAAACAGTAGCTTAGGCCTAGATGAATAAAGTGTGTGTTTCAGTTCTTTGACCGACCCTAGAATATAGGTGCCAACCCTAAAAAAAAATTTCTGACATTATCTTTTCAGGAGAATTCCAGTTTTACAATTAGAAATTATAATCTGGATCACTTCCCAGTTTGAGAAAATGCATATCATACTCACAATAATCAGAAATATTTTGAAAGTGATTTCCCTGGTAGAAAATGGCAGCGTGCTTGCCAATAAAATGTTATAATAAAATAAAATGATTTCCCACCTAACTATCCTATTTTTTCTCAGGATGGAATAGGAAACACACTATTTATTAATCTTGGCCTTACAAAAACTGAGCTATTATTATCTTATAGAAAAACTCAAATGATCTGTGTTTTATGGTAATATAATATAGAACAAAACATGCAAAATAAGATACATGTAGTTGTAAGATTATGCATACATCCAATTTATTTTTGTAAAATAACATCTCTCATGAAGCTTGTGCTATCTATGCAATATTTGTACAATACTCATTATTCATCACTAATTCTTATCAATTTATTTGCAAATTGAAGGGAAATAAAGAAATATAAGTTTGATTAATATTAAAATAAATTGTTTTATGCTCTTACTAATAGAGAGGTTTAGCAAATTCACTTGTACGTGTAAACTACAAGTTTGAATTACACTTACACGTTAACATTTTTTTCTTGTTTAGCAAAGTATAACCTGTACTTGTACTTGTAAGTTTTTAAATGTAAAAGTGGTTTACATTTAAAAATCATCCGCAAAAGCAATGATTTTAATACGTATATTACCATTTTACATAAATATATGCTTGTACTTATGAGAAAAAAGATTGTACAGATTTCTAATATCTTTAATCGGTCAAAGGCTGTTTTGAAAATCTAGATGTTGTAATTTTGACTCCCTATAAACTATTGTTTTTCAATTACTGACGTTCAGTTCTTTTAACAGTATTTGCATTAAATATTCAGGTTTTCGAAAAACGCACACTTTTTGAAAAATAAACAGCAGTTAACGAATTATAAGCTACAAGTTTTGACTTACGTGTACTTTGCAATCTACACATAACCTGCGTAAGAGGATACGTGTAGAAATTCGTCATTAGCAAAAGTGATGACGTAATGCACATATTTCTGGTGCTACACGTACACGTACGCGTACACGTTGGTTTGCTAAACCTCTCTATTTACAAAATTTTACTTAATTTACATCGAGAATGCATCAAAAATTTGAAAGTAGATTGATTTCAAGCATTATACATATAGCAATCATGTCATGTTTGTACGGCAATATTTTCAATATACCCAGTATTTTTTATTTGTTTTGCTATACTGACATATTACTGAGGGATATTCACGAAAAATATAATGGTTTAAAATTAACACAGTGGTCATGAGTGGTGATATTGGTTAAAACACTGAAAAGGAGAAAAAGTACAGTAATTCTATATAAAGATGTGAAAAAGTTTTGTTCATAGATGATAAAAACAAGACAATATCTAAGAAGAAAATTGATAATGAATAGATATGATACATACACAATGGAATAACCTTTCATTTGTATATTCAATGTACAGACAACTCATTCTCGTACATGTAATTGAAGCATGTCAGAATTGTTCAAACATGAGAATCAGCTTTAAGCACCTAGACTTACTGTTGGTAAATGATTCTAAAATTAATTTAACAAAATTTTATTAAAAAAATATTCCAAGCTGTAGTGTTAAAGTAACTATATATAATTATATAAGTGACAGTGATGTTTCACACTAGGATACTGGAATTTAAATCTGAATGTGTAATGTACATTGGCTGTAATCTATTGGAATCTTTCATAATGAATACAGATGAAGCTAAACAACTATTCATAAAATTTCATTTGTATGAATAAAATTCTCTGTAAAAATTGACAGCTCCATAGGAATCTAGAACACAGTGACTTCTGTTTCACAAAGGAAGTATGCCACTTCTTGCAAATACCATTTCAGTTCGGGAGAACTCAAAGAAACAAGACAAAACTATCATCCTTACTTCTGCCACTCAACCATTTTTTTTACAGCAGGGATTCATGATTCACTGCAGTTTTGCTTTTTTACATGAGTTCATCTTATGGTAGGCACCCAGTGTGACATTTTTGTTTTTTCTCCAGGCCTTCATAGCTTTCTTCTTGTCGTGGGGATAAATCACTCGTGTTTCTGAGGTGTCTTGTAACAAGGGACCACAAGCGTAGGGCAGCATTGGTTTTTTGATGGTAGGATGCTCCACATGGATAGTGCTGATCTCGATAATCTGGGGTACTTTGTGTTTCTTTCCTTCACTCCGAATGTGAGATCGTAATGAATTGAAATCAATAAATATCTGAAAGCAAAATGGACACACATGGAGAAAAGAAATGTTGGCTTGTGGTGCAGTTTGGAAATGCTTACATGTATTCATGTGTTTTATAAGTGTTGAGTCATTAATAAACTGCTCATTGCAAAGGCATTGTAAATTCATTGGTATGTAGGTTGAATGTTGCCCAGTAACTTTTCCTACACCATAAACATTTTCACCATGCTCCTGTACTGCATGTTTGGCACACAGGTACATTGTGGAAAAGTACTTAAAGCATATAGGACACATGATAGCTAAATCAGACACACCGGTTCTATCTTTTGCATGCATATGCACTGCCGCTGGATCTATGATGGACTTGCAATGAAAAGTTTCTTCTACCTGAGATCCCATTATCTCTGCAGCACTAGTGTGTAGAGAATTTCGAAAGTGTTTCTGCATTAATCCGGAGTTAGGTACCTTGAAGTCACATAAATCACACTTAAAAAATCGCTTCTGAATTTTCACATCATAAGCATTTGGATCGTTGGCATACATGACTGAAGGCTTGTTTGATGTGTCTGTAGGATGATTTTCGCTGGGTCCAGCACTTGATGCAGAGTCCTCTGTAAACAACTGACCTATACCTGTATCCTCGTCATCACTGTCACCATCTTCACCTTCATCCTCAGCAGCTGCCGAGCTGGAAAGGGGAATGAAATCTTTGGAATTGGACGCAGCTGTGCAGTTTTTTATTGGTGGGTTACCATTCCCTGCACTGGCTAAAGGAGTATAATTCCGGCCTCTGGGGAGAGATGTAGGAGTATCAGAAGTAGATCCAAAACCACTATCATTTCTGGGATCTGATGGGTGGTCCTTTGTATAGTAATAACTTCCTGATACAGCAGAATCATTCAGGTATGCATCTGGATAGTCCTCCACTTCGCCTTGTTCCTCCTGCTCTTCTGCCAGAGCAGTTTCAATACTATGGTAATCTGGTGAAGGGTCAGGGTAAACTGAATGAGTTAAATTCCCAGAAGATGGTAAGAGACTTGGCAAGGCTTGGTTTTCCCATCGGTCATAAGGGCTCCAAGGTCTGGTGAACCGATAATGATGATTCATAATCCTCTCCATCCTGGGACTTATCCGTGACTGGAAAAGTGAGTTCAACCTCCTCTGTGAATCATGTACTTGCCTTTCTTCATAGGGTCCCATCGAATAGGTCCTGTGATGGGGTCGATTGTAATATGGTCTATACATCTGAAAAGAAAAGTTCGGTTTTATTCAACTAATAACAAAATAATGCTGAAGTTCAATTATAACTTGAAAAAATTATGATTACTAAGATCAAGGGCATTAATGCCTTTAATAATCTCCTAGCTGGTCTGCCATTCAGATTAAAATAGCCAGTGTTTATAATGAAATCAAATATGAATTGGTTGACAAAGGAATATGTGACCTTAAGCTTAATATCACAGACATACTCGGACCCCAAGTCATAATTACTGTAAATGTATTATATTTTTGCTTGTATGATGTTTGACCAATATTTGTACAATATTTGGTGGAAATTAATTTTTCAACAAGTTAGCATAGATTTGATTGTTACATGCTATCTAATGTACTTGATATAATTATATGATATAAAAGACATTTAGCAATGTACTAATTCAGCAGACTCTGCTTTCCACCAAAATCGTCAAATAGAATACATCGCAAAATGTTAAATGTTTACAGTATTACACCTTTCTAAGCACCTTGTTCTTTTCATTTCTTTCCAGGTTTAAGATTTCATTTACATGACTTTGAGGCCATTAAAACAGAAAATAGATTGTAATTAAAAATATCATATGACATTAAATATGATTAATTAGCAGTAACAATTAAATGTAAGGAATTCCAAAGAGCCTTTTTTTAATAGGTTTGGCACATTTCCTTTTTCGGGGAAGTATTACTATAATAGGGAATTATTACTCTTTTAAGAAATAAAAACATTACTGTACTTGAGAATTTTCATTCGTTTAGCTTCTATTCTCGTGTTTGCTTTGAATAAAAGATAATGTGCAAGAATATTTTTACATCCTCTAAATATTTATTGTCTATTAAGGGTATTTGCTCAAAACCTATTTATTACAGCAAAAAGCTGAAAAAGAGTGATGAAATATTTCTATGATCTAGATTTTCTAACGGAAGCTTACCTGTGTTAAAATTGTGAGATTGAATATGTTCAGGACTTGCTAACTCATTCATGATATTATTCGTTCTAATTCTATATAATTTCTTTAAAAAACATTGTAAAAATAATTTAAAATACCACTTACAGATGAAAATACATGTGATTATTTGCAATATTATATTTCAAATGATAGTCTTTTAAAATGGTTTTAGAAAGAATGCCATTATGAGATTCCATACTTTTCATAACATTTATCAACAGGGAAAAATTTTCCCTGTTGATAAATGTTACGAAAAGTATGGAATCTCATAAGGGCTTCAAAAATAAAGTAAAAGTCTTGGATTACTGCTGCACGTGAGTTTAAATTCCTATGCATGTTCAAAAGAAGTCACCTCCACGAAACCAAGATATGAATTGTTCTGTTTTTGTATAAATAAGAAAATACTTTTTAGGGAAATATTCACATCCGTTTGAAGAATACTCTCAATGCTGTATGATTAAATCTCATCACACTCTTTTTCTGCAGCACTAAAGGACCGAATTTTTCGGTCAGCAAGGTTTGTTCATTAATGATTAAACACATCACATAGTATTTTTTACGCACTTTTTATTTAATAAATAAATTTGAGGCATTATTCAAAAATCATAACGAAAATTTCCGTATTCAGTGATGTTTTTATTACTGAAAAGAGGAATAATCCCGTTTTATAGTAATACTTCCCAGAAAAAAGAACTGTGCCCAACCTTCTTCATCTAGATGTTTCACCCTCAAGACAAACATATTTACTGGTAGAAACAAAATTAAAATACTGACGAGGGTAAGGATAAGAAACAACAGCAGAGCAGTAGAAATACCAGACGCAAAGACAGACCAATTAAAGAACTCGTTCTTTATGCGTACTGATTTATAGTGGAACTATCCTGAAGATGAAGTCGTCTGTGCTCCTAATCTAGCTAGCTTAAAGTCAACGATAGAACATCAGAGCGACTAAATGCGCCCTCCCTCCGTCACGTTAAAGGCCTACTGGATCCTGTGACGTAACAATAGAGATACAGACTGAATTTGACCTTTCCCCCCAAAATGATATGTATAAAAAAAATCTGGGATGTTGCTTAAAAAATTGTGAACCAGAGACATTAATTTTGTCTCTGTTGTGAATACACTAGGCGTAACAAAAAAATATGTTTGTTTATGGTTACCCGACCGACCCTAATTTTAATCGCCGACCCAAACTTTTTTTCGTCGTAAAAATCCGGAAGTTACTGGCTGGTCAGTTTAACTTTTACATTCATCTTTGAAATCGAAATTGAAAGTACAGAAACAAAATCAGTGAGTTCAATTTCTACATCAACAAGTTCGTTGTAATTTGCTTACTATTGCCTGGCAGTTGCAGGGGTGTACAATTAGCATCGCCTGACGCCTGGTGCTACCGTTTTTTGGGGCAGTAAAAATAAAAATTATGCATGTAATACATGAGAAACAGAAACGGTATTTTCACTCATTGTTTTGCTATTTAATTTCCAACTAATGAAAATTTTCCAGGCAGCATGCTCCTACTGTTCTTAAATCACTTTAATCTTATCCATTTTGCAGTACAGCCTGACTTATTTACTTAAAAAAAAATGATCATTTTTTCCTAATCCGAATTTCCTCAATTCCTCTGTTAATGGCAAATTCATGCAGATATCTCTTTCAATTATTTACGATCCCCCAATCAACTGATAGCTAAGTGTTACGTGGTTAAACTTGAATATTAATTGTATTTAGTGGTTTGAAATGAAAATAAAATAATTTTTGCTTCATTTTAGATAAGTTAGACTAGAGCATTTAATATGTTTAGACAGAGGTTCAAAAAAGAAAAGATAATTTCTTAAAATTTTTAAACTTCAGCTTTAAAAGGAATGGCTTAGGACCCTGACTTTCTCAACAATGAACTTTTTACAATATTAGTTTTTACAGTTTTTTGCTGGTCACTTTTAACTTTGGGCTAGTAAATTTATTTTTTATTGCTGTTACAATTAAGCCTATGGGCTAGTACTTGATTTCTTTTAATTGCACACCCCTGAGCTGTAAGGCAGTTAGCAAGAAAGATTATATTGTCTACCACTTATATTACTTATACTCGATTCTCATTATATCGCGGGTTTCATTGTATCGCGGAATATTCCAAAAAATCAGATGCATAGCTCATATGCTTTTTGTTGAAAAAAATATCAGTCTGTCATCTGAATGTAAATTTTTGTGATGATTAAAAAGTATGGAAAATGCGTCGGAAAAAAAAATTATTCAAATAAAACGTACTTTTACAGAAATCGATTTCCGTTTTTATTATTTTTAGCCCACTGAGTTTATAATATAGTAAAATCCATATAAAGTTCATGTTTTGAAAGTCTTTAGTTTGTATAATTGTTTATTTTTTTATGTAAAATTACATGGTAAAATAAAAAGTAAGAATTGAAGTCCATGTCAACCTCAAGTTTCCATGTTTTCCCATACCGCGATACTATGAGACTCTCCAATTTAGGAGGTAAATGAGACTTCCTGTTTTAAAAATAGACTACAACTTAGACGATGCAAGCTTGGAAAATAATTTGATACTAAAAAGTTAGGCCATAGTTTGCTTTATTAATATCATTTGATGAAAGTTAAATTTAAAAAATCAAATTACACTTTTTTATGCAAAAGATTTAAGTATCGCAATATAATGAGACACCTGTATATATTATAAGCCCAAACAATAGTAAGGCATCGTACAATGGTAAAGCTGTTTTGTAATTCAACCAATTCATGTGAATTTGTGTATAAAAAATTCAATAAAATAAAAAAAAAATCCTACCTACCAACCCTATTTTATTTCAGCATGTAACAGTAAACAAAGATATTTTTTTGTTTGGCCTTACCACCTCTCGGATTGGTTTTGTTGAGCCCGGGTTATTAACATTTTCTCTAAATAATTTCTCTTCCCCTGAAATTTTCAAAAAGCTTTATCCTTGAGAAGTAGAAGTAGAAGTACTTGAAAAGATACCTTAGCTCTTTGGTTGAAGTTGCCTTGCCGACTTTCGATCAAGAACTTTAGGAGGAGTCTGAATATCGATCCCGATCAAAGACAGAAATTAATTGATTAGTTTATCGATTATATTAGAATATACTATTTACTTTTTATAAGTATTACTTTCAAAGTAATAAAATAATTGTGATATTTTATTATGTCATTTTAAAAATAAAAAGTAGTAATCTAAAAATTGAAAACAAAATTTGTACATCGGGATCAAAAGTCAGTGATTAAAAGCGGGAAGTAACTCCATATAAATTTTTTTTACCATGTGGAAAATGACAGATGCATCACAAAAGATATGACCTGTGGATGATATCAGCGTAAAAATGGACCCACAAGTCTCGGCTCTAGCTGCCGAACTTTCTAATGCAATAGAAACTATTTTGAATCCATCAAGTTCGCAAAATGACAGACAAAACGCCCACAAGGTTGGACCATCATGATGTTGTTTACTCCACTGCAATCTTTTTGAAGTTATTCTTTCATTATATATAATATGTAGACCCAATCCAAAGTCTATTTCCCCACATTTCATCTACGTTTGGTTTCTAGTGTATCATTATATATCTATATATATACTGGAACTGTTATGATACTTATTAAAAAAATAATTATTTCCGTACTTTCACCTTTTATCTGTTTATATCTTTTTAACAAAAATTTAAAATAATTGTTCTTCAGAAAAATAGTTAGCGTTAGGGTGTTAGGGTTGGGGTACGAACTTATAAGGTTAATTACAAAACAGCTTAATTTAATAAAGAAAATCATGACGATTATAATTAAGTTTGGAAAAAAAGAGGAATTGTTAATGCTCAAAATGTTAATTTACAGTTATATATATGTATGTGTAAAGTGTTTGTCTCTGATGATAGCAATATTTTTTTCATGACAGATTTGTGAAGAATTTAAGGAATCATCTCCATTCTGTGTTCCAGTGGGTCTTGTGTTAGCTGAGAAGTCTTACAAACCTGTAATCCGCCATTTTGGTTTACAACTGCTTGAACATGCCATCAAGTAAGATAATACTGCTGAACTGTATTCAATATCTTGGCAGCTTGCCTAGCTGATAGGCTAAACTTAATGATGGGAAATCAGAATTTTTTTCAGAATCAATTATCGGAATAACCATGCAGATGCAGAATATTAGAATTATAATCGATTGATTTCAAATATTAATTTTATTCATTTTCAAATGAAGAATAAAGAGGTTACTAGAAATTCTGGAGTGATTTCTAGAGTACTTTTTATGTATGTTTTCATCATGAAAAATACCTCCATTGCAGCATCTGTCTTACCAGTATGATCAGGCCAGGGGCCATAAAACTCGAATGAGCTCACTTTTAATCTCAGACTCACTTTTACCAAAGGAGTAAATATTGGAAAAGTAAGACTGAGACCAAAAGTGAAGCTTGTCTATGGCCCTGAGGCCTGACTTGTATAAATTTGTAAGAGAATTAAAACAATTGGTCAAGTTTTGGAAATATTCCCCCTCCCAAAAATATAGATTATACATAGTCGAAACTTGTATGGAAGTACATGCATTATCTACCAGTAGTAGCATATTACTAGAACATTTAGTTAATAAGAGTCACTGCTCTCACTGTTACACATATCATTCCTATAGATGTTAAACATTCATCAAGGCAAGCTTTGTAACCTATGATTACCCTGCTACCTGTGTTTTTACTATTAATACATTGTGTTTTAGATTTAGGTGGATTGATATGAAAACTGAAGAAAAAGAATATCTGAAGACAAATGCATTACAGTTTATGGCAAATGTAAGTTAGTAAAGAGTATTTCATAAAAGGTGAAAAAACTTGAAATGTACGTGTATACATTTTGGTATGAGCTGAATTGCAGTAGCGACTCTTTACTTCTTTGGAAATTTTGATTTTTTATCAAAATATGGATTACAGATTAATCTTTGGAAAATGACAAATTAGCCTTTGGAAATTACAGATTTACTTTAGAAATTGCACTTTCCATTTAATTACAAATGTAATATGAAAAAAAGGTGTTTTGTATGGTTTAATTCTTTACAATTATAAGGCAGAATTCACAATTAAAAGCATTGCCACCTTCTGATTCCTATGCAATGACACTATAGTGGAAACATTTTGATACATTGGGACCAAAGTGAAGAGATTTCAAGGACTTTTAGATATTCTGGACATTTGGTCAATAGTGTAGAAATTCCTTCTGTAAAATACTTAAATTTATACATGCATTTCCACCATGAGAATACAGACAAAAACTGACGACATAAGCTTTGCTATTGCCCAATACTGTGTTGTCTTTGCCAGTATATATATTATTAAAAAATTGAATATGTTGGTACTTGTAACATGCACTAAAAGAAATGTTCCTAAAATGTTTGCTTTAAGTATTTTGGAATAGAGGGGTATTTATATTTTTCATTTCAGGGCACTCTGGGGATCCTTGAGGAGGAATTCCACATTAAAGATGCTGTGGCCCGAATCACTGTAGAACTTGCCAAGAGGGAGTGGCCCCAGCTGTGGCCTACTCTACAGGAGGATCTCTACAAACTGTGTCAAATGGGGGTAGGGCACACTAGAGGAATTTAATTATAGCATTTAATGCTGTTATTTTTAAAAGATTTTTAACTCACCTGAGTTCAAAGCTTGAGTGAGCTTAACTGATCACATTGTGGCTGTTGTCAGTCTGTCTGTTCATCTGTCTGTAAAATTTTCACATTTTTGACTTTTTATTCAGAACCACTGGGCAAATTTCAATAAAACTTGCCACAAAACATTCTTGGGTAAAGGGGATTCAAGTTTGTTTAAATGAAGGGTCATGCCCTCTTTCCAGGGGAGATAATTTAGAAATATTGAAAATTTGGTGGCATCTTTCTAAAAAAAAAATTTCTCAAGAACTACTGGGCAAAATATGTTTAAAAAACCATAAAAAAAACATCTTTACATAGAGGACTAAGTAAGAAGAATGCCTTTATTATTGAGTTAGAAATAATAAAGTCACTTTTTGCATTTTTGTCAAGTGATATCTATACCAGTGTGTTCCTTATTGTACACCCCTATTCTAGGAGACCCAGACCGAGCTGGTTTTGAAGGTGTACCTCCGACTGGTGGAGGATGCCGTCCTGTTACAGACCATCCCTCAACAGAGGAGGAGGGAAATCATGCTGGGGCTCACAGCCAACATGAAGGACTTGTTTGAGATGTTTGTCCAGTTCCTGAGAATTCATACTGACCTCGCTGCTAAAAGTGTTAGTACATATATTTTTATATCAAGAAACTAAGCAAAGATGGATTTGTTTGGTATAAAAATGTTGACTTAAAGATTTTGTATCACTTTTTTTTCATCTACCTTTTCCTTTACCTCCTGTAAAGAAGGTCATGAGTGTAATTCTACTTAAGTCTGATCTGAAAATTTCAACTTGGTTGGTAATTTTCCATTTTTTTGAAAGCATTACAGACTGAAAGTCACTGGTCTTGTGAATAAGACCCATACAGTAGTGACTGATTGTCTCCACTATGGTACTGAGACAGTGAAATTAAAAATGGACAGTGATATTGTCAATATTGATTGTACCAGAATATATAAGCATGTGACAGAAATAGGAATAGGTAAATTATTTTTAGAGAGTATAGTAGATAAATTACAAAATATATGATGGATGAATACATTAAAAAAAAAATTGGCATAAAAATGAACATGAACATTAATGAGAATTGATAGTTTTAAAATGTGATCCTTTACAGAAGAGGTGTATTTCAGACATACTGTTTTATATTTCAGTCTGACCCTCAGGAGAGTAAGGCCCACCTCAGGGTCAGTGAGGCGGTGCTGTACACTCTAGCCGGCTATCTAGACTGGATCAGTATGAGCCTCATATTCACCAACAACAGTGTCCTGTTACAGATGTTGTGTCTGTTGCTAGGCAACAGTAGTCTGCAACTCCTGGCAGCAGAGTGTCTTCTCACGATTGTAGGGAGAAAGGTAGGGACTTCTGACAGTGGTGTCTGCTCACAATTGTAGAGAGAAAGGTAGGAACTTCTGAAGGCAGTTTCTGCTCACTTTAGCAGGGAAAAAGAATGCTCACGATTGTAGGGAGAAAAGTATGAATGTCTGCTTACGATTGTAGGGAAAAAGGAAGAAATTTCTCATTTATTCTGTAATGAGAAAGGTTGTTACTTCCTCTCAGCTATTTTTTTTAGGACCTCTAATTGTATCAAGTTTTCAATAAATCCCTTTTCTCCTATCACCAGTATAAATTTTAATCTTTAAATTTTCTTAAAACAGCTAAGGTACTATTTATTAATATGGTACTGTACAGGGGATTAATTTCACGGTTTGTAATTTTCACGGTTTTCTCTCATCTGACATGATCACGGTTTCTTGAATTCGCAGAATTGGTATATAATTAAAGTTACCTCCCTTGTCTATATTCGTTTAATCCATACCGTAGTTACATGTAAAAGACATTCTTAAGTGCTGTTTTTATTTCACGACAACAGGGTAGGTTTAGATAAAATTGATAGATTTTATTAATAATTAATTAAAACAAGTGCAGTTATTAAAAGTCCTAAACTCTAAACGTCAAATGACTTTCCTATATGCTATTACGATGAGTGTATGTGCACCCAAGATCTTCAATACAACGTGGTGAAAAACCATTGGACGAAAGTAAATGTTTTTATGTTGTTCGTTGAAATAATATCTTCCACATGTTCAGTATGTTCGATATTTATTTGAATGATTTTTTAAAACCAAAATGTAGATAAAAGCTAATATGCTTGTTAACAAATACTTGTGGTAAAATTAGTTACGCACGGGTAATCAAAACCCATGGCCCACATGTTTTTAGCTCGCTTCAACGAAGTTGGGGGAGCTTATGTAATACCCTTGGCGTCGGCGTCCCAGGTTATATTAAGTTTTTTGGAGCAGTTTTCTTTTTAAGTACTTCTATGTCCTATATTGATTAGACATGCATGGAAGATGGTTCTAGTGTGTTTCATTGTACCAGTCAAAGTTTCAGATGCTGCAATTTCAGCAAAGGAATGACCAGGTTAATGTTTTTGGAGCAGGTTAACATTTTTGGTGCAGTTTTTGGTGTAGGTTTCATTTCCAAGTTACTATAAGCCCTATGTTGACCAAACTTGCATGGATGATACATCTTAGGATGTATACTACCGGGCTTGCTTCGGATGCTGATTCTGACCTACATTTTGAGGTTGAGTGAACAGGTTAAAGTTTTTGGTGTAGGTCTCATTTCCGAGTAACTATAAGCCCTGTGTTGACCAAACTTGCATGGATGATACATCTTAGGATGCATATTACCGGGCTTGCTTTGGATGCTGAATCTGACCTATATTTTCTGGTTGAATGAACAGGTAAAAGTTTTTGGTGCAGGTTTCATTTCCAAGTAACTGTAAGCCCTATGTTGACCAAACTTGCATGGATGATACATCTAAGGATGCATACTACCAGGCTTGCTTCGGATGCTGAATCTGACCTACATTTTCTGGTTGAGTGAACAGGTAAAAGTTTTTGGTGCATGATTCATTTCCAAGTAACTATGAGTTCTTTAATGACCAAACTTGCATGGATGATACATATAAGGATGCATACTACCGGGCTTGCTTCGGATGCTGAATCTGACCTACATTTTCCAGTTGAGTGATCAGGTTAAAGTTTTTGGTGCAGTTTTTGGTGTAGGTCTCATTTCCGAGTAACTATAAGCCCTATGTTGACCAAACTTGCATGGATGATACATCTAAGGATGCATACTACCGGGCTTGCTTTGGATGCTGAATCTGACCTATATTTTCTGGTTGAATGAACAGGTAAAAGTTTTTGGTGCAGGTTTCATTTCCAAGTAACTGTAAGCCCTATGTTGACCAAACATGCATGGATGATACATATAAGGATGCATACTACCAGGCTTGCTTCGGATGCTGAATCTGACCTACATTTTCTGGTTGAGTGATTAGGTAAAAGTTTTTGGTGCATGATTCATTTCCAAGTAACTATGAGTTCTTTAACACACATATAAGGATGCATACTACCAGGCTTGCTTCGGATGCTGAATCTGACCTACCAGGTACTTTTTCTGGATGAGTGAAAATATTAGTTTTTGATGCATGTTTCATTTCCAATTAACTATGAGCCCTATAATGAGCACACTTGCATGGACGATACATCTTAGGATGCACACTAATGTACTTGCTTCGGATGCTGAATTCGACATACATTTTTCAGATAATAGATCAGGTAAAAGTTACGGGTGCAGGTCTATTACCAAAAAACTATAAGGCTTATATAACATTGTATAAACCAAACTTGCACAAATGTTGCATCAAGAGATGATAACTCTCAAATTTGCTTCAGATGCTGGATTTTGATTACATTTTCATGAAAAAGAGCTAGTTTAAATTTTTTATGTAGGTCTATTTCAAAGTATCAGATCAAAATTGCTTGAATATTTTCATTTTTGGAATGTACACTTTTTGTTGGTTAAATGTGTGACTTTGCCTTACTTAAAGACAACATTCGTTGAGGTGAGCTCTGTAATCTCTGATTACCTATGTTTATTGATGAAACATGTAGCGTTGGCTATTAAAACAGCTTTTGAACAAACACGAGTTATTATCTGCTGATTTGAATGAAAGTAAAGCGTGATAATTAAAATAATTGAATGACGAATACTACTCGTAATTACTGAAACGACCATGTACTGCATGTACATGTATATCAACCTGTCGTAGTCAAACTATCATAGTCTATTCTCAAATTTCCAAATAAAACATGGAGATTATTGAAAATTCATTCACTATTTCTTGAATTCACGGATTTATTAACACCGTGAATATAGTGAATATTAACACCGCGATTTATTTTCCCCCCATACAGTAATTTTATTTCAAAAGCTTTTAAATTTTAGATTTTTGTCTCTATTTACAGGGAAAGGTTGAGGAAAGGAAGCCATTACTAGTACTGTTCAGTGATGAAGCAATGAAAATAATTCTCAGCACTGCTGCGTAAGTTGCAAGTTTAAACCTTAGAAAAAAATTTTTTTGACTGACTCCATTGTTTAATTTATTCAGGCACACACATGCCGATATTAGGAGTGGAAGTTTTTACATGTTGAATTGTAGGGCAGCAGAGAAGAGTTCCGCTCATGACGAGTATTACTATCTGTTCCTGAAGAAGCTCTGTTTAGTTCTTATTGATCTCGGAAAACAAGTCTGTGCATTGTGGGTAGGTTGAATCTTGGGATTGAAAGAAAATGCTCTATATTGTACATCATTCATTCTTGAGAACTTTATTTTTCTTAATATATGGTCTTCTTGCAAAAATTACATTTTCAAGGATATAATTTTATAAGTATAGATTATATACAACAAGAAATAATTCCAAAACATGTTAGGCCTTAGGGAAACATTTTTTTAAATCAAATTCCTTTTATACTGAGATGAACACTGTTACTGTATGATGAGGCCCTAAGTAACTACCTTTTATTAAATGTTTCTGTTGTCCTTGCAGGGTGTTGTGCCAGACTGTGAACAGCCCCCTAATTTTGCCATGTACCTAGAAGCCTTAATGGCTTTTACTCAACACCCAAGTCAGGTAACCATGAGAGGAAAAAGAGTCATTAAGAAAATACCAAAAGTAACATACACAGAACTTTTTTTCCAGGGTGAAATTTGACCATATCGTTGATTTATCAAACCAATCAACAGAGTACACAAAAAAATTCTTTTTAGTCTGAATGTATAGCAAACTGTTGAAGTTAGCAAGATTCTCATCTTGTAATTAAAAAAAGGAAAGAAAGAATAACAACAAATGAACAGGAATATCAGTTTTGTTTTTTTTTCCTTCCAGATACTAAGTAGCTATACCCAGTCGGTATGGTTAGCCTTTATGAAGCATGAATTCATCAGTAAAGATGCTGTTCTGCTCTCATTTATACCCAAGTTATTTGAAACATCATCCAAGATGCTACTGAAGGTAAATTGAAATTTATGTGTTAAAAATGAAAAAAGAATATGCATCTATATGTAAATTTACATGTATATGCATACATTGTACATGTATGTCATGACACATTAAAATAACATTTAATTTATAGAGTTTTTTATGGACATACATCTGTATAAAATTGATGTGTCTTAAATTCTAATATACTATTTATAGGTGGGTTTTCCGTTAAAGAATAACTCGCCAAGCTGTGATTACTCTCGTCAGGATTTTGACAGTGATGAAGATTTTTCAGCTTTTTTCTCACGTATGACAGAATATACTTTTATTATTGTTTTTATTCTCCTAAGAAGTATACGCATGCTGATAAACATTGAATTTAACAATATTTTATATATAAACTCTTCATTTATTGGATAAATTTAAAATGAACATTTTTAATTTCATGAATAATTATTTTGTCTTTGAATTCTTTATTTGTCAACTTTCTAAGGGAATAGGTTACATAATATCCATCGCATGTTATAGTCATCTTCAAATCAACATAAATCTTTATTCTGGAAATATTCATGTTTACCTGTGTGTTTTATACCGAAAGTAGAGTTTTAAAAAGTGGATTTTATTTTAATATACATGTAACTTATATGTTTTGGAGTAGTGTAGCTATAACAATGTATAACAGTGTATAACAATTCTGTTTGACATTTAGGATACCGATCAGAGGTTGCAGACACTGTTCGCCAGGCAGTCCTGTTACAACCAGAGCTGGCATTCAATTTTGCCAAACAGTGGCTAGAAACCACCATGTGTAAACCTATAGAAACAGGTAAAGTACAATGTGTATATCTATGGAAACAGGTAACTACCTTTCGTATACCTTTAGAAACAGGTTAACTACCATGTGATAACCTATGAAAACAGGTAAAATTCCTGTGCATACGTATATAAACAGGTAAACTATCTGTGTATACCTTTAGAAACTGGTTACTTTAGGATTTTGAATAAGTAAAGAATTTTAAAAAAGAAACGTGAATCAAATAATTGACTTGGAATACTTGATAAGTATTTTTTAGCTCAGTTTTTCATGTAGATTTGTTTTTATTAAACTTTCTTTTCATTTTGTTAAATCACAGCTAATCAATTTGTTTTTAGGAGCTGATGCTGGTGAACTGTGTAACTTGTCTTCCCCTTCTTTCCTGGAATGGGATGCCATGACACTGTTTATAGAGAGTGTGATGTCCCGTATAGGGCTGACTGACTTTACCCCTGATCCTGAGGTTGGAGTGGCTCTACTTAAAAGTGCTTTAGCCTATCAGTCACAGGTGTGGCACCAAGAACTTGTTGATATCGCATTATGTTGATTAAGTGTGAAAAATGGAAATAAAAATATGAACGAATACGATACTGTTAATTAAAACACTGGAAAATTACGAAATCAGGTATCTTGTATAATTTATGTGAAAAACTGCCCATATTTTACAAAGCAGAATTTTATGGGTTTTGACAGGATCCCCTGATTTTGTCCAGTTTGCTGTCCTGTTTATCAGCTTTGGTGATTTTCCTGAAATACTCCACAGAAACTATCCCGGCCATGCTGGAGAAGGTAAAAAATATCGTTTTCGCACTCCTCTCTCTATATTCTCTCTGTCAATGTTTCTTTTAAGAATTCTGATTTTTTTTTTCTCTCTTTTAAGATCGATTTTCTTGTAGGAAGGAGTGAGACTAAAGTTAACTTGAGCTGAATGTTTTGTTTTTCCTTGACAGATATTTTCCGGAGTAACGTTTGCTTTCCCTGGACAAACTAAGAGTAACAGAAGTCGCTCTGTGAAGAACGTCAGGCAACATGCCTGTTCTATGCTGGTGACCATCTGTAAAACTCAAACTGATCTCATTTTTGTAAGTATTAATAGATACAAAATAACAAAATAAAATCAGAAAAAAAAAATATTTCCAAGAATGAGTTTGTATTCAAATACAAAAAAATCAATTCAGTAAATAAAAATGACTTTGAAGAATGTGTATGTATTCAAAACCTACTACGTCCAGACAAAAGCAATGTTGATCAATTCAGATTTTATGTTTTGATACAGCCTGTGTTTGATGAACTGTACCGATACATACAGAACATCTCGAGAGATACAGAACAGCTGTCTCAGATGGAGAAATGTATACTCACAGAGGCCCTTATTCTTGTGTGGTGAGCAATTTATATCCATGATTTTTGTGTGAAAGAGGTGGTTAGAACAGCCTAATTTAAAGATTTTCAAATTTTAAAAGTAGATTTTTATAATACTCTTATTTGTGTGATACCTATAATGTTTAATTTTTTTCTAGTTGTTTGTCTACATTTACTTTACTTATGATATTTTTGTATTATTTTCAGCAATAGATTTAATAACTATGAGAAGCAGTCCACATTTCTTGAAGAAATCCTACAACCAGCTAAGGAACTGTGGCTGTCAGAACAGTTTAAGTCGTAAGTTAAGTTTCATAAAACTCTTACTTACTGTAAAAATGTGAATTTATACTTTTATGTTGATTAAGAACACCACTTACAACGGTCGCTGGCTACAACCTGGCCTTTCTTCTAGCTGCTCCAGCTCAGTTCTCCCCTTTCTCTTTCGTCAGAGCGTCGGCAGGTGTTCTTTGGCCGTCCTCCTCTTCTCTTTCCCTCAGGTCTCCATGTGAGAGCTGTTACCTACCATCAATATGTTTCATTTTTACTTTTATTTTGATGTAAGTTACATAATGTATATTATATATACACTAAGTATGTATATCAAATCTATGGAAATCAAACATTTATTAACAAGCTGCAGATCATGGTTTCTGTATCATACAATGTGTATTTCAGGGCCTTTAGTGGGGCAGACAAGTGGATGTCGTACATTGGTTTAGATCAAGCCCCTGTAGAACCAAGCTCTGAGGACACGTGTGGAATCAACAGATCACATGTAAGAGCAAATTACACAATCATAACAATGATTTTGAGTCATATTTTGGAATGATGACTTTGCCTCTGCATGTTTTGTTTTGTTAATACATGTATATTGACTTTATATTGATATCAGATTTAAATGGAAATTTCAGCTACAACACATATTTATGAAATTAATGTATGTTTCTGTGCATTATAGATAACTTACTGTATAACCATGCTGATGGCAGTGTTAAAAAGGAGCAAATGGCCAGAGGAGATCCAGGTCTGATTTTCTATTTTAGGTTGAGTACATGTTCAAGTTGTAATTACAGTTGACAAATACTCTACATGTCCTCATAATTGTAAAGCTTATTGTAAATTTATCATGGTAAAATGGTTAAGCATATTGAACTTTTGATTTTGCATTTGGCTTCCAACCATGTATTTTTTATATTATTGTAAAGGTTGCAGAAAATGGGGGATTTGTACTTTTGAAAAAAGAGGATGGTTCTCCGATATTAAAGAATCCAGCAACTGTCCATGTCTCTAGAATGCTAGAGAACCTCCTGTTATTTATGAAGTATGTCATAGCTTGCATATGTTGACTTTGGTCTCTACAGTCCATATCTAATCCATTTAATTCATTGACTTAATATCATTATTTTTGGATGAGGCTGAAGTATTTTGTTAGGAAAAAAAGTAGAACATTGTAATTCTTTTCATACTTTTAAATTAACTTTATTGTTAACAGGAGTATGAATGGCAGCTGGCATCCAGAAATGTTACAGAGACGACATCCAGAGTTTGAAAAGTCCTTCGATCTGGTGGAGAATGAAAAATATGCAATTTTAGGTACTTAATTATGTAAAATGTCTGAATCTCACCATTTGGAGAGTGCAGTTGTGTATTTGTTACTAAATATCTTAAGCTTACTCTTTAAAGGTAGATCCATCTTCAGTTAAACGGCATAAGACTCCTTCACTAAGTGTAGACTCTGGCTTTACTTGATATTACAAGTTAGATGCATTTCCTTGTAAAATAGCAGATTTCTAGTTCTGCTGGGCTTACAAAACGTGTTTGTCCTCTGTCTGTAAACAATTTTTCAAAATGTTTTTTTTTGTCTGATTTCAATATGACTTGGTACACAAGTAGACTACTAAGATACATACAGGTAAACTTCTATTTTTCACTTCTTTGTAAACATCTGTTGTTTGTATATTAAAGTTTAATAAATCAGATCACTCAATAAACTCTTTGAAAATTGAAGTAAACATTTATATTGGACAGGAATCCCTATGCCAAGTGTGGACAATACCAGTTCTCCAGTGTGTAAGAACCCTGTCACAAGAATGCAGAACTTCCTTACAACAATGCATGATTACAGGTGTGTTAATTATACCCCCCGCAAACGAAGTTTGGGGGGGTATATAGGAATCACCTTATCCGACTGTCCGTCTGTCTGTCTGTCCGTCCGTCCGTCTGTCCGTCTGTCCATCTGTCTGTCTTTCTAGCTGTCTGTGCAATCGTGTCCAGTCCATATCTTTCTTACAGAGGGACATTAGAATCTACTACTCCACACTTAGATTGCTCATGACCTAAGGGTGTGTCATGACCTTGACCCAAGGTCATTTGGGGAAGTTCAAGGTCACTGGAAGAAAAAATTCGTAATTCGTGTCCGGTCCATATCTTTTTTATGGATAAACTTGGTAGGTTTTCATTTCACACAAAGATTGCCCATGACCCAAGGGTGTGTCATGACCTTGACCCAAGGTCATTTTGGGAAGTTCAAGGTCACTCGAAGAAAAATTTCATAATTCATATTTGATACATATCTTTTATGGATAAACTTGGTAGGTTCTCATTTCACACAAAGATTGCCCATGACCCAAGGGTGTGTCATGACCTTGACCCAAGGTCATTTGGGGAAGTTCAAGGTCACTGGAAGAAAAATTTCATAATTTGTGTCAGGTCCATATCTTTCTTATGGATAAACTTGGTAGGTTCTCATTTCACACAAAGATTGTCCATGACCCAAGGGTGTGTCCTGACCTTGATCCAAGGTCATTTGGGGAAGTTCAAGGTCACTGGAAGAAAAATATCGTAATTCGTGTCCGGTCCGTATCTTTCTTATGGATAATTTTGGTAGGTTCTCATTTTACACAAAGATTGCCCATGACCCAAGGGTGTGTCATGACCTTGACCCAAGGTCATTTGGAGAAGTTCAAGGTCACTTGTAGTAAAATTTCATAATTCGTGTCCGGTCCATATCTTTCTTCTGGATAAACTTTGTAGGTTCTCATTTCATACAAAGATTGTCCATGACCCAAGGGTTTGTCATGTTGACCCAAGGTCATTTGGGGAAGTTCAAGGTCACTGGAATAAAAATTTCATAATTCGTGTCCGGTCCATATCTTTCTTATGGATAAACTTGGTAGGTTCTCATTTCACTCAAAGATTGCCCATGACCCAAGGGTGTGTCATGACCTTGACCCAAGGTCATTTGGGGAAGTTGAAGGTCACTGGAAGTAAAATTTCATAATTCGTGTTTGATACATATCTTTATTATGGAAAAACTTACTTCTGAAAAACCCAGCGGGGGTATTTTGTCCCGTTTGGACAGTTCTAGTTATCTCATAATTTCAGGTGTATTGATTTAAGGAATCACTGTCTTGTTTGTTGGGTATGCCTTGGCATCAATGGTAGATGGAAATGTGGGATAATTTGCGTAGTGACATGGGTCATTGACACGATTTCTTCTGTTCAGGCCCTAGTGCAATATTTTTCCAATCCAATTCTTTCCAAGTTTTTTTTTTATTCTTTTGTTATCAGCTTTCTGATCCTTCCTTCAGATGTAAATTTTTACAGTAGGAACATTCTTTTGTCATTAGTAGTATGTACAATGTTGTATTGAGGCTGTGTATTGTGTGTTGTAGCTGCCACATCCTGGGTAATGCTGGCCAGTGCCTGGGATATGAATTCTATGCCATTCCGTATCTTCCCCAGTCTCTTCTATCAACTGTGTTCACAAACCTGGACTATCTGCCAGACTACAGAACCAAACCATTCATCAATATCCTTTGTTCACAGAGGATTTCAGTACTAAAATCCTTGCATCCCATCAAGTTTTGTGACAAGATATATACATTTAAGATTGAAATAAAGGTTTAACATGTAAATACCTCTCACTATACATGTATATGCATATTTTGATATGCATCAAATGTATAAGATATGATTCATATTTCTATATGTTTGTACATATTGATTCATTAATGAAGGGAAACATATTGCACAGTGTTGGATTTAGACAGTTTTCAATGTACATTGTAAATCCAAATTCTTAAAAAAATGAAGTTTTTAAATCTGAATTGCTGTGGTTGTGAATTGTTTAAAAGAGAAGTAAAAGGACTGACTCACTATTTTATCATTGTTTGCCCTTAACTTCCCTGTAAGAGTCATATTGAAGCCCTACATTATCAACTGTCCTAAGGACCTGTATAATGTAGCTGTGATACCATTGTTAGAATTTGTTTGTCCTTATTTTTATCAAGTAAGTGAAATCAGATTTGGTACTCGGTTTTTTATTTTGTTTCTAAAAAATGTGCTGTACACCTCCTAGGTGTGATTTCTATAAGAATGTAAAGATTATATTTTTGTACTTTTCTTACAGAAATTGAATTCACAATGGCAGCAAATTAACCAAAGAATAAGGTATGGAAATATAGTGTTATGCATATGTCTTTGGATTTTGACAAATGAATATGACTTGGAAATACTTTCATTTAGCCATAATTTTTTTTCACAAAGAAATTTTGATTTAAAGTATTCTGGGAAAAAAATGATAAATGTTTATATCTTTTATTATTTTTTTGTCACATAGATATGAAGTAATTGTCTTTTTAATTTTAGTGAAGATGGTTGTGAGGACAATATGGAGTCCCAGGAAATTTTGGAAGACCAGCTGACTCGGCAGGTGACTAGGGAATACATTGACTTATTAGGTAAGAACAGCATTATTAAACTTACAAACTCAGTAGGGAATACATTGACTTATTAGGTAATAACAGCATTATTAAATTTACAAACTCGGTATGGAATACATGTATATCAACTTATTAGATAATAACAGTATTATAAAACTTACAAACTCAATAGGGAAAACATTGGATTGTTAGATAAAGTACATGTACAGAAATAATTTATTCAACCAATTGAAAGAGATTTAATGACAGGTGAGTATTATATTGTATGGGAAAAATTAGTATGTATATTGACTTATGAGTTATTGATAGGAGAAATTATAGTAAACTCATTAGGAAATGCATTGACTTGTTGGATAAGTAAGGAGTAGTTACAAGCTTGCAAGGGATACATTGACTTGTTGGATAAGTTAGGAGTAGTTTAGTACAAGCTCACAAGGGATACATTGACTTGTTAGGTGAGTACAGGAGTACTTTGACTTGTTAGACAAGTACATTGACTTTTAAATGACTGCAGGAGCAAAGGCATCAATTACAAACATACTAGGAAGTACATGGGCTTGTTAGATGAGTGCAGGAGTAACTTATAAACTACCTAGTGAGTACATTGACTTGCCAGGTATTCAATTCATTTATTGACAACACCATCATACATTGGCATATAGTCATAAAAACAACAATTAACATACATAAAATAAAATATCAAAGCATAGCAGGTTTGTTGAAGGTTTTCCTTCCTAATATTAAAGCACCTTTTTAAAAAGTTACATATATCCTGGCAGTTTTAATACTTGTAGGGTTGATAATGTCAATAATAGGGTTTTCCTACATGTAACATTGAGCATTGAATATATCATAATATTGTAATCTACATTGATCATAACAAGGACAATAAAGTACAAAGTACAAAAAGTACAAAGGTATAAAAAGGATGAAATGCAGAACAAGTTCAAGTTTTAGGGTATTTAATTTCTATGCATGCATATAATGTTCAGTTTTTTATTTAGTAATGAACTTTGTAATATTTTGGTCTGTTCCAGGAATAATATTTCACAAGTTAAAACAAGAACCTTTGTCTGATGATGCTAAGATGGATGATGCTGAAAACATTCCCACATCACATAAAGAAGAACCGATGACAGACCTTGGACAAATGTGTATGAAGACTGAGGTCAGGCTAACAATTGTATATATATTTGATATATAATCAACTTTATTTTCTAATTTTTGATTCTTAATTAAAAAGTACCATAGACCACATTCTACTGTCTATCAAGTTGCATAAGCCCTTTAAAAGTTGCATAGATTCTTTTCCTTTTAAATGCATCCATCTCAAGGTTTAATTCTAAAATATAAATGTTAACAGTATTGCCATCTCGTGAATTGCAAAAAATTGTATTTACCTTTCATCAATAGTTGTGATACCCAATAAGTGTTATATCTCCTAGAGAGGCCATGGACCTTCCCAGTTTTATAGACACCTTGCTATAATATAAACAAAAAAATAATAAAGAATTTCTACTTCTACTTTCATATTCAACATCAATAAAAATAATCTGTATCAAAATTAAATCTCATTTTCCCACAACAATACCATGGAAATTTTTTGGGGGTAATGTGCAGAGAATGTATAAAAGGGATATAAATGTTTCCTCCTTTTTGGTTATCTGTGATATGTTTTACAGTCTGTGTTAATGTATTTTTAGTTTCATACAGTTTTCATACATTTTATTTATGGTTGTACAGAGTATATACCCCTCTGTGATGATGTGTGTGTTTGGGGCACTGTCTTGGAGGGACACCATAGCCTGCAATAAATCAGTCCCTCTCTGTTGGTCCACAACCAGACAAGTAAGTGATTTATTAAAATCCCAGAGGACCAGAAAAATTATTATGTGCAAAAAATAACTATCTATCATTATGGAGTTAAGGGCCATTGTCATTTAAATGCTTATGCTGCTAATGGGGAAAAATGAGTATGTTTTGTATACACCTTCTATTACTTTTGTTTACAGTTGTTCAGTAACGGCAATATGACGCTGGACATTGCCACTAATTTTCTGTGTAGTGTTATCTATGGACTACAGATGCACGGCCAACACGAGGGTTCTCAGGCTCTCTTACTAGGACTGGTCATGCAGATGTATGAACTCTTGGTAAGTAGTAATATTTTGCTTTCGGTGAAGCACTTTACATTCGGAAATATATGTGAGGAATTTATTATTATTTATTATTGCTGCATTTTATGAGAGAGAGAAAATTTTTGGATAATATATCTATATTGCTGAAAATTAATACTTGTTAAAAGTAGATCAACTGTCCAATTGTCAAGTCATGTTCTTGCAATATGGCATTTACAAGTCATATTACAATACAGGTAAACTTCGTTATCTCGACGTCGACGGGACAGTCGGAAAATGTCGAGATATCCGAGGTGTCGAGATTTCAGAGTTGAGACTCAACGTCCTTAATTTTACTGCATAGTAAAACCATAGACCTACATGTAAACTGAACAGACGTATAACTACGGGTACCTACATGTCTTCATATTAGACTGTAGCTCATTTGTTTCAGCTATCCCTCTATATTTATTAGAAAATCTAAGATGTTTTTCACAAATGTTATTTATGAAATGCTTTCTTTTATATCCTTTTATATCTCATTTTACTAAAAACCGTTTTCCATCCAGCATTTGATCCACGTGCCACTAGCTCTGTTAGAACAGGATACGAAATACGCTCTATAAACTCCAAACCGGAACAGTACAAAGTCGACTTCCGAGATACGGAAAAAAATTAATGCGTATATTTTTTAAAATTATTTCATTTCACTTCTTTTTTATTTCATAATCATTCATCATTAATTTTCATTTAATTTTCAAACCAAAATTTAATTGGAATTGCGCATTTAACAAACTTAGTGATGTTCCATATGCATCCATGACTGATGCAGTAGTCGTGCATGTCGTAGATTTGATTGATTCCTGTTGAATGCATTTTTACCACAATTTTTAAGTTAAATTGAATTCAATGTGTATATTGTTCATTGTTATTCAGTTACATTTTTTAAATAAAATGTTTAAGTTTTGTTAGCTATAGATTTCGACATAAATAAACGGTTTTACATTTACTCAGAATCGAAAAGATTTATCAATCATATTACCCAAGCTAAACATTAAACAATTAACGTATTAGAGATGCCTAGGGGCTTGGGATTCCTCTACAAACACATTTCTACAGAGCAGTATGTAGTCAAAACATGGGTGTGAAAGGTGTAAATCTCTGACCACGTCGAGATACATGGAGTAGTCCGTGCATGACGAGCGACCAGCTACAAACAATTAGGTTAAGTAGAGCAAAAAATTGCCCCAATGTCGACATATACTAGGTAAATTTTGCTCTTGGGACTGTGAAAAACATCGAGATAAGCAGGGTAGTCGACATTACTGAGGTCGGCATATCAGAGTTTTTACAAATCATTTATATAGCAAATAATGCCGGCATATCCCAGGTTGTCGACATATCCGATGTCGAGATACCGAAGTTTACCTGTATTAAGTAAATGCATAAAATACAAAAATCTACATTACTTTGTGTATTATTTCTTTCAACTTTGAGTTTGTATTTTACATTTTATTGCCTTTGTTGTCCCCTGCTTTCGCGAAAGCGAGGGGACATTAAATCTCATTTGTCTGTCCGTCTAGCTGTCCGTCAGTCTGTTCATCTGTCCGTCACAAAAACTTTAACCTTGCCCATAACTTTTGATTTAGTAGAGCTATGACTTTCATATTTCACGCGTGTATTCCTTGTGATAAGACCTTTCTTTTGGTACCACCAAGTTTGACCTTGACCTTGGTGTTTGACCCACTTTTATACAAAAATTCCAAACTTTCACTTTGGCCATAACTTTTGAATAGTAGATACTAGGACTTTCATATTTCACATATATATTCTTTGTGACAAGATCTTTCATTGGATACCAACACCTTTGACTGTTTGACCTTGACCTTGGAGATTTCTGTACTTATGAAAAAACTTTAACCTTGACTAAAACTTTTGAATGGTAAGAGCTAGGGCTTTCTTACTTCATATAAGTAATTCTTATGAGAAGACCTTTCATTGGATACCAAGAACTTTGACCTTTTGACCTTGACCTTGGAGTTTGACCTACTTTTAAAAAACTTTGACCTTGGCCACAACTTTTGAACAGTAGATACTAGGACTTTCATATTTCACATATGTATTCTTTTTGGCAAGGCCTTTCATTTGATAGCAACAACCTTGACCTTTTGACCTTGACCTTGGAGATTCTCGTACTTATGAAAAAACTTTAACCTTGACCATAACTTTTGAATGGTAAGGGCTAGGGCTTTTATACTTCACATATGTAATCCTTGTGAGAAGACTTTTCATTGGATACCAAGAACTTTAACCCTTTGACCTTGACCTTGGAGTTCAGTGATGATTTCTAAATAAATGACATATGATAGGATGTTCATATTACACACAACATGTCATAAAAAATGACATCTCAACCACAAAGACACCGAAAGCGGGGGACCACAATTTATTGAATTTGCTCGTATCTTTCTTTTTTGTATTTTTTTCAAAAATTGAAATCATACTTTCAGGTATTGGAAATTTCATTTAACACTAGTACTTTCCAACTAAGTGTATGGTTGCGCAGTCAAAAACAGCTGGTCCAAGGATCTCTTGTTTTATCTTACAGAATTTTATTTCTGAAGGATGTGTAATGAATTCTATCATCATTATCATGTAAGCCTTATTTTTATTTTAGAGACCATCCTTTCCAGATTTAGGCAATGTTTTACTGCAAGTTCCAAGTTGTAATCCTTCAGCTCTGAAGGTAAGAATGCCCTTTATACTCTGTTGACAAAGTGTATGAAATATGGCTTTTAGAAACAATGTTTTGATTTCTTTTTGATTTTGTTATACCGTATGCTGATCAATTATTTTCAGGATCTTGATGGTAAAATCCTCCAGATGGCAGCACAGAAGCAAATTCCAGTAATGAATGACAAAAAGAAACGAGACACATTTAAGAAGTTACTCTCTGGTGTGATAGGGGTAGGTAGCAATAGAGGATTCTTTTTAGGTCACCTTAGTAAACTCAGGTGACCTATTGCTATCCGTTTTCGTCCGTTGTCGTGCGTCATCCGTCGTGCATTAACATTTGAACATTTTCAGCTTCTTCTCTGCAACCACTGAATCAATTTCAACCAAATTTGGCACAAAGCATGTATGGGTGAAGGGGAACAAAAATTATGAATTTCATGATCCCTGCCCCCCTGGGGCCTGAGGGGTGGGGCCAAAACCACTAAAATTAATGCAATCTTTAAAAATCTTCTTCTTTACTCCTGGACATCAAGCAGTCAAACTGTTTGCAAGATTGTAATCAGCATTGAGTCCTCTACCAAAATTGTGAAATTCATGGCCCTGGGGTCAGGGGTTCTAGTGTTAGAGCGGGGCTAAATAAGTATATAGTGAAAATGCATTATTTCTTTGAAAATCTTCTTCTCTGCTCCTGGGTATTAAATAAACTAACTAAGTACATAGTTATGATGAGCAAGAGTGCCTCTACCAAAATTGTGAATTTTATGGCCCCAGGGTCAGGGGTTCTAGTGTTAGGGCGGGGCTGTATTGATTATATAGTGAAAACACATGAATTCTTTGAAAATCTTCTTCTCTACTCCTGGGTATTAGATAAACTAACTAAGTGCATAGTTATGATGAGCAAGAGTGCCTCTACCAAAATTGTGAATTTTATGGCCCCAGGGTCAGGGGTTCTGGTGTTAGGGTGGGGCTCTGTAGATTATATAGTGAAAATACATGAATTCTTTGAAAATCTTCTTCTCTGCTCCTAGGTATTAAATAAACTAACTAAGTGCATAGTTATGAGCAAGAGTGCCTCTACCAAAATTATGAATTTTATGGCCCCAGGGTCAGGGGTTCTGGTGTTAGGGCAGGGCTCTTTTGATTATGTAGTGAAAATACATGAATTCTTTGAAAAATTTCTTCTCTGCTCTTAGGTATTAAATAAACTAACTAAGTACATATAGTCATGATGAGCAAGAATGCCTCTTCCAAAATTGTGAATTTTATGGCCCCAGAGTCGGGGTTCTGGTTTTAGGACAGGGCTCTATTGATTATATAGTGAAAATACATTAAATCTTTGAAAATTTTCTTCTCTGCTCCTGGGTATTAAGCAGATGAACTACCTGTATAGTTATAATGAGCAATGGCCCTAATCTTCCAGAATTGTGAATTTCAGGGCCCAGGGTCAGGGGTACCACAGAGGGGGGGGCTGTACTTATATACTGAAAATGAATGAATTGTTTGAAATCTGCTCCTTGGTATTAATCAAATATTTTTGTAAAGCAAGGATGCCTTTTCAAAAATTGTGCAATGTGTGGATCTAGGCCTAAGGGTCAGGGGTTTAAGTGTGGTGGGGGCACTACTGATTATTGCTGAATATTACTGATTAGTTGAAATGCATTTTTTGTTTCCCTACCCTGCCTATGGGTATTAAGTAAACAAACTAAGCAACTGCTAAGTGTATTGTTATGATGATCAATGGTGCCTCTTTTAAAATTGTGAATGCCACATCTGGCTTAAAACATGAATCAAATTCAATCACTGGAAAGTTGTTGCATAATGCTCAGATGACCTATAAGGCCCATGGGCCTCTTGTATACATTTATTGACTGAGTCCTGGGGAAATGTGCATTTTGTTGGACCCAAGAAACAAACTGTCTGCCTGAGCTCATTACGCCGAAGGCAGACAGTTTGGTTCAAGGGTCAACAAAACGCATTTTGCCGTCAAACTCAGTCAATAAATGTTTGTTATACCTTTCATTTTATTTTAATTTTTTTTGACATTTTTGTAATTTGTACTGTCTTCCCTGATGTAACTCAGGTCCGTCACTGTTGAACACCAACGAATGAAAATGAGATTAAGCTCTGCCCATTTTATGACATAAGCGGTCCAACATTTTATCGACATCTCACTCTGTGGTCAAACATTAATTTTTTTTTTTGTGCCCACTCAGCAAAACATTAAAAATGGTAGACTTTTATTTGTATAGATTTGTATAGGGACAATTTAAAGTATAAAAATAAACTTTACTAAAACATGAGAATATTAAAAATGCATGAAAGTCACACAGACTTTAACATTTTATAAAATATACATAAAGTTGATATTTTTATCTCTGTCCCTACTTGTTATTTGAAAATTTTTTCAGTAATTTTAATGAAGAAATGGATTTTTATTTCATTTTACAGAAAAGTGTTGGTGAAGAGTTTAAACGGGAGTCCCAATACAAAGACTTACCTCCAATATTTAGAATCAAACCTCCCAAGTCCACAGGGGTCCTAGAGAAGAAGGATGAGTCCAGTGGGTTATGTGAACTCTTTAATCCATCGGATGATTAAATGAGAGCAGTTGTGGGACAAACATTGTTTGAGTGCCTGTATTCAACAAAAGATTGATGGAGAGGAGTCTTGATTTTAGGAATAGGCAATTTAAGAGGGTGTGACAGTTTAAGGATATCACTAAATTATAAAAAGTTAGGTGGAAATCAGTTTCTTAGCTTGTGCATTAACTCCCCCAAAAAGAATTCAAAACTGTCAAAAATATGGATCATACAGATATTACCAGTGAAATGGTTGGGATGAAATCTTTTTATTAGTGCTTTGATTTAAAAAAAATCTTAGGTAAAGCAGTTGTGAAAATATTAAATATTTTCATGTGATATCAATGGTACAATTGACAGTCTGCTGGAAACGGGAAGACAGGAGCTTCCTGTTGTGGATTTTTGCTGGACATACATTTGATGGAGAATTATTTAACTTGATGATCCATTATTCATGTTAAATGACCTGAACTTTGACATAACTGTTTAAAAGACTATTTTTGCAGTATTGCCTGAATAAATTAAGATACATGTGATTTATGCCTTATGAATTCTTACTGTGCTTTTCTAGAATGTCAGAGTTCCTCAGAAATGACTGACACACATTTCAGACATCCACCATGTCAAATACATGCATTATGAAGGTGAAGCTGTTGAGGAGAAAAACACTATGGCCAGACCACAATTCAAATCTATATCCCTGAATCACAAGACAGGTGCACTACCAACTGAGCTATCTGGCCACTGGACATTGAACCTGCTGTCTGTCAAAAACGCAAGTCAAACTAGTGCTAATTGTAACGGGAACCGTTACAGATGTTCCCCAAACGCTCCCCAACTCCCTTTTGGTGCCATATTCCCTGTAAGCTTCATTAAATAGGACAAAATCTATGCATTTTTGACTTTAACAACGCCAAGTTCATTCTAATTTTAGCATTGCACGCGTGCGCATGGGAATGCATGTGCGTAATGACCATATTATCTTGTCTACACAAGCTATATATTTTGATATACTAAATACATGTATTAAAGTATTTGATCCAAAAGTATAAAAAAAAAACCCGCTCATTCAAGTGTATTTTTTATTTTACCCATTTCACGTGCACGCATGTGCATACATGAGCACGGTGACCATACCTTCTTGTAGATATTCGTTACAACTATCTATGTTCTAAATCCCACCCCGTTTGGTTGAAAACCAAGGGAGTTATAGCTGTTTAAAGTTTCAGCCAATCAGATTGCAGCGCACGTACATGCACGTGTATGCATGTGCATGTTCACCGTATTTTCTTGTAGTAGACCAGTATATCTATCTATGTTCCAAATCCCATCCTGTTTGGTTGAAAATCAAAGGAGTTATAGCTATTTAAAATTTAAGCCAATCAGATTGCAGCGCACGTGCATGCACGTGTTTTCATGATAATTGCTATATATCATGTTGTAGGATATTCTAATGCATGGCTATTTTCAAAATTTCAAAGGATTTCGTAAAAAAACAAGAAAGATATCGAGACTTTAGTTTCAGCCAATCAGAGCAAAGCGCACGTGCATGCCCGTGAGATTTTGGTTATTTGACAATGTCATATTGTCTATGCTACTAATATATCCTTATATTATAAGTTTCAAAGCATTTAATCAAAAATTTAAAAAGTTACGTCTATATCAATTAAATCCGTCATTTCACATGTTGCACGTGCACGCTCTTGCAAGCACGTGCGCGCAAAATGACCTTCGTTCCGCAAATCTACATAACATGTCTACTGACCCTAAAAACATTTCACCTTAGTCGGATGTATAGTTTGCGAGATCATTCCCGGACAAAAAAGTACCCAGGAAGAAGAAGAAGAAAAATAATAATAATAATAAGAAACAGAGTAAAAACAATATGTTCCCCAACTTCGTTTGGGGAACATAATTACATATCTGAATGCCTCTTGTAATGGTTTCAGCTGTGAATATTGGGCCTGTGTAGCTTGGTAGAGCATCTATTTAGAGATTCAGAGTGCCTGGCTTTGAATCCAGGTCGGGTCTGAACCATTTTTCCTCTCCCATTACCGGTACATTTGGTGCCATGGCAATGCCCAGACTGTGACAGGTGAAAGACCTGCCAGGGAAGAGCCTTTGTGCCCTCGAAGGCTGAGGACCTTTAAGTGTCTAGGTGTCTGATGATTTCAGTCGCCATTGGCCAGATTGTTTGCTAGAACACCTGATTGGAGACTCAGCTATGGGGCCATAGTTCAAATCCTGGTCTGGTCCGTTGCATTTTTCTCCTTTCCCATTACACTTTAAATTACCATAAGACTGGTCAGTCTTTTTACATGTGTTTCTAAGAGACATTGTTAGCTCACCTGTGCCAAAGGCTCAAGTGACCTTTTCTAATCAAAATTTGTCTGTTGTCTGCCTTTGTCGTCATTGTCATTGTCGTAAACTTTTCACATTTTCATCTTCTTCTCAAGAACCACAGGGCCAATTTCAACCAAACTTGCCACAAAGTATCCTTGGGTACAAAGGAAGGGCCACCTCTTCTTCCAAGGGGAGATAACTGCAAATGCGTGAAAAATTTATGGCATCTTTTAAAATCTTCTCAAGATCCACTGTGTAGAAAATATGTGTTCAGATCATGACCCAAAGGGATAGGGTGGGGCCACAATGGAAGATCAAAGTTTAACATAGGAATATATAGGAAAAAGCTAAAAAAAAAAAAAAAAAAACTTTTCAAGTACATTCATGGTTGGTCATATTAGTGGAAACATCCTCAGATAATGTCGAATTTTACTATTGGACCTTATCGGACTTTGTTTGGAAGAGTGCCAAATTATAACATTTTTTCCATATTTTTTTTTGTATTTCTGCCATAGAGATTTTTTCAGCCAAGTACATGAAAGTTATTTGTACAAAACAACAAATTTGTCACTTTATTCTCAAGATAATAGAAAAGTAAATCTTTTGTGTTTTTTAAATGCCTTATTATTGCTAGTGAATTAATTTAAAGTTTCATTTATATATATACAAATATTTATTGGCGTAAACAAAATTACAATTATTGGACAAAAGCACAGCATATTAGAATCATTAATTGTTCATACATTTATACAAAATTATAGAATATGAGGCTACACTGGAGGATTCGTGTCCAAATATACAGAAGATTTTGATGTCTTCTTTGTTGTTGTTGTGGCTGTGGGTCCCTACCCCGACCCCAAACTGGTCGCCCCCTCCTTTTCAAGAATCCTGGATCCGCCACTGGGCTATGTAGAAATAAATAAATCCCCCCACCCCCCCACACACACACAGATACACATGCAAACTAAATAAAAAATATATATATATAAAATTATAATAAATTTAATGCAAACTAAATCAAAAATATAAATAAATAAAAAATATTTTTAAAAATGCGAATCCTCTTCTTTCGAACAGGCGTAAATCAGAACATTTTAGTACGATTCTGGTATTTAGTGACATCCCAAAAAAAAATATACGGAAGAAATTGCTCATGTTTTATTTCCTCCTCTTAAAAATGTCGAACTATGACTGCAACTTTGAAAAATTAGTAATGAAAACATGATATGTAAGACGTCAGAGAAATTGTGCGATAAATTGCAAAATATATGCGAAGATAGAAAGCGAAAGTAGGCATCCTAAAAATAGATATCTTGGTAAGGGTTTCCCCAAAACGGCCTTTTTGAATATACATATAAAAAGCGCAAGAAAACAGAAGAGGATAATTTTCATTAAAGGAGGTAAAAGGAGTTTTGTTTTTACAATCCATTGTTTCAAAGGTTATTCAAATATATTTTTCTTTACTTTGTTGATACACATTTTTTTGTTCTTACTGTTTGGGTATTTTTAGGTAACGTATTTTAAAAATGATATTAGGCCAAAGTAAGTTTATTTTTTACCATGTTTACACATTGGAATGAATGAAAATCGTAATGTTTTGTCGACAGGTTATATTTTCCAGAAGAAAGGTCCATTCCTGCAGAAAAAGGAAACAGAAAAAGGTTTCATTAATTCTAAGTAGGTGCATGATTCTAGAAAAAGAATACATGTATTAATACTTTGTTAGAGTACTTATATTTCGATCAGATTCAAATTAGCCCCTTCACGATAACTGTGGTACTTCTCTTTTGCAGGGCAAATTAATAATGTTTGGCCAAGTTTTTGTAAATGACGTATGTAAGACAATTACTTTTATGTCATATTTCACCAAAATATATTATCAATTTATCATTTTGCCCTGCAAAAGAGAAGTATCACAGTTATCGTGAAAGGGTCTATTAATATAAAATGTAAGCTTGTACGTAAGCTTCAATGAGTCATATACATCCATTTTCATTATTATTTTTATGCCCCGCCATAAAAATGGCCAGGGCATTTTAGAGTTTCATGTCCGTTTTCTGTTCCTTACATCCCCTTTATTGTTTAGCTTGATCAGTTCAAAGCTCAGTTTCAAAAAGTCTATAGACCCTTTGTCTATGACATATTTTGCCAAGGAGTTATTCTCTTTAGCCGCCATCTTGTAGGGCAAATTGTGAATTGACCTCTTTGAGCAACCAATTTTAAACAAGCATGCATGCAAGAAATGTAAAAGATATACTACTGTAGAAGCACAAATTTTCATGGGCATAAAATTTCGTTATTTTGTCATCAAAAATAGTTTTGTGGGCATTTAATTTTGTTGTTTTAAAAGTAAACCTATTCTGAATCAGTATATAGTCATATAAAAATTTGTGTGGGATTTAATTTCTTTGAATATTGTTAAAAACGAAATAAACGAAATATAATCCCCCACGAATATTTGTGCTTTTACAGTATCTTAAAATTAAAAGTTAGTAGAGGCTTTAACAAACATATATTCATAAAAAAAATAGCGTTTAATCTTTACCTAAGTAACCAGTATAACAAGTTGAACTTGGTTGAATAATGACACTCGGAGCTCCTTGGGTGGCTCGTACCTCGCACACTAACCTTGGACATCAAAGGTGTTCTACCGGCATCTTGCTGAGTCAGTCATGTGATCCTATTTGAATTTCATTCAAATGTTTTACTAATCCGAGTCACTTTGTTTGCACGCCCAACATGGTGTTCATGCTTTCAAAGACTACTAACATTTGGTTGTAATTAACATGAGGAATTACACAAATAAAGAAACCTTTTCAAAAAACTTTAAGCAGAGCGAATTATGAAATGAGTGACGAGGCTTGATGCGTATTACTCCACCTATCACATCCTAGCTTTGAGTGGCGCGTAGCAGAGTCAGCCGAGGATTGCCGATTGGAATAATGAAGGGAGCTGGGAATGTTGCCCTACAAGATTGCGGCAAAGGGGAATAACTCCTAGGCAAAATATGTCATAGGAAAAGGGTCTATTCTGACAAGATATTTTTTATCAAACTTCCTATCCTGATAAATATTGATAAGAACAACATTTTTTGACATTGACCTTTCTTTTGACCTTGACTTCACTTAAATTAGGGAATAACTATCTTCTAATTTGGTATTTGCGACCATTAATGCTGATTTAAAGGTCGCAAACTGAGTTTTACCGGCGATGCGTAAGCGGAGCTGGTAAAATGGATGTTTGCGACCGTTAAATCAGCATTAACAGTCGCAAATACCAAATTAGAAGATTAGTTATTCCCATTCTAATGCAATCCATGCATTTTGTTTGTTGCTTATGTCTTATTTTGTTGAATTTTGTTACATGAAATACGTCACGGAGCATTGTGTTTTTGCGTCGCTCTATTATGACGTCACAATGAAAAAGCTTTCACGCTCATTAATGCTCGTTTTACTGCTTCAAACATCAGTGCATTAGCCAATCAATACGTGTTTTACAAAACAATTGCATTAGAATTAGTGTTTAACTCTGTGTGAAAGATACCATTGAAGATATTTTTTGATCAAACTTAATATTCTGATACGTATAAGTGAGAGCTATTCAACTATATAAAAAACTTTTGACCTTGCACTTTCCTGTGACTTTGACCTCACTTGTCTTTAACTTGCATTTTGCTTAGTTTTAGGGAAACCATTTCATAAGATATTTTTAGGTACTGAAAATCACTTTTTATTCGTGAGAACTTTATTTTTGTGTATTTATGTGAGAAAGAGTGCTCACTAAAATATCAGTATCGCTTATATTTGTTTTCTTAAAGAATACTGTAGATCACTAAATTTTCACGACACCTTCTTTTCGCGAGATAGTCATTGACTCTGTATTGGCAAGACTTAATTTTCACAAATTGTTGTTTTTCCTCTATATAAACGTAAGGAATACTTTTAAATGTCAGAATGAAATTTTCGCGAGCTCATTGTCTTGCGTAATTACGCTTAAATTAAGTTCTTGCGAATAAAACGTGATTTACAGTATATAGATCAGCAGAACCACAATCCGTGAAATTTTGTCTCGCAAATGAAGAGTAAATGTCTTTCTTGCCAAAATAAGGTGTCATGTAAATTAAGTGATTCATAGTACCGGTAAGTTAATGAACTTTCAAATTTACCTAATTTGGTAAGAAATGATCATCTATATTATGTTTTTAGCTCACCTGAGCTGAAAGGTCAAGTGAGCTTTTCTGATCACATTTTGTCCGGCGTCCGTCTGTCTGTCCGTCTGTCTGTAAACTTTTCACATTTTCGACTTCTTCTCAAGAACCGCTGGGCCAATTTCAACCAAACTTGCCACAAAGTATCCTTGGGTGAAGGGGATGCAGTTTTGTTCAAATGAAGGGCCACGCCCTCATTCAAGGGGAGATAATTGGGAATTAATGAAAATTTGGTGGCATATTTAAAAAATCTTCTTCTCAAGAACCACTGTGCCAGGAAAGATGAAACTTATGGGGAAACATCCTCAGGTAGTGTAGATTCAAGTTTGTTCAAATCATGACCCCCGGGGGTAGGGCGGGGCCAAAATGGCCAACCAAAGTTTTACATAGAAATATATAGGAAAATTCTTTAAAAATCTTCTTCTCAAGAATGACAAAGCAATAATTCATCATATTTATATGGAAGCATGCTCAGGTAGTGTCGCTACAAGTTTATTCAAATCATGACCCCCGGGGTAGGGCGGGGCATAAATGGCCGACCAAAGTTTAACATAGAAATATATAGGAAAATTATTTAAAAATCTTCTTCTCAAGAATGACAAAGCCATAATTCATTAATTTATATGGAAGCATGCTCAAGTAGTGTAGATTCAATTTTTTTCAAATCATGACCCCAAGGGTTAGGGCGGGGCCAAAATGGCCGACCAAAGTTTTTAAAGATATATATAGGAAAATTCTTTAAAAATCATTTTCTAAAAAATAGCAAATCCATGATTGGTTATGGGACTACTTTTGGATTTAAACTTTACAATAAAAAGCCATTTTCTACTTTTTCCTACCCTTAGTGCTCAGGTGAGAGATGTGGCCCATGGGCCTCTTGTTTAGATTTCACTTTCAATTTTAAAGAGCTATTCAAGATTTTCTTATCAAACTTCATTATAACACTAATGCAAATTTTCATCTTGCATTATACCACTCATGGACATATTTCTAGTTTTACCTCAATGAATTTCAAATAAATATAGATCTTTAAGAAAAATCCTTTAACCTTACTCATCTTTTGAGTGTACTCTTTTAGTTGACATCTGCATGTAGTGCATTGCACTGAATTATCTTGCAAATTAAAATTGCAGTACATGTATGTAGTGAAATTTTCAATGGTTTCAATTTCAGGGCTGGGAGGACTTAATTAAGAACGGCTGTAAGGAATATTTTGGTGTGGAAATACATGTAGTAAAAGAAAATATTAGGAACACATGGTTAGTAATTAATATTGAGATACAGTTTGAAAAACACGGGAAACAAATTAACACAAACTTTTTTGTGCTCAATAAATATACACTTTTTGCAATGGATGGCGCTGTAGCTCTCCGTTTAGTCAACATATATATATTTTTTTAAAACTAAGTGTGACAGTTCTGTAGCTACAAGGTGGTACATGCAAGTATTGCTCTTAGATATTTAGCATTTTAATACATATGTTATAGTTCTGTAATCCTGTGTATCATTATTAATAATTTACATGGAAGATGACCTTGCACACATATTTATTGTGGTAATACTGAAATAAGTATATAAATATCTAGTCTACTCTATATATTTAACAGATAGGCCTATGTAAGGTTGATGTATTAGGGGGCAAGTAATATATGAATCAGGAGAAAAAAAAAAAGCTTTTACAATGCAAAATTATATACTATATGGTTTGGGTGTTTGATCTCATACAAACTGTAGAGATGAGAGGAAGAAGTAAGGGTTTTTGTATATTTAATATAGAGTGTTTTTCTCTGAAAACACTTAATAAAAGAAAATTGTCATTTCTTAAATTATACATGAAGCTTGTTGTAGCTTAAGAAATGAGGAAATGAATATATAGCAGTATTAAGGCAGAAAAGATTTGTATTACTTTCAGTTTGATAATATAAAAAAAATAACCAAACGGCATCTGTTTTAGAATAATAAAGCCATGTATAATTTTATTTGATTATAATGTATAGAAAGTAAGCTTTATTAATTTGAGTAATTGTAAGTATTAATGTGGGATAACTGCATGTAACTGTAAGTACTAATATATACATTTGTGGTATCTCTCCATTATATAAACATACAGAGAGAAAATATCTTCAATTCTGTATGAAGTTTGTCAGAGGTCAGAGGTCAATACGTGACCTAATCACACGGCGCAATAATATCTACCGGTAAATAAATTATAAAATGACCTCTAGGCCTACTTGCTTTTCATGTATAAAAATGAATAAAATAAGCAAGTATGATAATTATTTTATTTACAATGTAAACAAGTATTTCATACAGTTTTTTTGGCTATATGGATTCAACCTGTGTACATAGAGAGAACTAGGCCTATAGTGCGTTTGTTTACATTTTTCACTTTTGTCAGCTGCACAGTCTGTAACGTTCATCCTTATTTTTTGGGTAGACCTTTGGTTAAATTTTGTAATAAACTATTATTTTATCTTTAAATTCTACTCACGATAAATGTGTAAATCTGTTGGAAAATATCATTGCAATCATGCCATGAACAGCTGCCAAACACCTCGGCGTTTTCGTAGTTCAATGTAAAGCTGTCGCCAGTGTCTCCGTGTTGATCAGTGTTTTACGATAAGTATGCCTTAAGTTAATGAAATCGTAGAATGTTTTTGATCAAATTGCAAATTAACTGGCTCGAACAAGTTTCTCAATCCATCGGATCCATCCATCCCTTTCTGGCGACCGAAATTCCTCCAACTTTTTATCATCAAACTTCGGACGTGTTTCTTGTGTCTTTTCAGCATCGATTATCAATTTTCACGAATAAAAATATCCCCAGACAACAATCTGTTCACTATTACTGATCACAAGTAGCCTTTCACAAAATATTCCCTTCAAAATAGATTTCTTAGCCTAGGCCTAATGAATTCGAAGCGTAACCGCCATGCAAGCCGATTTACACCTTACGTCATTTTTCAAAATCTACGACGGACGGTTAGTGCAATAATTTGAATTCGAAAATATTCAATTGTCTGTCTCAAATGTATATATAAGTAATAAATAACAAGTTTATAAACTTCAATGGGAATTGAAGTGGCATTCGGTACGTGATCAAATCTTCTGAGAAGGCCTTCGGCCTTCACAGGATTTGATCACGTGACCGACCCACTTCAATTCCCATTGAAGTTTATAAACTTGTTATTTATTTCTTAAATGTTGGATAATTTGCTTAAATGGGCTTCATTAATATCCTACGTTTCCTATTATCGTTGATGCCCTGGTATACTCTACTACTACTATGAAAATTTTGAATATTTTTCATACTTTACAAAGATATACAAAACAGATTTTGAGGAACGACTCGTCTGACCTTAACATAAGGTTGAATGTTCACAATTTCACATAATCTTCACACCCAAAGAAGTCTTCAAGGTCTTATTTGTCTTGAGTTTTCACATGACATTCATATTTAATTGTAATTTTTTAAGATCATTTAACTTTTTAAAAAAAATTGTGCCTCACTATCCCTAACTTAAAATCCAAGATTCAGCTGATGTGCTTCATTATAACACCTTCCAATTATAGCTTGTTATTCCTTGTTGCACCATGCATTCCTCCCTCTTTTCCTGTTAAAAATGAGAACTGTTGCAGCTGTCACATACAGATTATCTGAACGTTAGCTTTTCTAGTTCCTGTTGTAGTTTATTCTATTAATACCACAGGAAGTGATGTCATATGAGAACTGTCCTCCATGTCTAAGATTTCTTAGATTTTGAATTTCTTGCTCTAAACTTGTAACATATTATGTAAAAAAATGGGTAGAGATATTAGGTAATCCGGGCTAATCCCTATTAAATAGATAAAATTGATAAGAAGTCTACTTCATTGTTGTTTAACTGAACTATTGCTCAGACATATACTAATCGGACTTTACTAATTTATTAATATCTATTTTTTTTTTCTCTGTTGATCACAATTAAGGGATTCTATTGCATGAGTGCAAAATTCTAATCAAAGCTAGAAAAAGTATTTTATGCGAAAAGTATACTTACTTTTATTATTTGTGATGTTAAAGGTATAGTCAAAACTCATTTACTTGAACTCAGTTGGATTGAGAAAGATTCAGGATATCAGGATTAAAATACTTCAAAATTAAATGGTTCAGCAGATTTTTGAACCACTCTAAAAGTTCTTTAACATATTGATTGTTTTCGAGATATCAGTGTTCAATTAATATACAATTATGGACTTCGGTGTGCATAGCGACCGAGCCTGCGAGGTCGCTATCATTTTCTGTGTTTGAGGTCAATATCAATTGCCATGAGTCCTTATAACCACATATTGACCATTCACTTAAGTCCATAATAGTTATATTATATAATAGCTCAATTTGAATGCACTGACACAGTCCTAACTGAACGGACTTGGCTGTCATTACGTCACAATGGTTAAATTCACGCTTCTTATGCCCTGTTCACACGGAGAGTTTAATTCGAATTAAACGTAAGTTTACTGCAAATTAGCTTTGCTTAGCGTTCACACGGAGAATTTAATGCGAATTAGTTTACTGCGCATTAAATTACTTCGCATTAGCTCCGTGTGAACGCTAAGCGAAGCTAATTCGAATTAAATTCTGACGCATGCGTAATGGCAAAATTTAGTCAAATGCCACTTGTCGGTGGTCAGCTATAGGTACTTGTGCTATTTTTGAGTGAAAAACTAAGGAAAAATTTGTTAATCATCAAAATGTGCATACAGACATTTTGCCATTACGTCAAATGGATCTGCTTCTGCATAAGGTGACGTGATCTGCAAATGACGTCATAATAGCCGTGCTGACGCCGGGCTGCAGAAGTAAAATTTTAATTCGCATTAGTTTGCTTCGAATTAGCTGTCGTGTGAACGCAATTTAATTCGCATTATTTTAATTCGCATTAGTTTACTTTGCATTAATTTACTGCGAATTAAACTCTCCGTGTGAACAGGGCATTATATTATGACGTCACGTTCTACGTAACTTCAGTGCAACCGAATGACATGTCATGCAATATCATTTTCCGCTGATGCGCTTTCGCGTCGATATGGCAAAAGGAGGAATATCACGTGACGTCCTTTCAGCCAATGAATATATGAAAATAATCTTATATAAATGAATATTTTAAGATACTGAAGTTCAACTGTAATTGTGATTTATAAAGGTCTTGCATTTGTTATATTGAACCATGCTTTTCCCCACTTTAAAGCATGGTATCCATTAATTAACTATATATTATACAGCTTAGTAAAAGTTGGTCAAACTTCAAGGTTTTGAGGTCAGATTTGGTCAAACCAAAAGAAAGATCGTGTCACAAGGAATATACCTGTGAAATATGAAAGCCATAGCCCTACTCACTCAAAAGTTATGAACAAGATTAAAGTTTTTGCAGACAGATCGACAGATCATTAAAACAGACAATCAGACAGACAGACAGGACAAAGACTATATACCCATGAATATTTAATCACAGGGGCATAAAAAGTATCAGAAATATAGATGTAACGGTATCAAAGGTTTCAGTTAACTGCTCCCTTTTCGCTCTTCTTGCTTATTGGACAACCTTTTAAAAGGCGATTGGATGACGGGTGGAAGTTAATCAAAAAGGCATAGAAACACAAAATACAATGTCATAAGTTTATAGTTAATACATTGTACATGTATAAATCTATGACTCAAAGTTTGTACAATTTATTAAAAAAAGAAACTTTACAATACAGTCCCTGAACTATAAACTGTTATTATTTATGTCCCAGCTAAAGTTACAGGTTAACATCAACGATTAAATGTATTTCTTTTTTGGTAGGAGTATGTATATTGTCTATATATTATAAGAGACGGTAGGGAGTTGAAAAGGTATAATTTTAGATTTCTTGGAATTGGACTATAAATGGACAATATGGAGAAGTCAGTTACTAAGCTCCTATTGCAGTTTGATTGCATGGCGGTTTGTCAAGTATCCTGCTTAATAGCTAGTTACCCGTTGTCACATAAATGTTTATTCTCAACTAATCAGCATGCAAGAAGACGACCAATAAATACAAATGATAGAAAGGAACAAAGGATAGCCAAGAATCTTTTATGATGCAAAAAGACCCAATAGAGATGTGTACTTTAATTATGTAGTAGTTTATTTTAAAAAAATTAAACAGAGGAATGCAGATAATATAAGATTAAAGAAATAATACCGTATAGCGGGTTTTCTTGGCGGGTGTAAAAGTTGGCGTTTTGCCTGCTGAAAGGTATGCCAATAATTTTGGCGCAATTTATTTTAGCGGACACAGGGTTTCATTTCTTTGCAGTTGAACACTTAGAAGACTAAGTTAAGTGTTAACTGACTATTTTAGCGATTACAATTTTAGCGGATCATCATCAAAACGCCAAAATAAGCCAAAATTAGCACCCCGCTAAAATAACCCGCTATACGGTACTCTAAGTGAGCAACAAAAAAGGATCACCATAAACAGAAGATTTTTACAAAGCTTGGGTCTTTAGCTCCTTGGTTTGTCTGTCTAAATTTTCTCAATTTAGTTAGCTATACAGTTCTGCAGCTACTTTTTTCCCCCGCTTGAAAAGTAGGGGATATTAATTTGGGTCTGTCCGTCCGTCCGTCTGTCTTTCTGTCTGTCTGTAACGCTTTCGTTTTCACACGATATCTCGAGAACCCTTTGAGCTTTCGCAATGAAATTTTGCATAGCAACTCCCTATGGACGAAAGGAAGAACCCTATTGATTTTGAGGTCAAAAGGTTAAAGGTCAAGGTCATAAATTCGCAAATTCTGTCTGTTATAACACTTTTGTTTCTGCGCGATATTTCAAGAACCCTTTGAGCTTTTGCAATGAAAATTTACATAACAACTTCTTGTGGCCTAATGAAGACCCCTATTGATTTTGAGGTCAAAAGGTCAAAGTTCAAGGTCGTAAATTTATACATTCTGTCTGTGTGTAACACTATCGTTTCCAGGTGATATTTCAAGAAGATTTTTGAACTTTTACAATGTAATTTTATACCAAAACTCCCTAGGACCTCTCTCACTTCTCTCAAAGTGTCCCGCTCTGTTTGTTTTATTAGTATCTATTGTATTACATGTCACTATTTTTAGCAGAGGGGCATGAGGAGAGTTATTACGTATAAAACAGGTTCTCTGCGGACTTTATATTCTTATTACATCTATTAGAACTGTTTAATAAAGGCTAGACACCAATTAGACACCATGGATTGTGTAAAATTTTGACAATATCGAACGTGAATATATGTATACATTTATGTGACTTCATGTTTGTATAAATTTTCACCTTCTCAGGCGGTTCCGTGGTCAAGTGGTATGTTTCTCGCTTCCCATGTGAGAGGTCCCAGGTTCGAATCCCGGATGATCCATTTTCTTTTTTTTCCGAAATACTTTTTTTTACTATGATAGTATTCAGCATGTGAAATGAAAAATTTATGAGGTCTGGCTTGTACAAACTAATAAAATCATCATTGCAGTGTACGTGATAAATATTTCATATATTAAAAAAGAATCTTCTATACACATAATAAAGAATAAGCAATCAAATCTTTATATCCATATTGGCATATTTTATTTGCTTCAGTATACTGGTTTACTTTTTCCCTAAGCAGGGGACACAAATTCTCTGAATTAGCTTGTTTTATTGCAGCATCTTTTAAACTGTTGGGCATTTGAATGTGTACAATTCAATCTATCTGTATATAGATAAATTGTGTTGGTTCACTGGCAGAATTATACGGGGGATGGGGGGCCAGCCAACCCCCCCCCCCCCCCCCAATTTTATATCCAAAATGTACATAAGATGTAATAAATCTCTAAATCAACTTTTTTTTTGTGTGGCTGTGGGCCTCTGTATATACCCCAACTTCAAACTGATCGTGCCCACCCTTTTCAAGATTCCTGGATTCACAGAATTTTCTAACAAGTATTTTTTACTTCATCATATATGTGAGGCTGTATGCCCAGTGGTTTAATTTTATAAGTTACGTTGTGCTTATCTTTCATGGAACGAATGAATTTAATATTTTAAATTGAATTTCAAATTTTACCTGTCATGATAACGTACCTTCTGAGATAAGTTAATAAGTGAATAGAGAGGTATTTAAAAACTCAGATTCTTCAGGCTATGATCTAAGTACCCGGTAGATGTATTACGATCACAATATATTCCTGTAAGTTATCAACTTCCAAACCATTAAATGGGATCCACTGAAAATTTTCTTTAAGGATTTTTTGGAAATTTTCATCAACTGTAACACTTGGAAATTTTCATTTTGGGGATTTTCAGAATTGTATATTCCTCTTTGGTATTTTTCGTACTATAAATAGATATTGATGCTGTCAACATTACATTAAGTTGATGCAACTGTAATAATGTTGAACTGCTTTTTATTATTGCAAAGTTTTAAGTGTTAAATTTTAATGAATTAAAATAATTAAAAAGTTTGTTTAAATTCCTGCTGAGTTCATGATGTACTCTGCTGCAATATATTAAATTGGTTCATAAAATATTGTGTAGACTTGAGGTATTGTTATGTTTGTTAATCTTGCAAGAATTGTTCATCTCGAAAAGATCTCTTTTTTTAAAGATCTATAAATGCATACCTGACATGTTACCTGAGATAGTGACTACATGTATCATTTTATTATAAAGTGCATACACATCTACTATTTTAACTATTTTAAATTGGATTTACAAGAATCTCAGCATGTTCATATACATGTACCTCTGTATTACATATTAATATAACATGAAGTTAGCATGAAAATTAGTTGATTATTGTAATCAATTAATTAATTCAACAGTTGCTTTACTATAGATTTAGGAATTTTTTATCCTGACATAAATAGATATTTGAAAAGTTTTTGTCAATGAAATTTAATTCATTTGTCGAAAATTAAGATATCAGATCCTTGAAAAGGTAATTAAACAAATGATTCTTGTCTTGATTGCAGAGAAGTATGAATGACAATTGTGGTTTACCACAAACTGAAGTCTGTGTTTGGAAGCTATACTCGTATGTAATTAGAATCAGGAGCTAGGGCATTTAGTGAACAAAAAATGAAGAAGTAAAAAAGGGGGAACTTTGAAAATAGTCAAAGAATTAGAAATATGTGGATTACAGTTCACCCCTTGTATAATTTATTCATGCATGTGCATAAGGTTCTATCATATTGTAAGAAAAAGAAGATGGGTTAACATTTAGTTGAATTGGAGCATATGTCTCTCTATTAATTAGCAATATACATGCATGTTTAAAATTACTGTGACATTTGATCCTCAGGTTGATTTAGATGTATGTACTGTATGTTATTCCAAGTAGTTTTAGAATATGTTGTCTTAATTGATAAACATGCAGAATTGTTGATATATTTTTGTTGTTCAGCTCTAAAATTAGAATTTAAAAAATTCCAGTTAAAAATAGAATTGAAAATACCTCATACATTATACATATAGAGTATATAAGCTGAAAATAACCAGCTATAATGTCTTGATGTTCTTGTCAACATCTTTGATTTTTTACTTCATTTTTTTCCTTTTTTTTTTAAGAACAAAACTTAAAAATTTTAATCTTAGCCTCAGCTGTTGACCTAGCTTGAAATTCCTTGTCTTTTGGAGCAGACACAATCTAGTGCATGTAACTTCAAGTTAACTTAGACAAAACTTTCATGGATGACTAGGGATGAACACTCAGTCTCTCAAAGTTGCTTCAGATGCTGAATTTGAGATGTTTTCTGGATTGGTAACTACAACATATAGTTTAATGTTTTTAGAGTAAGTCCACTCCCAGTGACCGCAAGCCATTTTTGGACCAAAATTGCATAAATGTTGCATCTAGGGATGCAGACCACTTAAGATTACTACATGTACTGAGTACTAGATTATTAATTTTGCGGGGATTTGCCTTAATTGAAAATATTTGCTGCAAGACTTGGAAAAGCAGAATCAATTAATTTGTTGTACAGTAAACAGTTTATATAAAGCTTATAATTTATTTGTAGGAATCCTGATGGTCTCATGCAGTTAATCACCTGACATCATAGAGAGGTTACCACGAGTTCAGAATGGCGGAGGACCAGAAGGACCCGGTAAGTATAGGATCTAATTAGTAATAACATAATGTAATTAATATAGATAAAGTTATGTGAATATTTGAGGCCTTTTAGGACCAAAAAATATGATTGTATGAGGCATTATGGTGTTGACCTACACAAGTACACTCTTTTTGTGGGGACAGCTAAATATTTTGTGATTTATATGGTTAAGTACTCTGAAATCACATATTTTCAAGGGGTCAAATAAATTTTTGGAAAAAATATTGGTTTGTGGGGTTTTGATTTCGTGGTTGGAGTATGTTTAGTAATAACGCATATGAAATTTTACATTTCGTGGTGGTGATGAATTCATGGGTCTCTCCATGCCTTAAAAACAACGAAAATTAACCCCCACGAACATTAGTGATTTCACAGTATATGGTAAATCATTCTCAGTCTCTGTTGTTCTTTGAACAATTATTTTTTGGAAATTAAAATTGGTAAGAAATGAAATGGCTAGTCTGCTGCCATGTATATTGGCTATAGAGATGAAGTTAAGTTTTGTGGGATTTATACATATACGATATTTTGACTATAAATTCATTGGGGGGGGGGGGGGGGGGGGACTCCGTCTGTGAATGCTAGTATGTCCATTGTATTTCTACTCAAATTCTGTATATTATATTTTCTGCAGTTTGCCTTTTGAAAGGAACATGTATTTAAATGAAAATAATAGATCTGTGAAATTATTAATTCTATTTAATTGATAAAATGATAAAATAATATTATCATTATTGATCATGTAAAATATTTCGATAAATGGCTATTATTAACATTTGTGTACATATAGTCAAGATATATTGTTTATTTTTAGGAGGGTCCTTTAAGTGATTTATATGGTAAGTAATGAATGAATTCACACTTAAATTGGACTTTTTCATTCCCTGTAAATTTATATTAATTCATGTCTCCTTCTTCTAGATTCAACAACATTAGAGGAAATTATTAAAGATATTCAGAAAGGATCAAATGACCAGGGGCCTGGAATGGATATTGAAGATATTAACGGCCCAACGATTCAAAATCCTGGTAATTTTACAACATTAAATTTGTCTTGTAACATTATGGAAAGTTTGTGACTATATAATATATAATTGATCTTCTCCAAAATCGCCAGGTCAGTTTCAGCTTAACTTGGTACAAAGCATCCCTGGATGAGGTGGAGTTTAAATTGCTAATATGAAGGGCCAAGCCCCCTTACAAGGGGAAACAATTAAGAAAAGACAAAAATAGTGTGTGGTCATTAAAAATCTTTTCCCCAGAACCATTGGGCCTAAAAAGCTAAAACTGTTGTGGTAGCTTTCTGAGGTAGTGTAATATTCTGAATAATTCAAATCATGACCCTTGAGGGTAAGATGGGGCAACAAAAGAGAATCTTTAAAATTCTTCTTGAGAACCACAGGGCCAGAAAAGCTGAAACCAATGTTGAAACTTCCTGGGCTGCCTTAGATTCTAAATTTTTCAAATCATTGCCCCTGGGATAGGATGTGACCACAATAAAAAGTTTTACATCGAAATATATAGGAAAAATCTTTTTTTCTCTTCTTTGCAAGAACCACTGGGCCAGAAAATCTGAAACTTTTGTGGAAGACTTCAGAGGTAGTGTACATTCAGAATTTTTCAAATCTTGACCCCCTGGGGAAGGGTGGGGTCACAATAGGGAATCAAAATTTTATATTGATATATGTGGGAAAATTCTCCCTCCCAAGAACCACGGGGCCAGAAAAATTGAAACTTATTTTGAAGCTTCCTGGCAAGTGTATATTCTACATTGTTTACAGTGTATATGAAACCATATCAACAAGATATGCCACTGTATGCTGATATTTTGAACCAGTTTTACAACCCTTACTAAAATTGGAGAAAATAAAATTTTTATACCCCACTCAACAAGTTGCATGAGGTATAATGTTTTTATACCTCACGCAACAAGTTGTGTGAGGTATAATGTTTTTGACCCGTCCATCAGTCAGTCAGTCAGTCAGTCATTCCGTCAGTCCTATTTTTTGTCAGCGCAGCTCCTCATAAACCACTGCACAAAATTTGGTCATACTTTGTAGATATTTAGGACACAATGTGTAGATGTGCATATCACCAGAAAATTCCAATTCCTTTATTTTTTCCAAGAATTTCCACACTTCTCAACATAGATTTTTGGCCATGTCTTGAATATAGAGATGAACAGTTTGTCAGCGTAACTCCTCATAAACTGCTGCACAGAATTTGCTCAAACTTTGCAGATATTTAGGATACAATGTGTAGATGCGCATATTTTCAGGAAATTTTCTTTTTTTCAACTTAGAATTTTTGCTATACCTTGAATATAGAGAAGAGCAGATTGTCAGCTGACTCCTCTTAAACCGCTGCACAGAATTTGCTCAAACTCTGTAGATATTTAGTATACAATGTGTATATGTGCATATTTCCAGGAAATTCCAATTCCATTATTTCTCTGGGAATTTCCACACTTTTCAACTTAGATTTTTGGCCATACCTTGAATATAGAAATGAACAGATTGTCAGCGCAACTTCTCATAAACCGCTGCACAGAATTTTGTCAAACTTTGGAGATATTTAGGACACAATGTGTAGAAGTGCATATTACCAGGAAATTGGAATTCCTTTATTTTTCCCGGCAATTTCAGTACTTCAAGTTTTTGGGGAGTGTGGGGTATGTGAGCTTGCTCACTTTTTCTTTCATTTGTGGAAAGTTATAAAAGTATTTTTAATATTTTGCTCTTTACTGACTCACAGTGAATGAAATTTAATTAATGGATTACAAGTAACTATACATTAATGAACTGTTTTAAACCATGAGATCAAACCAGTAGAGCTATAGTCTCATCTATAGGAGATTTTTGTTATTGGTTCCTGTACAGGTCCAATACCAGATGGTAATCCATACAATGGAGGACTGAACAATGGCCTCACACAAAGACAGTCAACAATGAAAGTCAACGTAGCCAACCGCATGACAAGGTTCAGATACGACACCGAGCTTAATAATCGCAACATTGGCAAAGAAGAACTCATGTCAGTCAAGGTAAAATCTGCTCACAGCAATTCAGTTTGATGTGATTAATATTATTTTACTGATAATTTATAGATAAAAATATTATTGATATCATTTTAACATTTTTTGGCATCTTCTTTTTGAACTTCTGACCAGTGCAATGTCAATCAGTTTTGGAATTTTAATATCTTTACTTCAAGAAGAACAAAATTTTGAATTTCATGGTTTCAAACCTTCTGGATCCTAATGGGTGTTAGCTAGAGTGGGGTGTATATTATATAGTGGAAAAAGTGTTAATTTTCAAAAAGTTTTTTCTCTGCTTTTGGTTATTTAGAATATAAACCAAGTTCTTAGTAATGAGGAGTAATAGTTCTTTTTCCATAATTACAAAATGACAAACATTTATGAAACAGATGCTTATAAATATGTGTTTTTAAGTAAATGCTTCACATTTCCCTTTTAGTTCATCAATATAGATACAGAGATTTTTGTGAGAATCCACTGCGTTGACCATGTAAACAAAAAGGCACATCCCTTCTGTTTGATTGGAGACAGGTGTAAACATGGACTGTATTGTGAAAAATTCACTCCCACTGCTGAAAATAAGAGTACATTGTAAGTAGAAATCCTGTTGTCAGATAGTAAATGGTTTGGTGATCATTGTTTTTATTAGCTCTACTGCTCAGAGACCAAGCCCCAGGATCATAAAACAGACTTAAACTTAAGTCAAAGTATGCATGCTGTACTAGAATTTTGATTAAGTCAAGTAGACAAAAAGTAAAATATTTTTTAACATTGCTTTACAAAAGTGTTGTCATCTGCAAAATTAGAAGATTCAATCAATAATTGATAATCATTGTACAGAATAAGAATAGAATTCTTGAATGAGTTCTTCATGCATTAGCTGGTTACCTATCGGCTAATACATGCATTTACTTTAGTTTTATATGTAGAGATTTGCTTGGTAAGAATAAAAAAAATTAATCAGAAAAATATGTTATTTATATGTATTAAACTGTCAATTCATGTTGCTATATATAAAGCTGAAATTAATTTTCACTCAACTTAACACTTTGTTGAATATTTCATCAAAGATCCTGTAAAGCAACCATAAAAATTCCCAAAAGAGGAGAATATGAAGAGGAACTCAAAAAACGAAAAGAGGCCATGGAAAAACACCTGGGCTTATTTAGTGATGAAATGAAGAAAGGTATGTTCAGTATTGTTTTGTACAAAGGACTCTAAAGTTGGTACATGTACTATTATTACCGGGGTACATTTAATTGACTGGGATGAAGGGCAATATGTACATGTTTTGTTGGACCCAAGAACCAAACTGCCAAAAGCCTAAGGCAAACAGTTTGGTGCGAGGGTTTGACAACTCTCATTTTAAGTACATAGAAATAAATGTTTTGTTAAACCTTTTGATTTTAACTTTTGACTTATCTTGAGCAGGCTTTCACATTTGCAATACATGTAATTGATAGAATATAACTACTCCTGCCTACAGCATGATGTAAAAATCCTCATATCAGTCCAATATTTCTTTGACAGGTCCAATATCTCACTCAACAGTCCTACATTGATTTCTTAACAACTCAGAAAAACATGGACATGTTTTATTTTTTTTGGTCACCTGAGTAATTCAGGTGACCTATTGCTATCCGTTTTCGTCCGTCGTCGTCCGTCGTGCGTCGTGTGTCGTGTGTTAACATTTGAACATTTTCAGCTTCTTCTCTGAAACCACTGAACCAATTTCAACCAAATTTGGTATACAGCATCTATGGGTGGAGGGGAACAAAAATTTTGAATTTCATGGTCCCCGCCCCCCCCCCCCCCTGGGGCCTGAGGGGTGGGGGCAAAACCACTAAAATTAATGAAATCTTTAAAAATCTTCTTCTTTACTCCTGGACATCAAGCAGGCAAACTATTGGCATGAATATAATGAGCATTGAGTCCTCTACCAAAATTGTGAAATTCATGGCCCCAGGGTCAGGGGTTCTAGTGCTAGGGCGGGGCTCTATAGATTATATAGTGAAAATGCATTATTTCTTTGAAAATCTTCTTCTCTGCTCCTGGGTATTAAATACACTAACTAAGCACATAGTTATGATGAGCAAGAGTGCCTCTTCCAGATTTTTGAATTTCATGGCCCCAGGGTCAGGGGTTCTGGTGTTAGGGCGGGGCTCTATAGATTATATAGTGAAAATGCATTATTTCTTAGAAAATCTTCTTCTCTGCTCCTGGGTATTTAATAAACAAATTAAGCACATAGTTATGATGAGCAAGAGTGCCTCTTCCAGATTTGTGAATTTTATGGCCCCAGGGTCAGGGGTTCTGGTGTTAGGGCGGGGCTCTATAGATTATATAGTGAAAATGCATTATTTCTTTGAAAATCTTCTTCTCTGCTCCTGGGTATTAAATACACTAAATAAGCACATAGTTATGATGAGCAAGAGTGCCTCTTCCAAAATTGTGAATTTTATGGCCCCAGGGTCAGGGGTTCTGGTGTTAGAGCGGGGCTCTATACGAGGGTTGATCCAAAAGTTCATGGAATTTCTTCATATTTTATTTATTTTTCAGTGGAATTGGTTGAAAATTACAAACGAAAATATAGACAATTGATGAATATTTCAAATTGAAAAACATTTTTAATATCTTTGATAGTAACTTTGTGGTAGTTGCCATAGAAACGGTTGTTTGGAAATGCGGGGGAGACATTAACGCATTTATTATCATTTATATTCTTAATTCCTAAAATAAGAATTAAACCGCCCTATATGGTAAATAAAACAAAACCATGTCATTATTACGATTGCTTTATCTTTTATAAACCTTTGGGTGAGAGTTTTACTGATTTTAATGGACATTTAGTTGATAAGTTGATGGTATACTGTTCATTTTTAAGTTTTTAGATAGCGTCAAAATTCGGTCAAGTCACACGTTTTGAGAAAATCCCGGGATCACTCTATCTTAAACGCATATATTATTGACAAAGGCTTGGTAAAAATGCATTTAGTTACTGGTTTTCCAGTGGCATAAGAATTTTAAGAAAAATAGACCTTCCATGGACGTTGATAAAAGATGTGATCGCTTTTTAGAGGCTCTATTTAAGTAAGTATCCCCCTAGACAAATTAAAAATGTTAATTGACGTTGTCGGCTGTTGTACTGTTTTTGACTTTGCTACTGAAATTGGAACATCATATGGAAAGATGGGTAGATTTTTTTTAAATATGAGCAAAAAATGAAGATAGGTTGGTGCGAAAGGATACCCAGCCTTTTCTTGAGAGAAAAAATGGAGAAAAACGCATTATTTTGTAGAATTGCGTATTATAATTGGACATTTGGGTGTGATGCTTCTATAACGTGACCTGACATATCTAACTTGACGTTACGTCAAAGTCTCCCCCGGGTTACCCAACAATCCATTTTCAGAGAGCTCATGTGACCTTATTGGTAATTGGAAAGTGGTAAATTTTTCCAATATTGTTGTATTATTACTCTATTTTATGAATATGCCTGTTGATTGATTTCATCAAATCACGATTAAATTTTAGAAAGAAATTCCACGAACTTTTGGATCAACCCTCGTAGATTATATAGTGAAAATGCATTATTTCTTAGAAAATCTTCTTCTCTGCTCCTGGGTATTAGATTAACTAACTAAGCACATAGTTATGATGAGCAAGAGTGCCTCTTCCAAAATTGTGAATTTTATGGCCCCAGGGTCAGGGGTTCTGGTGTTAGGGCAGGGCTCTATAGATTATATAGTGAAAATGCATTATTTCTTTGAAAACCTTCTTCTCTGCTCCTGGGTATTAGATTAACTAACTAAGCACATAGTTATGATAAGCAAGAGTGCCTCTTCCAAAATTGTGAATTTTATGGCCCCAGGGTCAGGGGTTCTGGTGTTAAGTCGGGGCTCTATTGATTATATAGTAAAAATACATTTATTCTTTGTAAATATTTTTCTTTGCTTTTGGGTTTTAAGCCAATGATCCAAGTATATATATATTTATGATGAATAAAGGTGCATCTAGAAAAGTGGTTATTAATGCCCCCAGGGTCAAAGGGGGGGGGGGGGTTTACATAGCCTGAAAATAAATTAATCCTTTGAAATCTGCTCTTTGGTATTAATCAACCATTTTATGATAAAATTTGCAAAATTTTGAAATATATGGCCCTGGGTCAGTGGTTCCTTTGGGGTGAGGTGCACAACTGGTTATAAAGTGGAAGTGCATTTTCTCTTTGTTACTCTGATCTACCTCTGGGTATTAAGTAAATAGAGTAAGCATGCTAAGTTAATAATTATGATATGCAATGGTGCCTCTTTCAAAATTGTAAATTGTGAATTTCTTGGCCTCCGGTTTAAACACGAACCAAATTTAATTGTTTGAAAGTTGTTACACAATACTCAGGTGACCTATAAGGCCCGTGGGCCTCTTGTTTAAAGAAAGGATTTATATAGGAAACAATTTTGAAAGTTATAACAAAAGTGTATATTTTATGAAGTGAGATATTTTGTTTTATGATAATTTCATTTTGTCTATCAAAACTAGAACCTCTCATCTTTTTAAAAATCCTAGGCTTGTGTATGTACCACCATAAAATGATGTGTCTTAATCAATGATGGCATTGTATGTCAGAGACCTTTAAATCGACCTTGACAATATTTAGACGGCACTTTTATTAAAACTGACAATTGCATTTTCTCCAAAAAAGTTTATTTATGCATAAAGATGTCAAAGATGCAATTTGAATTTTTATTAAAACTGACAATTGCATTTTCTCCAAAAAAGTTTATTTATGCATAAAGATGTCAAAGATGCAATTTGAGCTACATAAATTCATAGCTGCCTTATCTAGATTACAATTTTAAGATATGAATTGTAATTACCATGGAAAGATATGTACCATTGATCAGTACCTTATATGACCTTGACCTTTGACTTAATTCAAAGAAAATACATTTCTTTAAATATTTAAAGTTTGATTTTATTTAATCATTTGTCTGGATTTTTTTCTGAAGAAAAATCTACAATGAAATAAAGGTCTTAGTGTGAATATTTTTTTCACAGCTGGATACTGGAATACAAATAAAAATGTCAAAGAATGTAAATGTGTGTCATTGTGTGTCGAGGCCTTCTACAAGTCAGGTCATCAGATGTTCATGCTTATGGAGATCACCCCCAGCTTGTTAAATGCCAGTGAGTTTCATTTTTCCTTATATTCTGATATGTTCTTGTTACGGGTATAGATTAAGACATGAAGAAGTAACTTGTGTTAAAATTCAATTTTCTCAAAATATTGCTCATGTAATTTGTGCATTATGAAATATGCCATTTTCATTTTGTAAAACTTGATATTGTCCTTAATACCACTTTGGACATCATTAAAAATCATAATAAGAAGTGTATTACAGTTAAGGTAATCTTTTTTACCTACTAATACTATAAGGTTTTCAATTACCTCTATTCAATGTCATTAACTTTTTACATTTTCGATTTCTTACCCAAAACTCTGGGCAAATTTTAACCAAACATGCTACAATGCATCCTTTTGTTGAAGGGAATTTCGTTTTGTCAAAATGATAGACAATACATGTACTTCCTTTCAACGGGTAACATTTCAGGAATCACCAGAAAAAGTTTAGGTTATTTTAAGAATTAATTGTACCCCCATCATTTTTCAATTTCCTTAGTGAATGAAGTTGATTTTGAAATGATTTATACAATCAAAAACAGATGACAAAAGATATTTTAATCAAAGTTTAGAGTAGTAGAATGAAAAACTAAACATGTTAGTATGATCTAGATTGCTATGACATTTTAAAATTCATTTTTTGTGTCTATTGAAGTTTCTTGTGAAGTTCTAGAAGATCAGGAATAATATATTCATGTGTAAATTGTGTGTGATATAGCTTGATGGTGCAGGGAAAATCAATTCAGATTGCTTAAAAAAAAAATTTAGAGTTGTCTTTCTTTTCTATTTTTTCTCCTGATGTATACGTGTACAAGAAACAAATTGTAAACTTTGATATTATATTGTACTGGCTATTTTTGCTAAACATATGGAATGTTTCCTTTTTTCCCCGTATGTCTAGAGGAGGGAAGGGGATTCAGTGTCCACACCATCCGTCCATTTTCTCATTACTGCACTGGCTCCCAGAGTCAAAACGAGAATATGCTGATAGTTCTGACGGCCGACTCTTTTATCCCCAAAGGTAAAATATTCAAAAAAGGGACATAGCAAAGAAGTTGTGTAATATAAAATTCATGTGAAAGTCTTTTTAAAACTTCAAGATTTGAATTACCAGAAATATTTCATCCAGATGAAATTGCTGCTTAATACTTTCTATGAAAAGATCATAGATGAAGCATATGATTTTAATTGGATTATCTATTTACAATTTTGATCTAATAATAACTAATGTTTGATTGTGAGGGAAAGTAATGCTAAACATGTGCAGAATTAATGAAAAATAGAGGTAAAAGGTCATGCAATTATGTTACAGACAAGTTTCAAAAATTTGCCCTCTTAAATAACCAATTTTCTTTAAAATCAGGGATAGAGATCAGATTTCAAGATGATGAAGGATGGTGTGTAAAAGCTGAGAAACCTACAATAATAAAAAATGTAAGGCTCTTCATTTCATTAGTTGAAGTATTTTATTTCAGGATTGAGGAATAAAAATTATTTGGAAAAGAGGCAAATAAAATAATCGTTGTAATGCCATTGATGACAGTCCGTCAGATTCTTTTGTACTTTATAGGTTTTGTTTGTAATTTTTTACTGTGAAATGTGATTACAAGTAGTGGATTTTTTTAACTTTATCTATCTAGGTACTAGAAGTGAAAATACCACCATACAGGAACATCAAACTAGAGGAGGCCAAGCAAGTGAGAGTGTTTGTGAGGTCTGATAGCAAGGTCAATCTGGAGGCCAATCCCATCACCTTCATGTACAAACCACATGGTACATAAAGCAAGATCATAATTCCCATCACATTCATATACAAACCACATGGTACATAAAGCAATATCATAAATCCCATCACCTTCATGTACAAACCACACGGTACATAATAAAGCAATATCAAATCAAAAACTGTCAACGTGTACGCTACTAACACTATGAAAATCAAGTTGGTTATTGTATGCAGACCAATTTTCTTTGGTTCCTTTTCCAAGGTTCATGATTTAGTTTATTTTGTTATATCCAACAAAAAGTTTCAAAATTATATCAAAGTCCAACTTTTCTGATTTGGATTTTTTTATTTGAATTTTCAGAAGGGACAGTGATAGAAACCAAAAAAAGAAAACTGCAAGATTACAGTAACATTCCCGACGACATTTTAATGGAAGCAAATGGTAACAAAAACTTATCTTTAAAATTTCTTGTTTTATGTAATTTTGCAAGACTTAGTGTTCTCATCTAGTGTACCATAGATTAAAGTGTGTGTATGTTAATCTTTACTCCAAGAACTAGATGTGCACTTGAGAAGTCAAAAATTTTATATAAAAAAAAGAAAATGTTATCAAACTAAGATTTTAGCAGTTGACAAAGAAGGATCATGAGTGCTAAGCTATATTTAAAAAGATCAGTTAATGTACAATCTGAAGGGAATTTTGTTACCGTTTGAACTATCCGTTGTTGCTGACAACTAGATGATGCAAGTCTAGTTTACTTTAAAACATTTGCCTTGGGAAATAAGTTTGCTTGAGAGGAACTGGAATCTTAATTGCTGACTCCATTAATGGTACATGTATTCACTGAGGGAATTAGCAAGATTCAAGATTTTAAGGCCATGACATTTTTATGAGGTAAAGCCTGCATTAAAAATTAGTCTAACTAGGGGAACTGAATCTTGTTAACTTCTTTTAATTTTTTTTATGATACAAATTTCGAAGTAGAAATTAACTCCCTTGACTAACACACAGTAAAATAGGAATTAGTCTATTCACAGCAATGGCTATGGAATATTATTCACATTTGGGAATCTAATTTTATACTAGATTAACTATAGTCTCTGTGAAACCTGTGATCTTCATTTCATAACACTTGCTAAAAGAGGAATACAGCGATAATGTAGGTAACTAGTAGACACTTCAGTATGATGCAAACATAAGAATGTCACTGCTTACTGAAAGTATCAAACATTAGAAATGTTAATTTTTTTTATTAACTTCCTGTTATAGTGAAGACTGTGTAACAGCAAGGTGAAGTCAGATTGACCAGGATTGAAAAAATTAAATCAAGTGATACTCAACCATTGAGTGCTCATTGATGTTTACATCCTTTTGTTGTAATTTAACAGGTGCAGATACAAAACTCAGAATTAAATCACAACTGGAACGTAGAAAAAAGATCAGTAAGTCTATTATTATAAACACATTTTCATTCTTGGAACAAGGAGATGATTATATACATTTGTATTTTTTATTTGTTATTTAGATCAAACTGATAACTTTTTTAGGTCACCTGAGTAACTCAGGTGTGTTAACATTTGAACATTTTCAGCTTCTTCTCTGAAACCACTGAACCAATTTCAACCAAATTTGGTATACAGCATCTATGGCTGAAGGGGAACAAAAATTGTGAATTTTATAAATACCCCGCCCCCCTTGGGTTTGAGAATATGCATAACCAGTAAAATTTTCGCAGTCTTTAAAAATCTTCTTCTTTACTCCTGGACATCAAGCAGTCAAACTGTTGGCATGAATGTAATGAGCATTGAGTCCTCTACCAAAATTGTGAAATTCATGGCCCCAGGGTCAAGGAGGTTAAATGGTAAACGCTGTTTCGGATAATTCTCATAGTCATATAGTGAAAATGCATTAATTCTTTGAAAATCTTCTTCTCTGCTTCTGGGTATTAAATAAACTAAGTACGTATTAACTTAAAAGTATAAAACAGATCACCAACACTTCATGAGAATGCAGCAGTAAATTTATTTTGTTGACCGGTTTCGACCTGTGATGGTCGTCATCAGAAAAATCAAGCATGTAAATTTATCTACGGAAGTAAAAAATGCGGATGACATTGCTATATACACAAAAAATGTGGATGACGTTGCTATATACAAAATAAAATGCGGAGTGGTTTGTACATCTGCGAACTTGCTTAAAAATGGTACTTTATACAAGATATAATCAATTTACGTTTCCTCATTTTTTTCAGTTTTTCTGAATTAAGATTTTTTCATTGTAAATAACATTATTTTTTATGATTAATAAAATCGTCCATAAATTGTGTGGATTGTTATTCTTCTGTTGCATCATCAAGCTGTTTCGGTAGACTGTGACGTCACAATGGAAAAAAAATAAATTGATTTATATAAGTGCGTAAAATTATGCAAGTGGACATTAGATTACATTTCCTATAAATGTTGGGATAACATAAAATGTAGTTTAGTTTCATAAATTTCTACTTCTGAATAGTCCTATTTTATGGAGGATAATAATTGTTCGTAAAAATTACATTAAAATAATTAACATGTATTAATATAAACAAAACTAATTTCTTTAGAATGTTCAAGAGTTCATTGTAGTTTTATGATGAAATTCGTTCAGACGAAATGTGAAGGTATAATTGACATGTTTTTATGTGCCATTATTTCACGTGTTTGGGGGGGGGGGTTATGCAATATATTATTCAATATTGAGCAAGTGAATGCTTTTGTTGATTCCTTATCGGTTCCTTCTGTCTTCTAAACATTACTGCAATTAATAGATTGTTTATATGTTCCATTTCATTGTGTTTTCTTATATTTTTAAGGAGAACTGGATTTTAAATAAAGATTGTGTGAAATCGTATTACTTCTCGAAATTACAAACAATATACAATGTATAACATACGCGCTGTTCATGGTAGCAAAAGTTTGAATTATTTGTGATATACAGATCATTATGCATAATGTGCACAATCGGCAATCCTGGGCTTTCTCCGCTACACTCCATTCAAACACAGGTATACGAGCCATCCAAGGAGTTCCAAGTGATGTGTGTATGTGGCATGGCTTTTACCCCCAAGAAATAATTAAGTCACAAATTAATGATGATTTTAGGATTTTATGAAAAAAAAGTCTAGTTAATTTTTTTTTAATCCTGTTTAATTTTTCATTCTTATAGTAAGGTTATGACAGGGTGGGTAAATCTTAAAATAAAAATGTCGAAATTTCTTTCGTTCCGGATTGAAAAGAAAATTAAAATCATATGCAGTGAACAGACAGGTATAGAAAGGAACTTCATTTGTGGGAAATGGATTTTTAAAGGTTATTTTACAGAGATAAAAAAGGAAGAGATATCAATCAATTATCTGGTTAATTGATTCTCGCTGTTAGTTTGGAGTATGCGAGTGGTGGCCATAATGTATCCAATTTTAATTAGATTGCTACAATATTATTAAGAGTTCACAAGCGTAAATTATACATATAAGCAGTGATTAAATACAATCGCAGTGTAAATTGAGATACACTGTAGGTCTACGTCAACACTAAGAAACGGGGTGCACAGCTTTCAAATATCAAATTTTCATGATCCTCTGCAAATGTCATCTATGATTGAGAAGGAATACGGAACTAATGAGGTTTGAAAAAAAAATCTACATATGTGCACCCTGCACTCTACTGATGATGTGAACTTCAAAACAATAATCCGGCACTTCATTACAATGTAATTAATCAAATGTATGAGCGATGTAATTTTTTAGAAGGGGGGATGTGCTGCTTGTATAGCGTTTTCAAAGTTATATAACTAAAAAAGAAAATTTTAGTAAATTAAATGTTTAAAAACAAAAATGGAGAAGCAAAATCGAAACGAAAAATAAAATAATTAATTTAAAAAAATTAAAAGAGAATAAAGAAAAAAATCGGAATGAATTTTTGAAAGGCTTCCCTTTCCGTAGTGATAAAAAACTCCAAAAAAAGGGGGGGGGGTGTTGGGTGAAGGGGGGGGGTATCAAACCATTTAATTACAATATTTATACATGTAGTCCAGAGATATATTGTTTTACCAGAAATGAAATTAGGCCTAGTAATCAGAAAATAAAACTAACGTACTGCTTGCATGAACGGTCGAAATTAACCAGGTGGTCGAAATAACACCACCCTATCCTACAATATTCTGCATGTCACACTTGTGACGTCACACACGTCACTTCCGGTAAAACAGCTAATTTCAGTGCGAACAAAGGTATTTTTAGTAATATCTCTATAAATCATCAAGAGAGATAGTAGCTGTGCTGTATATCATTTTACTCGTATTTATAATGACTATCGAACTATGTTAAAATGTAAAACCTACCAAGCCTTTCTTTGAAGTTTTAAAAAGCAAGGGCCAAGTCCCCTTACAAGGGGAGATAATCAAGAAAGGACAAAAATGGGTAGTGTCTTTAAAATATCTCAAGTTTAACATTGAAATATGTAAGAAAAATCTTCTCCCAAGAACAACTGGGCCAGAAAGACTGAAACTTTAAGTGGAAGCTTCCTTGGGTTGTGTAGATTCTTAATTCTCAAAAATATGACACCCAGGGGTAGGGTGGGGCCACATTTGGGAATCCAAGTTTAACATTGAATTATATAAGAGAAATCTTTTAAAATCTTCTTCTCAAGAACCACTGGGCAAGAAAAACTGAAACTAATATGGAAGTATCCTTGGGTAGTATAGATTCTTCATTCTCCAAATTATGACACCTGGGGTATTCCAAAAGGGAAATCTTGTAAAGAATAGCATGGCCAAAGTTACTCAGGTGAGCAATGTGGCCCATGGGCCTCTAGTTTTTTTGTTTTTTGTTTTGTTATTAAAATGAAAACTTGATAACTTTTTAAAAAATTAATTATGCTCTAGATTATCACAGTCTGTAATAGACTATATTATTACACTTACAAAATACAATAGAATATGTATATTTTAATACATGTCTCTGTAAAAAGAAAAACTGAACACCAAGTTAACAATTACAGGTAAGGCAAGTGCCACCATTACAGCACCACAGCCAAATGATAGTTCCTGTGCCCAGAACATTTTGCCCAGTGAACCAGTATTCAATCCATCACAAAATCTGGATCCCAATTTTGATTTCCTCCAGAATATGACATCTGCCACATCTACAACATCTGCCTCCATTCCTGCTGTGCTGACTCCCTCTAATGTTCCCTTCAATTCTCCTACACAGCCTGGTTATATGGATGCCAATACCAGTCAGAGTATGATGTATGGAAACCCCACCAATCTAGATTATCAATCAGCAGCCACATATCAGATGCCAGTTTCATCTCCTCAAGCAAAACCTCAGATTTCTGCCCCACAGATGAACATGTCAGTTCAGTCACCACAAAATCACTTGCCACTTCAGACCCCCTTGGGTCAATTTTCTGTGCCCTCACCACAAAACAATGCAGTTGGCTCTGTCACCTCACCCCAACCTCCCCAGTCTCCCATGGGTAACATAGGAAAGTTTAAGACTGTAGCCATTGCTGGAACAAATCAGTGGCTCCTTGTTGACCAGTTTGGGAAGCCTATTCTTGTCCTGGGTGGTCAGAATGATGAAGTGTCAGCAAATGTTGTTCAGGAGCTTCCCTCCATGGGGAACATGGGATACCTTAGCAGTCCACCCCAGTACGACATGTCTGCCTCCTATCAGTCTGTCAACCAATCTAGTGATGTACTTTCAATAAATCCACTCCCCACATCAACAGATAATGATCTGGAGGTGGATAATGCTGGTGAGAGTGCAGATACCTCTTCCTCTGTCAGTGCTTCTGGGTCACCTAAAAAAGGTAAACCACAAAACAAGTCAGGAACATCAAAGTCAAGCGAGGACTCCAAGGAGGAGGAGGAGGCCGTAGAGGAAGAAGACGTGGATGAGGCTACAATGAGTATGGAGAAGATGAGTCTTGAGCTTCCTTGACCTACATAGACAGGTGATACAGGTAAATTTCTGGTTGTCAAGGATTGGAAGGTGAATTCAATTTCTTGGAATTTATGTGCAGAACATTTCATTTATAAGGAGAATAAGTTATTCTTGTTTAAAAAGAAATTAGACATACAAACTTAATTTTTAGCCTTCTTTTCTTAATACATGTGTTGAGACTAAATTTCTTGTATACATGATTTAGAAAAGAAAAACAGTATTGATGAACAAGAGATGAGAGCCCAAGGTTTTCATTTTATGGAGCAAGTTGTTGCTCATGTTATCCATTTTTGCATCAGCATTGTTTTATTGGAGATTCAGAATTCAGTGACAATTTGATCCAGGATCCCCTATTTAGTGCTAGTGATGTTTTGAAACAAATGGTGAATGCTAATGCTTATCAGAAAATGAATATGTTTTTCATTTTTGTTCATATAAAGATGAATTAACTGTACTTTCATCAATAATTGATTGTTTTGAGGTGTAATATATAGTAGATATTATTTAATATTATATAACTTCGTGAAATCCGGTAATCTGATTGGTCAATACGAAGTACTTATTTTTTAATAGACCGCTTAATGACTCGCACGAGCTTCGTTTTCACTTTCGCTTTAGACAAACATGGAATTTCGTTGTAAGTGAGGAAAATTTAAAACATATAGTGAAGAACTCTGAGACTGATAAAACAAAACAATTACCAGGATATTCGTGAATATTTTTCGGGAATAATTAGCATTATATACCATTTCATGGTTTAATTCGACCTTTCCACTCAGCCAGCAGAGTTTTGACGCTGTTTGTAAACGCGATTACGGAGACTAAAGAAAATAGGCCTATAGACAAGCATACCATGTAAGATTGTATTTATTCTTAGAAGACATAGGTATTTATATTTTGTCAGTGCATTTCGTCTGAGACTGATAATACAAAACAATTACTAGGATATTCGTGAATATTTTTCGGGAATAATTAGCACATACCATTTCATGGTTGAATTCGATCTTTCCATGGCCAGCAGAGTTTTGACGCTTTTGTATTGGAGAATAATGAATTAGACAAGCATACCATGTAAGATTGTATTTATTTTAAAAGACATAGGTATTTATATTTTGTCAGTGCATTTCATTAAGTGTAAATGAGAGGGATTCTTTGTGGGGGATGTGTTATGGAGACAGATATCTTGCGTCATTTTTATGATATGGGGCATTTATTGCCAAAACAATTTCCTCTGAGTAATATTCAATGAATTCTGAAACATTTACATTCAACTTATTTATGGTTAATACTATCTCTGTAAATAATAGGATTATACATTGCACTAATAAATTTGGGAAATTATTATTTATATAATATAATAAATATGGACTCAATTATCGTCTATGCATTTATAATGACCCAGAATACAATTTGACCTCAGATACAAATTTGGGCTAGCGCCCTACTCGATATTTGTATCTTCGGTCAATATCTGTCATCCTGGGTCATTATAAATGCATATTGACCTATATTGAGTCCATATTTGTATAATATACTACATGTATGATTTCAATATCATTGAAATGTAAGAGATTTTAGGCTTTTTGCCAGAAAATTTTTAAATATTGTTGTTTATATTTGATGAAGTTTTCATGTTACATCTTTGTTTTTATCAGAAAAAACTACTAGTGATCATTCACTCATACACTGCTTGTTGTTTCTTTTGTATTCATTTCAACTAGCATATGCTCTTATTTATGATGTTGTTGTCAGTAATTGAATTTGAAGTTAAGAAAGAAATCATAATATTCCCGATGCTTAACAAGTATACAGATTTGCATGCCATATGGCTACAGCTTTTCATTGTTGTTGAATGCATTTTACATGCAAGTTATCATATTTTTAAAAAAGTTGAACTATTTCATTAAATGTGTTGGTATGCTTTGTGCATGATGATAATGTGAAGACAGGATACTAACATTAAAACATTTATCTTTGTTTTTAGCTTACCTGAACTGAAGGCTCAGTGCGCTTTTCTGATCAAACTTTGACTGTTGTTTTTGGTCATTGTGGTTGGTGTCATTCATTTTTCACATTTTTTATCGTCTTTTGCAGAACCAAAGGTACAATTTAGGCTAAATTTGGCACTAGTTCTTGGATGAATTTGATGCAAAATTGTTCATATAAAGGACCAGGCTCTTTCTAAAGGAGATGATTAGGGAAAAACTTAAAATTGGATGGGCTCATTAAAAATCACAAGAATCATTCAGCCAGAAAAGATATGATATGTGAAGCTTCTTGACAAAGTATAAAATCAGGATTGTTCAAATGTTGATCCCTGTGAGATGGAGCCACTATGGTCTATTGAAGTTTAACATGAGGGCAATTAAAGTATTACATAAGACAGCAAAACCATGATCTGTAAATTTGTAAGCATGCACAGGTAGTGTCTTTTCAAGCTTGTTCAATTCAGGACCCTCAGGGCTAGGTTGGAGCCACGTGTGGGCAATCCAAGTTTTGCAAAGGAATATACGGAAATAATCTTGATGAATGACCTCAGTTACTCAGGTGAGCATAGAGAGCCATGGGCCTCTTGTTTTATCTGATTTAGTGTATGCTATATAACAGTCATTCTCAACCTGTTTCTAAAATAATTTTTTAATTGATACATGTATCTTGCACCTGAAAATTTTACTTCTTGTGATAAAAAATAATTCACTGTTCTTGTTAAATTGCTGATTTCTGCCAATTTCCATCTTCTTTTATTTTATATCATTTTTTGTTGACTCATTTTTCATATTTTCATAATAAAATTGATGAATATTTTTTCTGTGAAATATTTTGTTCGTTTGGATATCAAATTTGCTACAGTAGCCATCCTTTAGTGATTTTTGTGTAATATATTAAGAGAACCAATTTTATATAGGGGGATCAACAACTAGACATTAACTGCTATGTAGCACAGGCTGACCAATGGATGGTGCCTCCTCCTTTCTTTGAATCTGTTTTATCAGACACGATAATTTATCCATAATACATTAATTCTTACTTATATATATCATGCCTTTATTTCTATTTCTGATATCATTTTCTGTGTAAGTTACCAGTAAGTTATAGAGATCGTCCTTTAATGGATATACATACAAGTATAAAAATGCTTTTAAAAGATAGAACACAAATAGGGATGTTCTGCTTCGAGGGAGATTTTCGACATGTAACAGTAGTTTTACCAATGGGCAGACATTATGTATGAAATTATGTCCTCCAAGTGGCTACTGTTTTATTTGTCATTACCCACTGAAAAACAATCTCTGAAACTGAACGAAAATGGAAACTGATATCAGAATTCAAATGTAGGTACGATAGCACAGACACTTGTTTCGTATACCTGGCATCCTTACTTATTTTTACCACAAAGTAGGGGCACCCCGTATACGAAACAAGTGCCTGAAAATGTGTTTTGCATAAATTATCGTGTCTAATAAAAATTCTTAGAGGGTGAACATGAAGAGGGGAACAACATCCATTCATTAGGCAGGTGCCTGTGTTGCATCGTCATTCAATATGTTTTATGTTTTCAATAATTAAAGATTTAACTACAAGTTTGATTTATATCGTTATAAGCAGTAAATATACCCGTATTTTAAGTACTTATTTTGTGTGATTGCTCTGTAAATATATTTTAATCGCTGTTAATTTTGGATAAACCTGGTCAACATTTGAAGAAAAAAAAATACGCCGATTGAGAACATGGAAAAATGCAAAATGATTGTACATGTGTTTGCATTGTTCTATCCCTAATTTTTTATTAACTTGCACTTTGTCACTGAAGTTAATTAAATGTCCATGTTATGTATTTTTAAGTATGGTCTGGTAATTAATATATACATTTTTTAAAAATCTGAACGAATCGGCATTAAGAAAGTTAATTTTGAGCAATTGATCCTATTCCAAATAGGTACATACATGTATATGCATTGTGCGAACAGAATTCGATTTCTTGAACTTTGTGAAATTTACATTTTGATCTATAAACGCCGTCGATTAAAACCCCTCCAACTGACAAATCAACAAATCAGTTTTGTGGCCTAGTTGATATATGGATCAAAAGTGGGATGGTACCTTCTGTTGGAGCTTTAGGTAAACACACAATGGATATAATGAAAACCTGGCCGATAAGAACTTTGATTTTCATGTTACTTCTTTGTACAAATAAGATAAGGATGACTTCAAGGTACACGTGTTAAAGCCTTTGAAACTTTAAATTTGCGACAATATTGGAGTAAACATTCTCTGACTTTCATGTTCGTCCACAAAACTTTTTTTGAACTAGACGAAATAAAAAAGAAATCCAATGCATTATTCGCAAATGTTTTGTTTCGTGCATGCTCATACGTTTTGCAATGAAACATCTGTTCATGTAAAAATATTTTAGCATGACTTAGCATAAATAAAAGAAGTAAATATGATAAGACGAACTTTTTGTGAAGGATTATATTGAAAGATATATGTGAAATTTAAGCGTAGACTTGATTAGCTTGAATCATTAATACCAACCAATATTGAAGTGTCTGGTATCCATTTTACACAAGACCAGTTATTTTATTTTGACACTAATCGTTTCAAGTTTTATATTCTGAGTTGATCTGTAGATCCACCTAGAATAAAATATCAAAACAAACTGTAAATGAGCCATCATATGGTTTATTTGGATTAAATGTTCGATCATGCTTCAGCTTAATTGCTTCGAAGTGGTCCTATTCATGGTCGATATTGAAAGGTGTAATACCATCATTCGTACTTAAAAAATAGAGAAAAATACTCAAACAATGAAACACCTTACAATGATATTGAAATATTGTGATATTCTGCCAAAACACACACAAGTGTCAACTCATAAAGATGGCAATCCCACTTTTACTTACATTTAATTTCAATTTCATTGCAATGTTATATTTTGAGACGCTTAATAAACGATTTGATACAAGAATTTTTAGTATTGAACAATATTAATCCCCCCTCTTTTCTAAGAGAAATTTATTTTTATTTTGAATATTCATTGAACTTTGTCTAGATACATTTTGCAATGTACCTAAGTCATGAATTTCTGTGAAAAAGGTTTTAATGAATGCAATTTTTATATTATTATATAATTTATTTCCTTATTTTAAACACAAAGAATTGGCATATTTCTGTTATTGATTCCCTCACATCTGCATATTCGTTAAGGCTGTTTGAGATTACTTCTCATCAATTATGAACTTATAATTCATGAAGGTGGAGACTGTCTTTGAAAGGAATCTAAAAGAGATATCACATGACATCCAACGTTAAAATTTCATTTATAAAATTGAATTGGTTGCAATTTTATTTATTCTGCTTGTAATTAAATTATTGATGATACATATTTTTTTCAAAATTAAAATTTGATTTCTACATGTCATTCTGGAAATTAAAATTTCACGCATTTTGAATAGCTATTCCCAAGGAATCAATAATACTAGATGACTCTTGAAGATTACAGTTGTTGTACCCAGAAAATGTGTGACGATTGGAAAGAGACACTCCTCTCACACCCTGCTCCCAGGCTTACAAACTGTTAATAAATGACCAAAAAGTAAAATCAACAGATAAATCACAAGTACCCTCTCAAGCACCCGTAGATAAGAAGTTTGGCAAGCACTCAGGACGACTCGATACTGACACACTGATTCCTCAGATCTATACAGCTCCAGTAATATACGATGATAATTAATATCTGTTCCAATCAATTCCAATATCTCACTGAAGAGCTCCGTGTATTTAAAAAATAGGTTTTTTTCCTCTTCATGGTTGACGGATCTGTACGGAGGAATGATAATAGACTTAATTGTTTGGGACGATCGGGTAGATTGCTGACTGGCTTACACTTTTTTTGATCTGAAAAGTGACACTCCCTTTAACTGTGCGTAATTGATACATATCGGTGGGATCCCTATGTGGTTTGACCCCCTGTGTCACTTTTTTGACAGTTATTGTGCCACTATGAAGAAACATTTGGAAATGCATAGAAAGAGAGAGAGGAATATGAAAGGAAACTATTACATGTAGGATTCTATTAACGTTTTTATTTAGCTACATGTAGAAATAAAGACGAAACGGAATGCTATTAAAGTGAGGTAAGTTTTAAAGTTTTATGATATTTCATTTTTTCTTATTCAATTAGTCTTTGAATTGTTCTTTGTGACTTGTTTAATGCATATGTAGTCTGGAGATGTTAAACGATAGACAGATCTATAGTTAATATTGAGATAAAAATCAAATTGGCAATGTACCTATCAAAAATTAAGACTGCCCTATCATTTATCAATTAAATTTTCACGATTTAATAGATAATCGACCCCATATTGCGTACGTAGACAAAGTTAAGGACACTCTTTAAGCCTAAGAACAAGTCTATTGTCCTAGGTGTAGACTGGATGGATAATTTCAAATATCAGGTTTCATCATTGTGTTTATGAATATACGCCATATTTGAGTTTATAGTTTTCCTACATTACTTGCGCTTGTATATATGTATAAATATCATTTTTAGATTTTTATCCATGATAGTAGCAGAAAACAACAATATCAATTTATGTGGAATACGAAAGGATACTTCCCGAGTTCGAGGTAGGAGTTTTGATTCAAATTTAGAACTCTTCGTTGTTTTTCAATTATAAGCATTTTATTAATTTTAATAAAAGAACTTGATAAAAAATCATCAATAATCCTCTTTATCTAAATATTGTATTATCTAGTAAGATTGATCAATTCTATAATTCTAATTTTATTGTCCTTAAGTCCTTTATTCAATTTTTTTTTATGTCAATTGAATATTTTACAAACTGTCTTGAAATACAGAATTACTTAAACCCCAAACCAATAATATCGTAAATATACTCATGCACAAACTCAGAAAAAACTCGACCAAAGATCTTTAAAAACAAGATATGAAAAAAAAAAACGAGAAAGAAAAGATTAATACAAAGTCCGTTGACGAGAGAGGCTCCATTATTGATAGTTCATTGTTTGACGGGGCAATTCTAGACGTATTAGCTTCCACGTTTTCAGGGTCTCAAGTTAATGAGGTAATTAGAATTCTGGACTATGACTTAAAAATTCAATTTTAAAGTTTCTAATATTAGACTTAATTATAAGAGGTATTTAAAATTCTCCCTTTTTTTTTCCTTACCAGAATTGCTAGAAAATAGAAAAAAAGCCGAATGGAATTTAATCAAAATTTATTTGTTATTGTTTTCTGTACTTCATTCCCTGGGAATTTTTCTTGTAAGATACTTTTATAATACTGTCTTCGTGTGTTTGATTTAAATGCAGATTTTTAGACAATATGTACCTGATGAATTATGCATATGAGGTAGTTAGGAAATCAATGTTGATTGGTAGTGCGTATACTCTGCCTGAGTTAAGCTTTATAACAATATTTGGAAAGAGATTTTTTGATCGAAGAAATTCCTTCTCCAATTTTACACACTTTTAATTACACATTGATTTCATCTAATTGTAGACGAATGGGGAATATAGAAAACGAAAGGGGCGAAATTACTCCGAGAATGACTGTATTTCTAATGTTTGAGTCCAAGTAAGGCCAATAATCATAACAATAAAACATTTTTATTGCATCTTTTTTTATGTTAAAGAGTTAGGTTTCGAAGAAACTTTGATTTGTTAGCAATTGGTTTTGCATACTTGGGCCCAAAAATAACAAAGATTGGCCACAATCGATGGAACGTTGATGTAACATGACAATAAGTGGTTCAACACAAAAAATGATTTAAAAAAAATCACCTTTCCCCTGTAGAAAAACAAGTGAAAGCTATTAGAAATCAATTTCATTTTTCAATTTTAGGGAGCATACAAATTGATTATCTCACAACTATAGCTCTGTAAACAAATTGACACTTTACCTTGGCTTCTTGTTCCATGGTTATGGACATTTTGGAATATTTTTTTTATATCATTGACAGCTGCTTTTTCAATAAAAATGGAACTCTTAAATTTACTAACCTTGTCATTGGTCATTTGCAAAATTATTTAATTGTGACAAAATATTCTTATTGTACACACAAATACTCTGAAGTTTACATGAAAAAGATACTTGAGTTTCTGATAGCCAATATCTATGTGGTTTTTGGAGACCAGGTCATATTTAGATATTTTATTTGAAAAAGACATAAATGTTAATCTAACAAACAAGCGTTTATGAGAAACGTGATAACATTAAGTTTACAATCGTCAATTTTCCTTATTAATATAGTAATATACCTTCATCACCTGCATACGGAGTTTATTTCTTTCAATTGATTCGATACGCGAGAGCATGTTCAATTTCTAAAACGAGGTAAGCCTCTGACAAACAAGTTGCTGAAACAAGAATATCAGCAGTCTCGTTAAAGTCATCGTTCGTAATTTTTTTGGACGATACCTTGTCAGCAAATACAATATCATTAAGTCGTATGCTGACTGACGTTATTCATATTACTTGTTAGGCCATTATATACAGACTGAATTGTCGTCGGATTTCCCGACCATGACAGGGAGCACACGGCAGGTATTACAGATCGGCAGGGGATTTCACTCCTCCATGGTACCTGATCCCACTTCTGAAGCTGTTTCTGTGGTCCATGTTTGTTCTGCTCCAATTTTGTATTGTTTTATGGACTTACGAGTTTCAGTACTATTCGTAATCTCCATATATTTCATTTTTTTTTTATACATCGATATTTACTTCTCAGCGTTTGGCTTTCGTTTTTATTTCGGATTGCTAGGCCCATAAAGTTTTACTATCTATTATTTTGAATCATCATACACAAGAAATATTTTTTCCTGAAACAAGAAACATTTTTTAAAAGTGAAATGTAAGAGTTTCTACCATCCAGCAGAAAAATTACGTCATTTTTCTACTGGGTGGTAGTAACCCTAAAAATATTATATTCAAAAATGTTGTGTTAAAGGAAAAAAAAATCTGACATCAGCAATCACTGGACAGTTTCCACAGCTATTACTCTGTGGACTTTTAGAGTAAGGACGTATTTAAAATCGTATTAATCTCTCTCTCTCTCTTTCTCCTACAGTTTGGTCTGATTTCAATACAACTTGGCACACAAGTAGACTACAGAAAGATACATAATTCTGTGTATCGGTTTTTGAATTCGATAAGCAGTGTTGCCATTCTTATTGAAAATAGAATTTTCTGTGAAATACTTTCAAAATGCGACTCCCCGACAGTTTTGGTGTAATTTCAATATGACTTGGCACAGAAGTAGACTACGCTAAGGTACATAATTCTGTGTATCCGTTTTTTTAATTTCAATGAACGTTGCCAAGGTCACTAAAAATAGAAATTTCTATGAAATACTTTCAAAATGCTACTCCTCCTACAGTTTTGATCCGATTTCAATGTCTTGGCACACAAGTAGACTAAACTAGGATATATAAATTTGATTATCGTTTTTTTCTATTTTGATGAATGGTGTTGCCGTGGCTACTACAAATACTTTCAAAATGCTACTTTTCTCTTCCTTTGTTATAAGTACAAACCAGTAGAGGTACAGTCTCGACAGAGACTTCTGGTTACTTTACTCGTCCTCTGGTTGTGTTGATTCAAGTTTATTTTAAATCATGACCCTCAGGGGTAGGGTGGGGCCACAATGAAATATCGAATTTTTACATAGGAATATATTTTAAAAAGCTTTAACTTTTAAGAATCCTCTTTTAAAGAACAGATAAGCCTTGGTTGGTTATTATTTACATGAGGCATCCTTGGGTAGTGTATATTCAAGTTTTGTTCAAGTCATGATCCCAAGGATAGAATGGGGTTACTTTGGCAAAGCCATGATAGGTTGTTTTCGTAGGTTCAAGTCTGCTCACATCATGGTCTTGGAAGCATCATTATTACTAAATTTAAATTTAAGGTGTTTAAAGACATCCATCCCCTTTTAAGAGTTTTTTTCTTTTTTATTCCTAGCCATAGTGATCAGTGAGCAATATGGTCCCTGAAGCTATTTTTAAAATTATGAAATCATATGTTTAATTGTTTTCTCAAATCGCATTGTATATAAATATGTTGACACATTTTAGTTAATTAGACAAGCAAATGCATATTTTCCTACCCCAAAATTATCAGTTGAAATTACTAAAAGCCAAAAAAAAACCTGTTATTTTATCTAGCAGTTTCTAAGGATTTAATTCAATTCAGATTCATTTTTTAAAAAATTAAACTGATGAATTAATCAGCTTAGGGAAAAAACCTCACATGAAGCTTACTTGCTCTTGCCCTATAGACAATAATCCCCAATGAGCACTTCTCTTTAATGGTGCAGCTTAATTTTCCAAACAATTATTTTAAATGATACCCTTCGATACAATACAATTTATGTGTACTTTAAATATTTGAATTGTCCGTCTTTCATTTTCTTTCTTTCTATTAGCGGGAAATGAAAAACTATTGACAAAACTGTTTAATATGAACTACTGTCGTTAAACAAACACAAATACCAACCCCTCTGCCAATACCACTACCTCTTGAAATTGTATCTATTGAGTTTAATCAGGTTATAAAATGGACCGTAAAATATTGATCGCCAAACTTGTTTGTTCATTTTATTATCAAGTTTTCTTCAAACGGTAGATATACAGGACAATATCCATATAGGTTTAGGATTTAGCAGGAACAAAGTGAGATGTAAATTCATGTTTGCACTTCTCATTTAGCCTCTATTGGGAAACCCACCTTAACAGTACACGTTCTTCAGTTCTTAGCACTGCCTCCATCACTCTTAAAAAAGTTTTACTTAGTAGTCATTTTTTACTTGAAATAACAAAGATAAGTAAAAGATAATTACTAAGCATTTACTTAAAATTTTAAATCAATTACTAAAATATGTGTCAATTACTAAATTCAAATGTTTTACTTGATTTTTGTATTTTAAAGAATTGTTTTACTTAAACACTAAAACATTTTACCTAGTAATTTATATTTACTTAAATTTGTGTATATAAGTAATAACATTACTTGGCCTTTACTTAGATTTTACCACTATTTACTATATAACTAATATTTTTTTTGCCCCCGTAAACGAAGTTTCGGGGGTATATAGTTTTTGTCGTGTCCGTCTGTCTGTCTCTCTGTCTGTCTGTCTGTCTCTCTGTTTGTCCGCAAAAAATTTAACCTTGCCCATAACTTTTGATTTAGCGGAGATATGACTTGTATATTTCACACGTCCATTCCTTTTGACAAGACCTTTCTTTGAGTATCGCCAAATTTGAACTTTTGACCTTGACCTTGGAATTCGACCCACTTTTACAAATTCCAACCTTTTTCTTTAGCCATATCTTTTAAATAGTAAATACCAGGACATTAATACTTCACATATATATTTTTTGTTGAAAGGCCTTTCATTGGATACCAACAACCATGACCATTTGACTTTGACCTTGGAGATTTCATCCTTGTGAAAAAAACTTTAACCTTGGCCATTACTTTTGAACGATAAGGGATAGGGCTTTCATACTTACATATATGTAACTCCTGTGAAAAGACCAGTCATTGGATACCAAGAACGTTGACCCTTTGACATTGACCTTGGAGTCTGACCCACTTTTAAAAAGCACACCTTTACTTTCACTTTAAAAGGGTTAGGGTTAGTGCATTCATACTTTACAAATTTCATCCTTGTGACAAGACATTTTTTAGGGTACCACCAAATCTGACCCTTTGTCCTTGACCTTGGAGTTTGATCTACATTTCAAAATTGGTAACCTTGACCATAACTTCTGAAGGGTTGGGGCTAGTGCTTTCATATTTCAGATATGTATTTTTTGTGGCAGGACCTTTCATTAGATACCAATAACATTGACCATTTGACCTTGACCTTTGAGATATCAAGAAATACCAATATATTGAATTTGCATATAAGAAAAGTTTAACCTTTGGTATGTTGCCATACGGGGAGCATCAGTGTTTCACGAACACATCTTGTTTAAATTGTATTTAATTGATTTACTTAAAACAATAATTTATTAACTGAATCAAGGAGAATTCAGAGCAGTTTCAATACAAATAATTACTTTAAAATGGTAGTCTAATCACTATCAGGATTGAATTCTTGAAATGTAATACCGGGTATATAATTTTGGCTTCCATATTACTTGTCTGTGAGGAGGAGTTATCTTTCTCCTAAATATTTCTTCATGTAAAAAAAAAAGTCATACTAATTAAAATGCTGTATTAAGTTCTTGAAACTTTAAACCATTTTTAAAATGGTCCTTAAAAAGATACAACTTATTCAATTAATAAGGCTTTTGATGTTAGAATTAAATGTTTTATTGTTAAATATAATAAAACAATTACAAAGAAATTGGCAAAAGAAATAGAAAGTATTGTTACCATTCCATGTGGATTTCATCTAATTGACTACTCAGAAAGCTTAAATAGGACACTGTGATCAAGAAAACTGTGATTAGTCTTACATTTTGTACTTTCATAGTTACATGTATCTCCTGTATCAGAAGGTCTAGACCTTGCAGTTTTCTTGTAAATAATGTCGATTTTAGTAAATATGATAAGTATTTCATTTACTTAGCATTCTCTTAAGTAATAATATTCTAGATTTTAATTAATTTCAGAATTACATTTACTTAGTAATAATTCATAAAATCTAGTAAATAGAAAGCATATTATCTCTAAATTAAGTAATAATAATTTACTAAAAATGAGTAGTTCATTTACTAAGTAATATAATTCCTATTAAGTATTGATACTTAGTAAATCATTTTATAAGTAAAAGAATTCATCCTTATTATGTTCCCCAAACGAAGTTGGGGAACATATTGTTTTTACTCTGTTTCTTATTATTATTATTTTTCTTCTCGGGAAAATTTTGTCCGCGAATGATCTTGTAAAGTACACATCCGATTAAGGGGAAACCTTTTTAGGGTAAGTAGGCATGTTATGTAGATTTGCGGAACAAAGGTCATTTTGCGCGCACGTGCTTGCAAGAGCGCGCACGTGCAACACGTGAAATGACCAATATACTTGAAATTGCCGTAACTTTTACATTTTTCGATGTAATGCTTTGATATTTAGAATATATAGACATATTATAAATGTAGATAAGGTGACATTGTCAACATGCCATTTTGTGTGCACGTGCTTGCAAGAGCGCGCAAAACACGTGAAATGACTGATTTAATTGAAATAGGCGTAAATTTTTACCTTTTTTATGAAATGCTTTGAAACTCATAATATAAGGATATAGTAGTAGCATAGACAATATGACATGGTCAAAATAGCAAGATCTCACGCGCATGCACGTGCGCTTCGCTCTGATTGGCTGAAACTAAAGTCTCAATATCTTTCTTGTTTTTTGATGAAATTCTTTGAAATTTTGAACATAGCCATGCATTAGGATATACTACAACATGATATATAACAATTTTCATGAAAACACGTGCTTGCACATGCGCTGCAATCTGATTGGCTGAAACTTTAAATAGCTATACCTCCCTTGGTTTTCACCCAAACAGGATGGGATTTGGAACATAGATAGATATAATAGACTTCTACAAGAGAGTATGGTCACCATGCACATCCATACACGTGCGTGTACGCGCGCCGCAATCTGATTGGCTGAAACTTTAAATAGCTATAACTCCCTTAGTTTTCAACCAAACAGATTGAGATTTGGAAGATAGATAGAGGTAATAGACTTCTACAAGAAGGTATGTCACCATGCTCATGTGTGCACGTGCGTGCACGTGAAATGAGTAAAATAAAAAATACAATTGAATGAGCGTATTTTTTAATACTTTTGGATTAAATACTTTAATATTAAGTAACTTAAAAGTATATAGATTGTGTAGACAAGATGATATGGTCATTACGCACATGCATTCACATGCGAACGCGTGCAATGCTAAAATTTGAATGAACTTGGTTCCCTTCTGGGTAAACGTTGTTAAAGTCTCAAATGCATAAAGTTTGTCCTATTTAATGAAGCTTACAGGGAATATGGCACAAAAAGGGAGTTGGGGAGCGTTTGGGGAACATCTGTAACGGTCCCCGTTACAATTAGCACTAGTTACTAATTATGTTTACAATTACTAACCATGATAGTCATTTACTTGCTATTCTGACTAAATGGATTACTAATAATTACTAGTTTTTCTTAATATAATATCTTATTTTAAAAACAACAAGTAAAACTTTTTTTAGAGTGATATATGCATATGTATACTAGCAGCGACCGTTAGCAATGTAGTTACAAGATTTAATCCTTTTACCCCTTATTTATGCTTCAGCAAAAATTATACCTTGCCTTTGAATTCTTTTCATTTGTCTACTTTCAAGGGGGTTAAATTATTTTAACCCTTTGAAGAAAAAAATATTTTGCATCATTTAAATGATTTTTGAATCTTTCCAGTTTATAGGTTTTCATTAGACTGAAAGAGACTTTAAATTCATAAATGTATAGAAAAGAAAAATGTGTCGTTTCCTTTCAAAATAATGAATATCAATGAAGCATAAATGAAAGGTTATATGATTACTTATTTTATGGTATCTTTTAGCAATAAAATTTCATTCGGTTTAACAATAAAATTTTATTCAATGACATATGATTATAATGGCAAAGTCCATGTTTTGCGGTGGCCGTTAAACCCAAAATATTTGTCGGATCAAAAAATAAAATAGGAGGTGCACAATAATATGTAATAAAGATTCTACATTAAATTTCAAAAAGGAGTAACATACAGCTGCAATTTCTATATACCCTCCCGCTTTTCAAGCGGGGGGTATAATAATAATATTGCAATTTCTTTACGCTTAATGAATATAATCAATGATCAGAGCTTAATTTTAGATCTGAAGTTCACACCGCGCAGGTGGTGACGTGAGTTTGTTGTCCAGTAATATTGATTACACACGTCAAAGAGATAAGAGTTTATAAAGTCGTATAAAAATTCAGATAAATGTGTTCTACAAGGAGACCCCTTGAACTCGCTGTTTTTTTTATTAAACACCCGTTAAATCCGCTATCATTGGACAAATAGCATTGTAGAGTCCACAATGTTTACTTGGAGATTTGTGCTGTCAGTAATTTTTTGAAAAAGAATGTTTGATTTCTCTCTGGAATCTTTCGATTTTTAGATAAGAATTTCAAAGAATGTTAGGTCGTTAGATTATAGGGGTAAGAGGCCAAAACCATGCGAGATATAGATGATTCTGCTTTTAGAAATATTTGTAATTTTACCCAGAAAGCATTTTGTATTAACCATGCTATTTTATGACATTATAAGTATAATACATCTAGATTAATTCTTTTTTCACCTGTACAAAGATGCAAGTAATAAAATATTTGAAAAATTTTAAAATCAGAAGTAAAGTGAATGCGAAAAAAAATCGAAATAGAGAATGCTTTGGGGAAATCTTTGTTCTTAAAAACTATCCTCATTTTTTTCCATTTCATTTAGCTCTATATGATTTTTAACCCATTCAATGATTAATCAGAGAATTGGGATACTAGACAATATTTATAATTCATAAATAGGGCAATTATTCCAGCTTTTAAACTAAATGTATAAAGTATTTTTTATTGCTTGCATCGTGCATTCTGGCGTCATTTTTACGGTTTAATGAATGCCATTTTGAAAATTGAATAAAGAAATACCGTCTTGCTAAATTTCTTTTTAGATAATGATGACGTCGTATGCTTTACTATGTATTTTAAATAAACTTAAAACTTCTCTTTCCCCATAAAATTCTTTCTATGAACTACTATAAAATACTTTTTAATCATATACCGTTTTCATCTTATAGTATAAGAATGTAAGATTGGGACATGTCCTAATTAATGACCTTTTCCTGCCCTTGACGAGTTATCTCTCTTTGATTATACTTAATAAATATTAATTTTAAAAAAAATCTGTCTGGTAAAAAAATAATTTCTAATTTTTTAATCATATCAAATACATCTTTCCACCACAGCATTTTTTGATATTTGAAGTAATTTTTTTACCTTAAAAAACTTACTTCCTTCCATAGGCATAATAATTAATTTCTGCTTAGGTAATAAAACTTTTGAAAATTTCTCTTGGTAAATCCCTTTCTACTCTAAAATGCTTTAAAACGATATCAGGATATTTTACAAACAATTGATATTTAAGGTTAGAAATTTTGGATCTAAAATTAATTTTTAATTTTATTTTGCATAATGAATTAATTGAATTTCCATTTTTTTTTTTTGTAATTGCTTCTTTATTGAGCTTTTAAAATAGTTTATATGCTCCCTAAAAAGAGAATACCAAGTTTTTAAAAAAATGCCTCTCGCTAAATTTTTCACCTATACGGTATTAAAATGACCAATTCTTTCATTTAACTTACCAATAACTTACAGTATTATGTCAAAAAAGAATATTTTCTCTTAAAAGCAGAGTTAATATTCCTATACAATAATAGTAAAATTAAAATAGTACCCAATCTTTACACTGGAACTCCTCTCTCCTGGGCCATGATATTCACCATTCTGAAAGAGACATCATGCACATTTCACTATTTTTGAGGAAGCATTCTTGTTCTGCACAATAGTGCACTTATTTTATCTAATAGATACACAGGTGTACATAATTTAATTTTATTCAAAAAATTAATTCATTTTTCACTGTATGTTCAATAAAATACTACTCAACTCTCAACTAAATAAGACGATTTTTTAAATAATAAAATTTATTTGCTAAATATTCATGAAGAGGAAAAGATTTTTAAGGAATGTATGCTTTTTCACGATACGACCAATACATTTCCACATAACACCAGAACCTGTAGCCCAAGGGTCATGGGTTTTACATATTTGGTAGAAAGCTCAATTCTTATTACATATAGTTATTCTAACAGTTTAACTGCTTGATTTCCATGAGTAAAGGAAAAGATTTTTTTAGATTGAATTAATTAATGTTGATGGTTTTAGCCCCTCCAAAGTTTCGGGGTGCAGGGACAACGAAATCTAGAGTTTGTGTTCTCTTCGATGCTATACATTAAAAGTAGTTGCAATTAATTAAGATTATCAAAGAAAAAATCGTATACAAAAACCTCACATAACTTCTAGAATCGAGATTCTCAGACACCAACCTTGCATACTCTGATTCGGATTTCTAAGCATTAAAACTAAATATAATTTTGCTAATATTAAAAATTGAAAGAAGATAAATGCCTACGTAGTGAAGACCATTTACTGAATAATGTATTTTATTGATAAATCAATAATTCTAGGATGTTTCCCACAAGGACAGTAATGCTGCTTCAGCGAATTGTAGCATTGTATACATGTAGGATGAAAACTAAAGTTGGCTGACTTGTCATGTCGTATATGTTAATCTCCATGCAATTTCGTTCCATTGATCCGTACTGTGTATGAGTTTGAATGCAGAACATTTTCTCAATGAATTAAATGATTTTATTCCGAAGTTGTGAAAGCTTTTAAAAATCCCCTCCTGGTGGGACTGAATACAGCATTAATTCAGGTCGTGATTAGGGAGTTTAATGTCATGAAATGCTTATTTATCTCTATAATATGTTTTACAGGTAGATGGATAGTATTGACATCTATTGAATTCGGAGTCGTATCAAATGAAAGAGAGCGAATACAACCCCATTTAAAAGCCAAACACATAAGAAAGAACTTAATTTGCATAAAGAAATGGAGCTATTTCGAGGTGCTAGCAGCAGAAGAATGATCGACAAGTCAAATTAATTGTGTATCAATATTCCAAAATACACGAAAAATCAAGATATGAAATCTTACACCAATCTATACTTGATTAGCCCTTTAAACTTTGGTGGGCAGGTGCATGATGGGTGATACGCATAACACACCATTAGCATTTATTGTCCTTGTTTGTTCTGTGTTGGGTCTTATAAATAATCTTGTGTCAATATTTTATAAACAGAAAAAGCAGTTCTCTCTGCCTAAGCTTTGGAAGTATGCCTACCTATCTATCGATCTCGGGCATGTTTTTTTAGGTGTAGGGTTGATTCTTTCAATTTCATTTAAACTTTCTGGATCGGAGCCAGTGTGTAGTGCCTCTGGGTTTCTGCTCGTGTTTGGCGTGTTTGACTGTGTTTGCGGGTTTCTCACAGCAGGGATAATTTTATTTGGGATATACAACCCGGGAAAAGCTTCGCAAATTTCTACGTTTCATAGAAATGTCTTCCTTGTCATCACCATTCCTGAAAAAATTATTTCGGTGTTTCTATCTGCATTGCCTTTAACACCTTTAGGATACAGCCCATCTACAAGTCATTTTGCTATTTCATGTGTGCGAATCAGCCAACCCAACGAAGATGGTGGAACACTAGGTGTTGTGAATTTCGTGGTACTTTGGTTTTCTCTCCTCATTGCTTTCTTCACATGTGTCATTAGTGCTGTTAAGCTATGGAAAGGATTCAGCAACAGAATCCACTCTTCCACCGTTAATGTGTGGCAATCCCAGTTGGTGATCGAAGGAAAGAGATTCCAAAAGATCTTGTTGTGCGAACTTACTGTATGGATCATCGTATTGTTTCTGTGTAATTTTGTGACTTACTACGATACCGGACATCTTTCCTCGGCGACTTGGATAGTATTGTTGTCGTTAAGCCTCGTTACAATCTTTCACGGTGTGTGTTCCCAGGTTGGGAATAGCATGTGGAGTTTATGCTGTTGTGGATCAACTCGCGATGTGGAGGAGCCACATCATAAACTCAAGCGGCTCGAGCTCATCAAAGTAGAGGTGAGAATATAACAAGATAAATTCGATTTTTTTTTCAAGTAAAAGATAATTTTAAAAAGATTTTGTTGATGGAGATGATTATAGTACAAGTCTTATCGAAGCAAGGGTTCCGAGTGGAATTTAAAAAAATAACTCCAATCAAAGAAGATGTAAATGTAATGTTCGAACATATGCGCGTGCACTGACGTAAAAAAAAAAGAAGAAAAGGAAATTAAAAGATCCCACTGCCAATAATATTTTATATAAATTTCGTTTTAAATCAATATTTGATTTTAAAAAAAAGTATTTAGCTGTTCTTTTTAATTGCTAATACAAGTGAATTATTTAATGCAATATACGAAACTCATTGTGTCTTAAAATAACCATCAAGGAAATGATAAAGAAAAAACCCAATAAGTAAACTTAAGAGGAGTATTCATTGTAGTGTTTTCAAATATTGAAAATTCAAATTAAGAAGCCCTTGTATATAGCTCCAAATGTAAACTCTTTATGCATAGTCACGCTGGAGATATCTATAAACAACTGGAACCATTTGAGAAGTTTGTCGTTAGAACTGTCAACTTATAAGGACTTTATAACCGTTACGAGTAAACATACTTTTTAGTATATCAAAATAAAAATTAATTGAATTCAAAGATAGTTTGATGAGTATTGGTAGAAATGGGTTTTGTTACTGAATAAAGAACGTTATAAAATGATAAAACTGTATTAAAACTTAGGTGTTTTGATAGTTGAGATTAAGCTACAGATGATCATTATTAATTTTTATATTTTCTTTCTACTTTTAAGCAAAATAGGTAAATTAAAACTAATTTTTAGTACTTTCAACAAATATACGGTACGCTTTAGAGTATTAGATTTCTTTACAAGATACACAATCAGAGGGTACCATCAGTTACCACACAATTGAAGACATTTTCGAATTTCAATTCTCAACTCAATGTCAACATTAGAGACCTACTCATGTGAACAAAAATAATCTTTTATCTATTTAAATTGAATTTTGTGAAGGAAATCTTGTTTGATTTAACCTTGTTTCATGTCTAGAGTAGAAACACTTAGAACGCTTTTGTCAAATTTAATTCGACGAATTCGAGCGGTAAAGATATCTGATATATACATAATTATATCTACACCTATAGGTATGAAAGGGTTTTTCGTGGTACTTGCATGTTCTATAACTCTTCATTAGCTTAAATGATCGTGGTTTTCAAAGCATTTAAAGAATAGCTTTCAGTTGGTCTAAATCTCTTAACTATGTTTTTAAAAGCCTAAAGTTCAGAAAGTTTGATCGTGTATTGAAAATTTATAACCATTGATATTTATCAAAAAATGGGCAGCCTTGAGAGCTATTAACATTGGATGGAATATAATTCTATACCAGTTGATATGTATATGTCTCTTATAGTTATCTAACATCAAAATCAGGTAATGTGATTTTGCATGTTTTTGCGGTTTTTATATACCCCATGGATAGATTTGTGTTATAAAAGGAGTTGTGAGAGGGAGTTTCTATTAAAGTTCTCGAGGGGGAAAAAGTTGTAGAAATGTCAAAAATTGTAAAGGTTTTTATAGAAAAAGTGGCAGGTAAAAATTCTTCAAAGAATACAAATTATTCCATCAATTATAGAAAGGTGTCAGTGGAGGGACCATTAATCAAAAACCACGGCATGTTTTATGTCATATTTTGCTTCTGATATCCTACGTTATCGACTTTATTTAAAAATCAACATTTTTTACAATTATCCACACAAGACTAATCCATTTAAACCTTCGGATTTGATAGAAAAAGACCTCTTTAGATTAGAGGCCCATTTATCATTGAAAACGTGGAATAGAAAATACCTTTCACAAACAGAATTTTTAAAGAGTCAAGATTTATACCATAATAAAATCTTTTTTATGAACCATAGTCGGCGCAAGCAAAAGTAATTATTAAGAAGAAGTGAAATTTAGATAAAAATGATTTAATTTGCATATATGGAATAAAGTCATTTAATTTTTTTTTTCAAAGGATAACACCCCCTTTAAAAATGCTGCCTTCACACTCGCAAAAGTTTGCTAATAATAACTGAAGTCAATTTGCTCGTACACGAAGTCCCATTGACTTAACTCACTCAGCAAAACTAGTTGCCTATCTCAGATGGAATAATAAAAACACAAAGTAAAAAAAAATATTCCTGTTGACTCAATAAAAAACTGAGAATGATTTTAGTAGAATTGTTCTTCAAAAAATCATTTTCCATTTTATATCGAGTCAACGTTTTACTTTATTTTGTATTAGATCTATTTCAGCTGAAATAGACAACTACTTGTGCTGAGTGGGTTTAAGTCAGTAGGACATTCGTTTAAGAGCAAAATGACTTAATTCCCATCCTTGATCTTGTATCCATTAAGTAAATTTAACACAAAGAATGCTTTAGTGTAAAATTTGAGTCAACGGCCACAGCCTTTCTAAGAGCATTAACTTTACGAAAGCCCTCCTCGAGCAATTAAAATGATACGTTTTATCAATTAAAAAAGATGATATTTTTATGTTAAATGAAATATTTTAGCGAACTTTTTTTCTTAACCACGTGAAAGAATTTATAGCGGACTTTTTTCTTAACCACGTTTAAGTCTTGGCGAATATTTACCTTGGTGGTTAATATTTTTTTAATGCTGAGAAACCATCGAGTGTTTTTGAAAACAAAATGGGAAATTTCTGTCAAACACGACGCTCTTTTAACATGGAGGACTAGAAACTAAACAGAAGTCAAATAAATCACCAAGGACCGCAGTTGTTAAACTTCATCGTGTGCCTTTTGAATCATTGTTTAGTTAGGAAACAAGTGCTTGTAGCTCTCGATATCCTAGAAAACTGCAATGATATTTGTACTTTTGTCAAACGTCCCTCCTTTTTTATAGACCAAAGCACACAGACATGTCGTTAAAAACGACAATAAAAAATTCATTTTCCTGTTGCAAATTGTTTATCGATTTCTTTTTATTTGTAAAATCTAATTTTTATATTCTAATTCTAAATCTGCTTTTATGAAAAAGATAAATGTAGAATCAACCGGAATTCTATTCAAACACTTTACAGGAACCTGGAAGGTTACGACTGAGAGCAACATGGAGCGTGTCCCGAGGATTGGTCAAACGGGGCCTGATGAAGGTCTATGGCTCGAATCACGTCAAAGCTTGGGCACAGGAAATTGTGGTTCTGGGCATGCTCAGGAAGGCACAACACCCGAGTCTCCTGCAGTGTCTGTGGACCAGCAGTTCCAACCCTTACTACGAGACAATGACCCTGATTACAGGGGAGATAATCACTAGTGACTCTAGGTACTCATTTGTTCTTTCCCTTTATATAAAAGACCCATGCCAGCTTATGGTATTATTTATACAGGCAAGTATATGTTAAAAACCAACCAGTTGTCTTTTAACATGGTGGAAAGTTATGCTTACAAAGCATTAATTGTTCAAACTATGTGCTATTGATTTTTCTTCAGAAATCCAGTTTCAATTGATCGAATTCAAATGTCTTCATTATATTTTGATTGTTTCGATCATTTTTATTGATTAGAATGTTTGGAGGACAATTATCATTCAAATTAAATAAAGTATATTATATGTGATTGCATCATTCTGTTTGAGTTTTTCGTAAACTGGAAAAGCAATTAGGCCTCCGTGTTTAAAAACGAGACCAATGAATAAATAATTATGCAGTAACGCTAAATAATGGCATTTAAAAGAAAACTTTCCAGATGTATAAATCTTGATAATGTAGAGTCCATTCTTTACTGTACATGATGTACAGTAATGTATAATTGAACATATATCCTATTCACAATTTACCTACAAAAATATTTTAAACCACTATATATTGTGAAAGTTTGAGCATTCTTATTATTCGTAGTATTTTATCACTCGGTTAAGTAAGAAATTTTACCTGAAAAAATGCCTTTTTTTATTGACAATATTAGAGCAGAATTTAGACATTTTTCATTTTTCTATCAACAAGTCTGAATCACTTTTTTCACAGAATTATCTGCCTTGAGCTGACAAACAATGGAAGCTTAGCGGAAGTGCTGCAGAAGGACGTATCTCTTCCGGAAACATGTCAGAGGATGGTCGTCCACGATATTGCCGAGGGTCTGTTCTACCTCCACAGTCAAAATATCCTCCATAATAATCTAAGCTCTTCCTGTATCTACCTCAAAGGATCACTTCCGGTAAGTTTCGTATCTTCATTTTTTTTTAGTTTATTGTGTTTACCTATTGCATATAGGCATTTATTTTATACATTGTCAGAAATATATGTAATGTCTTGTTATTCAAGTATTTTATTTTTTTAACTTTGAGAACTGAAACCTTGTATATTATAAAAAGTGAGATCATTTCAAAAGCAGAATCAGCTGTTTGATAGCACGACACATATGTAGAAGCATTTGATGTGCTAATGTGAACTAAAGTTTCATTCATTCAAACAACAGAATATTAAATTATCATGGCACTATGTTACGTTTTCTCCTCCTAGAATTGAAAAGGTGTTATTCTTATTGTAGAAATCTTTAGCAAACTTATACTCTACAAGTGATATCGTAAAGGTTTTCTTTCACGAAATGAATATTGCATGTAGTGAATTAACAAAATACAATGAAAATGTTAAAAATTATAATTGCATGATTAAAATTAACCGGTCAGGTATTTAGTGGTGCAAGTTCAGCTTAGGTAAAATTAAAGCAACATACCCTGAAGTAATGTATGACATTGACAATTCTGTTAAATGACTCAAAGGCGAACTGAAATCGATAATTTTATTTTCTTTCTTTCCAATTTACTCACTGTAATTCTCTCTCATTAAACAATAACGTTTTCGAGTCGTATCTTTTATAAGGAGGACTCAACATTTTGGGATGTGACCAGATTTACCAAAGTCAAACATTTGTGGTTCTACGAAATAGTTTTAATTTCTTGCATGAATATAGATAGGAAATGTTAATCACCATCAAATACTTATATTATCCTTTCTAACCTTCGTCAGGAGACAGAGTATGCCAGGCCAATGTATAGGGTAGGAGTCTAATCCAGAGAATTACCCTTACTTTCTCTTATTTAAACATATACTAGCGCCACATACTAATTATTAAAAATCTAGCATATATTTAGGATGCTTTCATGTATGTCATCTGGCAAATTATTTTTTTTTTACTTTTGCTAGTATTATATATCTTGAATGTTATGAAAGAATGACATTTGTCAACGTATTTATTACCCTTTTTATCAGTTTTATCCAGGTTAATAGTCTTATGCTACATTGAAATACTCTTTCTGATTATCTGTACTCATTATTAATTTTCGTGGAATTCTTTTCTTTTTTATTTTACGCATTTACCTTTTCCTTAATACTTTTAATGACCAAAATTTTCATACTTTTAACACCATAATATTTCTTATGCATTTATGCGTATATTGAATTTTAATAGAATTTAAATAAATCAAGTAAGTACAGGTGTATTCAAGATGATGTTACTTTTATTTCAGAATATGGTTATGAGAGCAGCCATTGGGGATTTTGAATGTACACAAATTTATGGATCAATTCAGCAACCAGAAACTGCAGTGACCAGCAAAAGACAATTCTTTCTTCCAGATATAAGGTCGTTTGCTTTAGTGGCGTTAGAGATAGTGACGAAATCGTGTGAAAGACGATTCTTAAGTATGCAATATGATTGGGACTATGACCAAGATCCTAAGGATTTGATCAACGGAAACGGACATTTTGTTGTGATGCCACATATTACTCGTGAACCTTATCCTCAAAATGTTGACCTCATGAATAACCCCTCCGATGATTCAGATGTAGAACATTATGCAAGGAGAAATCATAATGGCATAAGATCCCCATATGAATTGATTGAAGAAGTTAGAAGACGAAGCAGAAGTTTATCTCCTGAAAGTCGGCCCATGTCTGCTCAGTCAAAACGAAGCACAAGGTCAAGAACTGTTTCTCCAGATCAACAGAGAATGGCTCACAGGTCTCCGTCAGTGCAGTCAGCCAGTACACTATACAATGGAAGGAGTGGAACACCAGAGGTTGAGATGGTACAGCATCAAATGAGTGCTCGATCTGAAGTGTTTCACAAGAGATCTGCAGTACAAGAACTTGTACCAGAGAGAACCGATTCTCCTCTTGATAAGAAAAAAGGAAAAGGTAAAAAGTCTCACTCCAAATCTCTCGATGGACAGGCTTTTGAAACAAAAAGCAAGGATATAAAAAAGTCAAATAGTAAAAGACTTTTATCAAAACCCGTGTCTATTATTAAAAATCTCACTGGTTCTGAAACTACAGTATCAGCATTTAAACCAAACGACAAAGCAGATTCCTCTGCAGAAGAAATATCCGAAGAAGAGATGGAAATTCCCTTTGATAGGTACAGACTGAATAAGAAAATGAGACAGGACTCTAAAAATTCAATTCAGTCGTTTCAATCAGAAAATTCTCTACATCGAACTGTCTCACAAAAGAGTGATCAGTGGAGTATTCGAAGTGATATGGAATATCGTCCGCATGGATTAAAGAATACGGTATCTGCTGACTCTAGAGCTTCCCTTTGGTCTAATTTACCACTCCCACTTGAAGCTATTGATGTGGAAAGAGATGAGTTGGACCATATTATAGACTGTCTTCCTGGAATGGCGGATTCCTTAGATTCCCATAAGCATCGACCCAGATTAAGCGAGATCATGAATGCAAGGGACAGAATTGGATCTAGACCAAAGACGTATTGGCAGTTTGATGGACCTGGTACTCAGCGTTTTGAACTTGTAGATTATTATGATGAACTGCAAGGCACATATGTTAAGAAATTACAACCAATTCGCTCTCTTCACAGAACATCATCAGGATCGCAGATATTAAGTACACCTGTGCATCGAACTTTTTCAGGAACGCAGGTTTTACATCGAACAAGCTCTGGACTTCAGGAAATCGTCGAGGCAACCGAAGCAACTGACGAAGAAGAAACACTTACGAAAGGAAATCCACATAAAATGATTCGAGATCATAAAACAAATAAGATAAAAATTCGTTCTATTGACGAACCACAAAAGGAAAAACCTGCCAAGCAAGAGAAGAAAAATACAAAAAAGAAAGAACGATCAAAGTCAGTAAAAAAGTATCCGGCTCCCCAACCTCCAACAGAAGAGGAAATCAATAAAGAAAACCTGGAAAAAGAAGAAAGTGAACATAAAAGGTCGAAAGCAAGAAATGCTCTAAAAAGAGCCCTAAGCGGTAAATCCAGAGATTTCAATTTTCAAAGGACAAATAGCAAGAATGAAAAACTTGATGTGAAATTTGCAAACGTAAAGAAGCTTATTGTACAAACTAACAAGGATTCTCGGGTGAACGTAGAAGACTTTAAAGTATCAGAAGTCAATAAATCTTATCAACAGGATGAAATTGACCAAACAGAAGAATCACAACCAAAACAACATTACATACAAGCTCCAAGAAAAGAAACAACAGAGAAAAGATTTTTGACAGACAAACTATCAAAGACGAATCTGAATAGGTTTTCAAGCTTCAGCAGCACGGACAGTTATAGCAGCAGAGGTTCCACAAGGGCTCGACATGCAGATGTATCCCTCACCAGTGGTGAACTTACGTCTTTGTCATCTCAGGCTGATGCCGACACTGACGATTTTGCTACTGATGTCGATGCTCCTGCAAAGGAAGTTTATATGAAGAAGGTCTTGCAAAGTCGGTTACGTAAAAATGTTGATAGTGGCTTTGATAGTGAAAGCAGTGAGATTTCATCCCATGGTCCTCAGAGCAGTTATTTTTCTGATGATTCAGCTTTCCATGAAACAAAAGACAGACGATCAAAATCCAGGAAACAAGATCGTATGAAAATTAATACTGGAATTATTTCCTCGAATTTATATAATACTCCATCATCACATTTGCAAGAGAAAACTTTCTGTCTCACTGGTATAAATTCTCTTGAAGTGGAAAATCAAAGAGTAGCTGACTCACCAGATCTTGAGATTGAATGTCTTCCTGATAATGACATGATACCAGAAGGCGAGGATGAATTCCGACCAACATCAAGCCTTTCAAGAATAATAGAAGTTTCATCAGCGTCGCCAGAACAAACAAAAGAAATAGATATTGACGGGGAAATAGAAAATTTCAGCTCATCACATGCTAAGAAGGTCTCTGTGAATCAAAGTTTCGATTCATCTCACATGGTTCGTCCTAAAACGCCTGCATCTACTCGTCCTAAAACACCAGGACTTTCAAAAGAAGTAAGAGGACCAAATGTAATGGCAAGTAGTCATGTTGCAGATGCTACGAAACGCTACAGAGAACTTGTAAAGAAAGGAGTTCCACTGAGGGTGTCTGAAGTATCTGCAACTGAAATTACCTCAAAACAAAGAGAAGTTGAAGATGAACATTTGGATGTACGAACTGAGCCATCTGATGAAAACTTGTTCATGAATTTAGATTCACAGGGGTTTTTCCAAAGTGAAAAGGAGAAAAAATTAATACCAGGTCGAACATATGGTTCCCTGAATAGGAAGTCGAGGAAAGATCATGGGAAGAAAAACAAATCTTCAGGTCAGCAATCACAGATTGGTTTAGAAGAAATCATTAGAGAAAGTCCAGAAGATGCTCATGATTCTCCAATACATAAATCACCTAGAGGAAATCACCTGTCTCCAACCCACGCTACTAACAATAATATTCTGAACGAATCATTTACAAATATGTCTGAAAATGACGTCACTATGTTCAATCAACCACAAAGTGAAGATTCTGAAACAGTAAGTTTCCAAAATGGAAATTCTAGTAATTCAAATCAGGTTTCACCCAATCATGTAATGCAAAATCAACCCGCAGTGGTGGTAGATGCTGAACTCTATATCGATAGAGTATACTCTCATAAACAAACACCAGAACATCAAAGAACTCACCCTCCCATTTTGGATCCCGATTTTGATTCTCCACTTCTTGCAAATGTTGGGAAGACTAAACCCTATTTTAACGAAAATGATCAAATGTTTGAGGTTCCATCAACAAATGAAAACAGAGAAGAAAAAGGAAGAATCCAAATTGACGTACCTTTAAAAATGGGAATGTCAGACAAACATGTCACAAACTGCCAAAAATTGACATCAGCACTCCACCTTGTGTCTTTCAATGATTTGTTACCAGCAACCGAGGAAGGGTTTAATATGATGAAAATGAAGCTCCGACAAGCAGGCCAGCTTGGAGATGTCGGAAGTCAGGTACTTTCTAAATTTATTGATATGTCAATATTATGTAGTTGATTGTGGAATTTATTTCACTTGTGTGAGACAGGATTTTTTAAAAGAATATTTGCTGGTGCTTCGCACATGTGTAACTTAAAAAACCAGACTTTCTTAAGCTTGTGAAATAAATCGTATGTTGAACTACAAGAAATATATATATTTTTTTAATACCTAGTATCCTGTAAATATTTTTTTGTTAAATCCATTCATCTATGCCAGTTAGTTTAAGAGTATTCTTCTATATGATATAATATCTGTACATAAAGTTTAGCACTATTACTGGATTGAGCTGGTGATTTTGAAAAAAATGAATTAAAACATTGCGATTTACGGCGAAGAAATATCACCGAAATGTTTACTCTGATAATTTTTCTTTGGTTTTAAAACATTTGTTCATATTGCTAATTTTATCAATACTATTGTTTTAAACTGTAAAATGAAATCCTTTTGTCCGAGAATCCTTATACAAACTATAGTAGTCTACATTAAAGATGAAATATAGTAAAATATCAGCTCTTATAAGATAAATGTATACGTTTATTTTCCATCTAAAGGGATTATTTTATTGCACGAAACAGATTTACCTATTCAAATTATGCGATTTTTTCACAGAGTGTTTCATTATTTGTTGTAGATCTTGGATATCGTGAACAAATGTTGGCTGAATGAAACACCTCCGACTTCCTTTGATCTCGTCATGCAGTTGATGGATCCAGTGAAGGAGACGGAACTCTAAAGTTGATGACTAATACCGCCATAACTGACTACGTCATTCAACATACATCTCTCGTGCCAAATTGATTATTATTTACTTATTATTATATCCCTCTATGTATCTATGTACAGTAGGATAATTAAAGTTATGTTCATCCACTATGTATGCATTTATTTAATTTGCAAAAATCTTTTTTTGTTGATCATTCTAAACGTAATCCCTTTTGTTTAAAAATTCCAAAATGGAATTTGAAAATGTAGAGATTTTGCTGTAGATATGTTAATTTTACATAAATGGCATCCCGTGATATATTTTTATACAACTTTTATGCTGTCTGTGATGAATGATATTGTGATATAGTTTTTCAAAATCATTTACCCATATCTTTGTGACCAAGGACAGGGCATCTATAGTAGCTGGATAGATGTTTATGAAAAGTGTTTAAAACAGCCTTGGAGGTACGATACATGTATATATAATTAATATTTTCTATTAAGCAACTTTCAAGAAGCATTGCTTCCTTGAAAACAATGCCCTGTCATTGCGAATAAAATATCTATTAATGATGCAGCTATCTGTTAGAAATGAAATTTTTCGTAATATTTTTGTATACAATCATTGTTTGATCATTGGTTATGCATCACCTGTTTTGCCTTCTAGATCTTTCTTTGTTAAATGCATGCATCTTTCATAATTTTAGTATACTCACTTTATTATGATCGATACGTCCATTAAGCTTAGCTGGTTACTGCATTTACCATAAAAAGCCTTTAATTGATATATGCAATTACACATGAATGTACCATGAAAATCATTTTCTTTCATATTTTAAAGTCAAACCAAACACCCATATAATAGCTATCTAGAATTTTTACGTCATTTACCCAGTCTGTGATAAACTGTTTTGTTATCTATGCAATAAATTGACAAAAATTCGTCAGAGTTGTGTTGATTTATAGATCTATAAATCATGGATTTTTTTTTTACTCATCCATTTAAAATTTTCCTCATTTTTGGATACCGTGTTAATTTTGACTAACATTGCTTGAGTATTTTGGGTTATGATCACACCTGCTCCCATGTGAGTATAGTTGCATAGTCCAGGCATTCTTTGCTTTTGAAAACTCTAAATATCTATCCGATTAGAACCAAAAGTAGAAGGTCCCCAATGACACAATGTAAACGACTTTATGAAAGTCTCAAAATTTTATTCATTGGTAAAGGAGGTGTAACAAATAGGTAATGAGCACCAAAACCCAATGTCCATGTTGCCTATGGGAAACTGATCAATTTGATCTAAGAGAAAGGAGAGATGCATAATGACACTATGCTGTACAGATTCTATTAAAGTCTTGTTTATATTATTAAGTGGTGAAGGAGGAAATGCGGACTAAACATGGGATCTCCCAATTAAACGTAACGGACACTCCCATCACATTTTACCTTTTTACTTTCAATCCTGAATAACTTACCGTTTTTCTGTATACTAGTACCTTTGATGGATTGCTTATGCTAAAAACAAAAATGCGTACTTTTGAAAAAAAAATATGTTGTAGATGTTCACAATCAAAAGATTTTAAACACTAGACTTTTCCACTGTCTTTTTTGGATTCACAAGGGATAAAATATTGAAAAATTAAAGAGATTTCAACCGTGGGAAAGAGCTTGTATTGTAAAGAATGAAATCCCATTTTTCTACACTTAGTGTTGTTTATCCAAGACTTCATTGATCTGTGCATGTTAGCTTACTTATGTACAGCCTCTTTTCCTGACTTAAAATCTCTTCTTTTTCAGTATGTTGTACCACACAATACAATACGATATGCTATTGAATATCGATAGTATTAAGAGCATGTTCCTGAGTATCAAATAACTTACATGTAATTGTAAAGCAACATACAATCCAATAGGTTGGGAAACTTAAACACCATATGCATGCGGAAGCAGAAAATTTCCACATAAATAAGGAAAGTATACGATGGCAAGCTGAAGGCAACTCGTTCGTTATATAATCTAGTCGTCAGAGTTTAACTGACTATAGATGAAATATGTGGAGGTAGCGATCAGTATGGAAGCTCAAAAGTCCGTTCAAACTTTTATCCCTTACCTACCTAGCAATATACCCTTATAACTAGCATGTTGGGTTTATATCTCTCAGTAGGGCATGCTCTACGTATGAACAGTTTCTTAAACGAGGTTATTTATGAACATACAAGTTGATGAAACAAGAATATCAAACGGTATTGTTTAAAAGTCATCATTTCGCAAGTATTACGGTTGATACAATGGCATTGTAAGCAAATACAATCCATCATTAAGTCAAATGCTGACAAACGTTTTCACACATATTGTACGACTATTATTTATATATCAAAATGTCGACAGATTTTCAGTTATTTTTTGATCATAACAAGGAGCACACAACGGGTGTGACCGATCGGCAGATGCTCATTCCTCCCTCGCACCTGATCCCACCTCTGATGCTCTAGAGATCCGTGTTTGCTCTGCTCCTAATTTGAAATTGTTTGAATTAACTTTTCAGCTTCAATACTGTTCGCTACCTCCATATATTTGATCTACTATAATCAATTAAACACTTAAACACCTAAAAATGAAATAAATGTGCCAGATTGTGTTGTCTCTTATTTTAAATACACTGGGAAATCGAGTTGATATATGACCTTGGAAACAAGTATTGTTAATTCACAAGACATCGTCGATATCTGAATGGTAGTTGAAGCCAATAGCAAGTGTTTTCACGTGTCAAAGTTTTCGAATATCTTTTTAATCACTGAAGATCAGTTCATCTAGAAATCTATTAGAATGTTAATTGCATCTCCTGACTAGCAGATCTGTTTTGTATTCTTCTTATTCTTCTTCAGATTTTTTTTTTTTTAGATTTTCCCAAGACAATATGTAGCAAACTGACGACTTAACTCTTTAATAAAAGATGACTTCACCTTTCCTATCGTCAAGTTTCCTTATTTATCTAACAATATTTTTTCATTTGTATTTTGTGTTAATATTGACAAGTTTCCTTATTTATCCAACACTATATCATCATTTGCATGAAGGATATGGAGATAACGAACAGTATTCAATATCAAAGTCCATAAAACAATACAAAAATAGGAGCAGAGCAAACACGGACCCTTAAACATCAGAGGTAGGATGAGGTGGCATGGAGGAGTGAGCATCCCCTGCTGACCGGTCACACCCGCCATGTGCTCCTTGTCATGATCGGGAAATAACTGAAAAATCCGTCGTCAATTCAGAGTACAAATAATGGACTAACAATTAGTATGAAAAACGTCAGTCAGAATTTGACTCAATAATAAATTGTATTTGCTGACAAGGTCATTGTATCGACCAAAGAAATTGCGAAATTATGACTTTAAACGAGGCTGCTGATATTCTTGTTTCATCAATAATTTGTTTTGTCAAATGATAATTGATAAATTGTTTTGTCAATAATTTACCTTATATACCTTTTATTTGCATATTCTGTTTATGTTGTCTACTTTATTCAATACGCAAAAATCTAATGCTCTCTGCAATAACATTATCTGCAGATGCAATCTTTCCGATGTTTGACATTTTTTCATATTAATTAATAAATATACCATAGTTTTTAAACTATTGAATTTTACTTGTTGAATTCAAAAATAGGTATCTTAGAACATATAAAATCTGTTAAACCAGTTTAAGAAAAAAAAAAAACTAAACCAAATACACCCTTTACTAAACAGAATGTGGTCTGAATTAAAAATATGTTCATGGAAAATGATTTTAACGGCGATCTCAGATAATAAACTGATCGAAGACCACCTTATTACAACCTGCAATCTTCATTGCTTTATGTTCCTTTCTTTTGTTGTTTCCCCTCCAGATATAAAATAGTTGAGACAACATATATACCCATCACATTGTATGCTTGTATGGAGTATGTATTCAGAAAATTTAATTTTCCTGGACAAAAAATCTCCTGATTTTGCATTTTCTTATCGAGGAGAAGTAAATCTGTTTCAATATATTTCATGGTTGTAACAAAGTTGTCGTTCTTGTTTTTATTACGTACTCTGTTATCCTTATCTAATAACACTTATCATCATCAGTTATCCTCAATTTTGGAATAAACAATGATCGAATTATTATTTTTGTTAAGAAAATCAAAGAAGAGAGTACCATTAGCGACCATGCCCTCAGGTCTGATGATGTCTAGGATGGACTCTTTCTTTTAATTTTTTTTTTTATAATGATTTGAAACCATTTTCACACTAGAGTCTTTCAACCTAAAGATATTTTTCCTTAAAAAATTAAACTTTGATCTCGTGCCGTAATATTATCTTTATTATATATTTCAAGGTGTTGATTACAATTTAGCGAAAAAACATTTGGATTTTGAATTGAATAAATTGCCTCTTTCGCTTTAATGCTACCCTGTATTCTATTTTAAAAAAGAAAACCTCAAACATATAACATACTTGCAGAATTTTAAATTCTAAAATATTAATAGTCGTTAATTTTGTTTGATTATTTTGAAAATTAAAATTTCTTTATTTAAATAAGATCTCGCACACTGGTTTTAAAATAAATAACAGTTCAGGTAAAATTTAGCTGTTCATTAATTTCTTTCATAAACTATTTGAGGAGCAATAAATGTTTTAGTGGTAATTAAAAGAACATTACATTAAAATACTCCCACCACCACATACATATTGACAATATTTTTCACATTAACATATGAAAAATAAGCAATACGTTCACAGAAGGTACATTCAAAAACGCGTTTAAAAATGTAAGGAAAAAATATTTGATTTTATAAATATCTTTGTAAACGGGCAATTTGTTCATTTAAAAAATATCTTAATGTAAACAATTAAGCTTTTTAAAAAATATTTCATGCATTATTTTTAAAATTTTAAAAAGGATTCTTTAAAATATGAATAAAACACTTTTCTTGAAAAATCGTTTATTGATTAAAATTTTGATAATAAAGCATGTTTTTCCAAATAAATTTTGATTTTGTTAAAATATACTATATAAAGTATAGAAAACTATATATATCTTGTATGTCATTATTCTGTATTTTTGTTTAACATTTTCTATTTTTTCCTGCAGTTTATAATGCTTCAATTTGTTTTATCATTTAACGAATTTAGCATGATTCATAAAAATATGCATCATTCCTACCAACAAGTTCTTCTAACAAATAATAAGGGGAAAAGAGCACTACATTTTCAATTCATATTGTGTTGCAAAATATGTTTTAATAAATAACATATTGTTCGAGCGACCTCTAAGAATTTGAAATTGCTTTGGATATCCGTTATTTCCGTCATAATAAAAAAAAAAATTAATGACTTATCTTTCTTTGATCGAGGTTTGGTGATTTGGGCAAAACAAAAAAAAATCATTTGAGCAAAAATTCTTGACTTTAACTGTGCAGATTATTTCTCTCTTTAACAAAATTCAGAATACTTATTTTTAAAGCTTGAAGTAAAAACGTTTCAATAAAAATGTGTCACAAATTAAACAATCATTCAGTCTTTATTTCCTCCATTTGGAGATTTGAATTACAATACATCAGTTACAACATATATACATCAATGAGAATTAATCAAAAATAAATGTATATACAATTTTCTTATATACGCTGTATGAAAACATAAAAAGAACAACCTCATATTTATGTTTTATACACCTTGCCGTTGTAAGTGGCTATACTAGAAACTATAAATGAAAAACATTTTAACATGAACTTCTCTTTGTCCAAGACTTGGTCTGACAAAGTCTGCGTAAACCTTACTGTATTGTATTCGTCTGATAATTCAAACAAAAATTTAGATCTTTCATTAGATGTTATAGAACACGACGCTATGGCATGTTGAAAACTGTTTGCAAAGGGATTCGAGTAGATTTGCACTGGTATACATGTATATCCTTTTTTCCATGACTACTCGTCACTTTGTTAAAAGAATTTAATATGAATTTTTGATGTTTTTTCCTACAATAATGTTTTAGAAAGCTTAAAAAAGAAATTATTCGTACATGTATTAGGTAAGTCTCTAATTTAAGGTATACCTTTACTCAGGGGACTAAAAATTCCACTGATAAGAACGAAAAACCACCTATTGCACATTGTACAACTATGATTCTTGTGTTAAATTTCAATTTCAAATAACAAGGTCAATGACCTCGTTTTCGTGCTAGGGGCCCCTGAGTATTTTTTGGGAAATACCTCAATTTTTCACACTATGACCATTTTTTCTTCACTCACAAAATATTAAAAGCAACAAAACTCTTTAAATAATGAAATATTATAGCAATGGAACAGAGTTGCTCCATAAAAAGAAATAAGTACAGTTTGGGCCATAAACGGGATAATTATTACAGTCCGAATTTCCTCTGTCATATTTATATTTTTCCCCCGATTTTTAATCATATATAGCAAAAATCTGACTGATAGGAACTTTAAATTATTTATAGCCTCAGGTTACTTTTGTTACAATGTACCCTCATTCTCATGGTATTAATATTATATGGGGTCAATGATCAAATTATTGAGATTTGTTGACTGCAGTTGTTTTTGTACATGTTTTTGGATTTCTTTATTTCATAGCATTCATTTATTTGAAATAATTTATGAGCTTAAACACATATAAAACTTGCAAAATGATGTCTTAAAATACATATAACCTTTACTTTGTGATTAATATTGCAAGAAATAAAAATTTTGACAAAAATGACAAATTAAAAGTTTAGTCCGAATTTCCTCTGCATAGCCATACATTGAGTTTTGTTCCTGTATATTTTCTTCAAGTACTTACATATTAAAATTTTAAATTGATATTGAGATAAAACTTAGTTATTTCATCCATTTAGAACTATTTTTGATTTAATATATTATACTTTATAAAATTTCCTCTCTGATTTCTGAAACCTGAGTAAACGTCATCCTTAAAGCAATTGATGAACAAATAATAGTCAATAGACACACATAGTTATAGTATCCATGTTAAAGGTGCATAGACACAGATTTGAAGTTAATATTTTCTGTATTCTATCACGACTTATGTATTGTAATAGCTTTCCACACGAAAATAAATTAAAAATTTCATTTCATCTAAAAGTTATTGAAACTTTTAATTTTTAGATGGGTTTGATTGACACATCTTTGCACTTTCACAAATTTTAATTTTATTCTTAATACTAGGGGAAAGTGGCAATCTTGATGTGTATTAATGAAAAGTTAATGTTAGGCCATTATTTACATCTTTCATCTTTTTATTTCCATTTTCGTTCATCCAATTATGACAAGGAACTCAGGGTGAGTGTGGGCAGACGGTGGATGCTTGCTCCTACATTTGACATGATGTTTTTAGAGGACCGTGTTTGCTCTGCTCCCAATTTGTCTTGATTAAATAGAATTAGACTTTTAACACTGTTTGTTATCTACATATTTCATCTCCATCCAAACTTCCTGGGACAATTTAAGTCTTCAATTCTTGTTTTTTCTACATTGTTTTCTATATCTAGATTTTACATGTTGTATGATATTTTTTTTTTTACATATATATTGTACCCCTTCTGGGTTCTTAACTGGAGAGGTGTCGTTGCATTAAACTGAAAAGATTCAACTAATTCGAACACAGTCGACTAGGTTAATTCCCAGCTTATTCTTCAAAACAAAACTAGCTGTGCTTACATGAGTGAACACAGTGTTATTCTTCAGCAGAAAAAAATATCATCCAAAACTCCATTTATAACAAAAAATCCAAAGTCAAACAATTACTCAAATGTAAAGATTAAAAAGTGGCCTTCTCGTAAATACAGAAGACAAAAGAATGTTTAATTTTATTATACTAGTATAAACTTAAGATTTTACTTCGTGAAATAATTAAGTTCCAGATTGTTCTCTAAAGTAAACAAGGACTGTATTTTAACACTACTTTAAATTTTAGTTAATACAGTAAACTAAAGAATACAACTCGCAATAAATCCTATATCTAAAATATCTAATGTGGCCCATAATATTCAAAGTTATTCATGACAATTCAAAGGTTAGAACTTTTATAAGAATAGAGGATATATAATGATACACTGGGACAGATGCGGCCAAGTAAGATTCAAGCCAACTATATCGGTTTATTTCACGGCATTGGAAAACGCTTCGACCAACGTTCAGTCTGTTTTGGAATGTTCTTCAGTGATGACATCGAAGACCTTAGGCGATCAATCGCTTCCGCGAGCTAGACAAGCAGACGTTAGAACAGCGTCACGTGCAGTGCAGGAGAGACACATAATGGTTAATGACAATTTGTCAAGGATCTAAAAGCATCATGAGAGCTCTTCTTATCCACTTCTAATCGGATTAAGATTCTTTTTTTTTCCTTTTTGGACAGCAGAAATGTGTAATGCACTTTTGCTAAGTGACATCCCTGCAATTTTTCCATTTTCATACCAAATTCTTGTCAGTATGCAAGAAAGACTAAACATCAATATGTCATATTTTAAAAAAAAATCTGCAGCAATTCACTTTGCGTATAATTTCACAAAAATCGGAATTCATAGTCCAAGAAAAAGAAAGATAAAGATATGTTATATTAAGTTTTATTGTATTAATCCTGTCTTGCAATATTTTGGTTTATAATTTTACAGAGGTAATAATAGAAAACAAAAGTAATTTTTGGCAATATGTATACTAATAAGAATAAATAATTATTATATTGATAACAATAGTACAAAAAATTCAATTCTTTTCTGGTCAATATGTATGGAAACATTCATATACAGATTCTTCTAAATTCCTTTTCAGTTCTCTGTTACTTTGTATAGTCTTATCACGTTCGATGGCATTAAATTGACGAAGCCGTCATATCTGATATTGAGAAATGATTAGAGGCCTAAGTGGCACTTTAATATTAGCATTTGACCAAAAAGATGAAAGAGTACATATGAGTTATGTGATATAAAGACCACTTGTGGGTTGATTCGTGTTCAGTTTATCCGGACAAAGAACACGAGTATGGTTCAAACAGTATGTCACATTTAACAGGAACGGAAACGTAAAATATATTCCTAATATCTATAATACACATCCATTAAAACACTGTATAAATCGGTTAACATTTATATCAATCAACCGTACATAAGATATTTTAATATCTAAGCTTAGGTCTCAATAATGGAAAACTTTAATTTTTTGGTGAAACAAAAATGAAGGCGAAACAACGCATTTACCATTTTATATCTGAAGAATAAAGTGTAAAGCATTGATCTCAATATCTTCGTATATATTTATCAATATTAATTATAAGTAATTTGTAAAACTTAGAAATCGGTAAATTGAAAAAAAAGTTCCGTAAATTAATTTTCTCTTTCTTATAAAGTTTTATTTTATACCTGCTAGATCCCGAAGCATTTAATTCGGATATAAAATTTTAAACACCACTTTACCCATTTAAACTGGTTCACTAGACTTCTTGTTTTTTTTTTTATTTTACCACATTTTCTCATATTATCCCATCTTGCAATTATCGTGCTTATTTCTTAAGTTGTATCATGTATATCAAAGACCTACTTAAAGATAAAATAAAACATAATCATATATAACACAAATAGAAAGAATATAAAATAATAACAAATATATAATTTATTAGACCAATTATAGAATATTACACCAAAAAAAAGACAACTATTTATAATACAAATGAGCAATTGCACAAATAAATCCATGCAAAATGTCCATTTAACATTACAAATACCAAATTATAACATTCAATTTAATAAAAAAAATAATAGAAACGGATATTTTTGACACAGTGTGATATGAAAATGTGTTGTATTCTTTATTTCATAACCTGTTTTTATAGATACCAAAGGAAACATGTAGCTTCGTTAAAAAATAGTCAAAGCATAGGAAAAATGTGCATAATTTATATATTGAAACTGAAAAAGTGGGTTTGACTGTTTTTTTTCTATCTTATATTCAATTGCTTAAGGTTTGTAACACAGATATATGTAAATAACAATTAAATATTTTTTTTCTGAACCATGCATGATCATTCACGTAAATTATAGAGTGTAATTGTAAACTAATTCCCAGAATAATGATAATTTGAGTTTTTTTTTCAACTTCTTAAAAAGTTGTAACAAAACACAATGACTTCTGATTTCCATGCTAAAAAATAAATAGTTTAAAATGAGAAGGAATGAAGAAACGCTTTTAAACAAAAAAAAATTATAAAACCAAAATCTAGAGTGATGGAAAGTGTTGTACAAAGAGAGACAATCAATCTGCAGCACTTCCACACAAAGTACAAGATAATTTTTATTAATGTTTATATCAAATTAAAAAAAATATATTAAATTTTAACAACTGAAAGAGCGATATTTTTATACAATAAAATTTTATAATTTCTTGACTTAAATTAATTTCTTTTTTATTTGATATTTGTTTATAAGATTGATCGCAATGTATATGCTTATATTCCCTTTGTTGCAGAATTTGAATTTATCATGGATACAATTGTTGCCTGCAAATATGGATTTTTAATTTTTTATATTATAAAAATACTCTGTATCAATAAAATAATTATTTGGACTTCACCGGATATTACTATCAAGAAAGCCAATACCAATTATAAAGAAAATAAATATCTATACTATTGGTATTCAAAGCTTAATGCAATAACGTTCATGTAAATTACCAACGTAATTGAATAATTTTTAAGAAGTCTTATATTACATTTTTCAGAAACTTTACCCAAACGACAATGATATTTTTGCATTTACTGAGTTTTACACTGTTTTCCAACTCTCACCTCCAATTGGCAACGTCTCCAAATATGTAAAGAAAAATCTAGAAGGGACTTTAAGCATAAGAGTCAACAAACTATGATATACCAACATTAAAGTAGGATTCTTCTATGGTTTCTGATAGATGAAATATTCAAAGTATATTTCCTTATATGTCTTTATATTTAGATGTAAGAAATTTAAGAGATGATATTTTTCTTTCCTCATAACCATTAAGCAACTTTAAATATAAATGGTAAATTGAGTTAGACATCTAGCAGGGACTATTTTTGGCGGAGTGTCGGTGTATGAAAATATCACCTTTTCTAATTAACAATGGATTTAGAATTTTTAAATTCAAAAACTTTTTCAAAATGTAATTTAAATATAAGGGACGTAAGTTTTAGCCAAATATATATATATATATATATATATATATATATATATATATATATATATATATATATATATATATATATATATATATATATATACTCTCTAGTAAATTAGCTTTTAAGGGTTTCCAATCAAAACTTTCTCTCAGTAAACGAACAAAACTTTTTGTTTTTTTTTTTTGTATCTTTATGTGACAACTTTACTATATGTTAAAATAAGAAAATATTAAATAGGAAGCATATTAAAACAGGATATATATTCTGAAAATTTAAGAATTATATATGTCAATTTGGCAATATCTTATAAACATAATATGGTTTTATCTTTATATGGAAAAAGAAAAAAAAATAATCTTTTGAAATGGAAGAGGTAATCGCATGATTGGCAACAGTCATTTTTTTTATTCTTAATATCCAGGGGAAAGGTAATGACTTTGCCTCTAATATAAAACGTTCAAATTTAATCTATGATACCATCACTTATCGATATCTTCTTAATTCTAGGAAAATTTCATTAATTCTGAAAAACAAGAAATATTAGAAGAATCCCACCTTAATTTGAATCTTCAGTGAAATTATGTTTTCTAACTCTGGAGACGTGTTCCATCGAGTAAGGAACTTCCTTCATTTTCTCTGTTTTAAAATAAGTCATAGGAAATGTTTTGTTCTGTTTTAAGGGGAACTAGATCTGGCTAAATGGGGGTAATTTAGATAGAGATTTGGAAATATTTTATCATAGGTACTTGTAAAGAAAACACATCAAATTACCATAAAATATAACACTTGCCTTTGTTGGATAAAAGATTCATAAATGAACCAGGAATTTAAACTTAAAGTATAATGCAATTTACATACAGAAAACTCAAATGTGCATAATCATATGGTTTGCAGACTTTATAATTACGCAACAGAGATTTTTTCAGAATTTTTTTTCCCGTATGATGAAAGAAAATCCCTTCTTCAATATGAATCAACATGTGTTATGGTGTAGTGAAAATAAAAAGAGGTGCTTTGATAACCGCATTACTCATTCGCATCCATCCCGCACACTCAAGGCCAAATAGTATTCTCTTTTGTAAAAAGAGATGCAATTGGCTAGCATCCAGGTGAATTTTGAAGCTAGTCAAAAGAGGCTCTATCATATAATTAGATTCAAAATGCGCAAAGTAAAAGTCTCAGAAATTCATTACCATGTGATGAAAGTGAGATTTTATATGGAATTCAGCAATACATTATGTCTATAAACTCTAGTTAATATTTGTTACAACTCAGGAAAATGATTTATAAAACCACAATATCTATCAGTCACTTTGAAACGTCAAACTGCATAGATGTGATTGTAAATAACTTCCTATCATTAACCTCCTCATAAGATACAAATTATAGCTTCATGATGCTTTCCAACTAATGCATAAGATAAACAATTTTGGAAGAAATAATTTTTGTTTTAAAAAAATCTCGAACTCTTTTTTTTGGTAAAATTTTTCTCATCAAATATTCATTAGTCAATTAAAATTTTTACCTTCTTCGGAAACCCTAGGAAAAATTCCATATAATTTAAAAGCACAGATCTTGCTATACAAAAAGGATATCGAATATACACTGTAAATACAGCGACTTTTTTTTCAAAGTTTATGGCATCTCTCAAAAAATATAAGACTAAATTACTTTTACAGATTCGTTGAAACAAATTCATAAATGTGTTCATCACATAAATCAGTAGATTACCTCGGCCCTTGAGATAAGAAACCGTCATATCGAAAAGATTATAATTTTAGCTAACCTGAGTTTTCTTCCAATTTTTGAATATGTTAATCGATTTGCACGTTTTTCTAATAACATTATATTTCTTTGTAAAAAGCATGACATAAAAGTCATAAAGATTTAATTAACTGTATTTAACTGCAAATGAACACCCAAATTGGAATAATTAGTAGATGATGTTTAAAAATGCATCATTTCATAGCTCAGACATCGCTCATTTATGATAAGAATAAGTCAAAGTTTCATCAAATTGGATCTGTGTATGACCCATTTTAAATTCGAAGCAGGTTACTCGAGAGTAAGTTGAGTTTACGGGGCTTTCAACGTATCGTTTAAAGTCAGGATTTCGCAGATTTTTTGATGTTCGCAACATCTTGTTGCATGGGTCGAATTTTGATCGACCTGTTGCATACTAAGCTTAGGGTTATTATCTTATTCTAATTTGACGACGGTTTACTTTGTGAATTCAAGGGCCTGATAGCGGGTTCACAACAAATGTTTACTTTTTCTATGCACCGGATCCCATGTTATGTTTCCATTGCTCTGCATATTTTTTTCTCTTTTTTCACTATTTGTATTATCATAACCTTTTCATATTGAAATGGACATGTCCATCACAATAATATTCATGAATCGACCCCGAAAATCAAAGAATTGTCCTTTTTTATTCAGTTGCCTTTCAAAGATACAATTCTAGGTAAAACTACTTGTTATATAATTTGACCAACCATCGAAAAATATCTATTTAACTTTTACATGTGACAGGGTTCTATGTGTAAACTGTTTACATTAATGATCTAGTGTAAAGTGAAATTCTGATTCAGGTTAGCATTTTTGCAAATGCACCATTTTTAAAATTCCAGCTCTTTCCCACAATTATAGAAGATTATTTCAAGTCTCCCGGGTTCAGAGGAAAAGCATTATCATTATCTTCGAAAAAACAAGAAAATTTCTCGCAGGACGTACCGAGGTGAACCGAATTTGATACTGACCTTTCCGTGGAGGTGAAGAGCTGATGAGCTAACCATCTGTAATGGAAAGGGCTACACGTTCTTAATATAATATAATATTATCTTCAATGTTGATAAGATTTTGCTTTCAAAGTTTCCTTATTTAATTTTCCCAAGAGATGCAAGAGAGGAAAATGAACCTGTTCTTTATTATAATAGCATATATAAGTTGTTGAAAATTTAAGGACAGAATATCTTTTAAAAAGTATATTGTATAACCCTTATTTATAAATAAATGCGTTCAACTGTAAAGTAGTTAGTACAAAATGATAGAAAATATTTTGTTCTATTTGTCTTCAGAAAAGCTAGGCTATATTTGTTGGCAAATCAAAATTAATGTAATACAATATTTCAAATAATATATGTACAAAATGCTATGAAAGATAGAAAAACATAAACACTTCATTTTCTCAATTTCAATGCCGTTCCACCCTATTTTCATTTCATTCAGTGAAACAAAACTTTCAATTTTTTATAACTGTGCTCTAATCTTAATATTTTATTATCAGTGTATATTTTATTGGACTTCCTCGACTTAGTTACACGACATAAAATGTACGAAATGCATTCTTTCCCTTCAGAAAATGAGTTATAGGAAGAATGTTACAACCATCTGAAATGAGTAAGCTTTAAAAGACATCATATAAATTTTTATTATCCAATATTTCATTGTATATGCTTCACACTTGTTATACTATGTTTTAAATAAGTTAATCAGTTTTCTATGCCAGATTTTCAACTTACCCCACCACAAATAAACCATACATGTAGGTGTATCTGATTGATGTGTATGCTAAGAAATGATTGAACGATACTGATGTTTCTTTTGGCACATGTGTTAAAGTAGACAAAACAATAGCTAACTGATTTAATAATTCTGCAAGAAAACATACATATATTTTTCTATTAAAGAATGCTTTAAAGCATGAAGCACAACGCAAAGAATCATAAAACATGGGTAAAAGAAAAAGTTTTTACTTGATATAAGTTATTGTAAACATTGTTTCTTTTTTAACCTAAAAAATGACACAAAATGTGGTTGAATATAAATCTCCGAGATGATATAGATAGGACATTAAAGTCATTTGGTTTTGTTTTAAACTGTGGTTACAGTCCCTTGCTATTAAAATGCTACAAACCCCCACCCCCACCCCAATACGTATTTCCCTCAATATGTAATTTTGTTATAATTTTATTTTATTATCAATATTATAACTTAAGGCATCTTTATAAAAATTGTTTGTCTTCTTCCGACCGACTGGCTTAAAATGATCGGACTCATATCTTTTTTTAACCTGAAAGAAGATATCTTTAAAAATTATTTTTTACCAAATTTTTTTCATCTCGTGAACAAAAATTTTGAATTTTTCATTAAAAAAACCCCACCTATCTACCGACCCAATTTGTTTACCCTGAGTAGGGAGAAGAAGGCAAACAAACATTCTTTTAAAGATGGTCTTAACTTTTAGATTTTGTGTTCTGAAAATCCTAAGAATAAAAACTTTTTGCAGGGTTGAATGTAAAATAAGCCTCATTTTTCAAGTCCATTTTTCGTTACTGATACAGTTTCCCCCATGAAAACAGAGTTTTGTATAAGAAATTTTCGAAAATAAAACGTTGTTTCTGTTTTTTGGAATCTTGGGAACTTGCCCTTTCCTTTTGCGAAGGATTTATTCTCTGTTAAAATATTATGTATTTTGACAAAGATTATCCCTTCAATTATTAATTAAACATATATACCCTTTTCATTGTCAACTTATGAAGTGTAAAGATACCTTGATTTGTTCATTGTAATATGCATTGATTTTCTAATGTACAAATATGGTATGGTTCTCTTGTATACAATAAAAACTTTAATTCTTAGTTGAACTTGAAATGTAGAGCCCTTTTTATGCTTCTTTCTTTGTCTTTGTCTTTTATTATTCCATTAATTATGTCAAGGTATTTTTGAGATTGGAACACTTTTTCAACATTTACATAAAATATAAATTGGAGTATATTCTAAGCGTTCTTTATTTCACAAAGAATATATATAATATACTTGCCAAGAATTTGTCATAATAATTAATACGTATATAGAAATGCCCAACAATGCCCAGCAAGAGAGCTTAGAATAGTTATCATTGAAATTTTAAGAAAATGCATCTAAGGCATTAAACTTCTAAGAGCTAATCAACAAAAATTATGTTTAAAAATATATAATTTGAAAACAAATATAATGAAGTTAGCAATTTCTCAATAGAAAATGTTTCAATCTATCTTAGACTTTATGTGCCTTCAAACATCACAGTTTTGTATATAAAATTTTTGAAAAGAAAACTTTATTTTTGTCCCTTCCTTTTGCGAAGGATTTATTCTCTGTTAAAATATCATGTACTAGTATTTTGACAAAGATTCCCCATGTTTGACTTCCATATTAAACAAGGAAACTTTTTGTTACATTTTGAAAAAGAAAACACGTTTATATATTTAAAAAAATATATATATGAAAAGAATGAGATAAAAATTCTTGCCAAAATAAATAATTAATACGTACGAAATAACAATGCCAAATGCCTAGGTATTACAATCCACTGTTTGAAAATCAAACCCGCGACAGGGAACTTATAAAAATTGAATATATAACCATTATCTAGAGAAATCAACAAAAAATTATGTTTAAAAATATATAATTTAAAAATATATATTAGTTTCTCAAAGAAAATGTTTCAAAATTCTTTATGATAGAGAGAGTTTGACTTATATAAACAAATGTCTTTGGATGAAGAAACTTTTTGTTACATTTTGAAAAAGAAAACACGTTTATATATCTAAAAAAATATATGAAAAGATTAAATGAGATAAAAATTCTTGCCAAAATAAATGTTTAACACACAACCTGGGTATTAGAAGGAACGTATTATAAAAATTGAATATATATAACCAATCTAGTGATCAACAGTTTAAGAGGATGATATTTTATATCAATCTTTATTGGTTTTAAAATTCGAGAGTCTTTTGCCAATGTGCATTTTTCACTTTTTCTTCTTAGAAACTGTATCCCTCTAGTAATCAATACAAGAGTTTGTCAAAGAAGATAGCTGGAGTTAATAAAGACTCAAATTTATGCTATTTAGCTTAACACTAAGGTATAACAGACATTGTAAAGTCATATATATTTTTATTTTGAACAAGATCAACATTTTAAGTCATGAAGATTTAATTTTTTTTAAATGATCCGCTAAATGTAAGGTTGATATTACAGCACTTTTGAGTAAATGGTTTCCATTCTATATTATTTTAGTTACTTACTTAACTTTTATTGTTTCTCTCACGGTTCTTTCATTCTATTTCAATTTAACTTTTATATGTATTCAATTGGAAAATTCCAATACATTACACAGAAACGTATTTTCAATATTAAAATATTCATAGTTTTTCCTTACTTCAGAATGAAGAGGGTCGAAAGCAGATGGCAAAGGGTGTATAACAAATTTTTTTCATCTTAAAGTGAGTGGAAACTTAACAGAATATTTATGGATACCTGATGTGGCGGTTCTCTGTTTGACACAAATGAAAATGCAAGGTTGGAATTGATAAATAAATGACGAAGCAATCAAAATATGTCAACTCATAATAATTGACAATACCAAACACAATTAAACACATTAGTAATAGAAAAAAACACAAATTGCAGAAACCATCGTAAAATCTTAATTTCACAGTATTATGCAAAAATATATTTTTAGAGAAAACCATTTTTCTTCATCTTAATGTAAATGTTATCTTAAAATTTGTCTTGCAAAAAGATTTTTTTCAAATATATAGTATTACAATATAACTTACTACACATTTGCCAATTTTATAAGATACATTGTATACTCTCTGTATTTACATGTTAAATTCTGGATTTTGTTTTGTATGAAGAAAACTGTATATACATTTTTTACAATTGTTTTCGGCAATAGTTAATATAGAGTTTGTGTTCTGTTATTATTATACTTGTAAAATTTTTATAGGTGTAAAGAACAACTGTCAATTTTGTTGGTAACAATGCTTATATTAACTACAATTTTGTTTATTGATCAAAACCTTTATTTTGATCAATAAACTTCAACTTCAATATACATTTGTCTTTTGCCCTTTTTCATGGCATTTTGGGAAAAGAGGAGGCATAAAACTTACTACACATCTTGCCAATATAAGATAGTGTATCTCTTTTCTAGCAAGGACATTTCAAAATATATACTAACTAAAATGAAACAGTCATGAAAAGATACTATCAGATCAAACCTATACTATTTATCTTTAAGGGGGATTCTTGTCTTGTTTCGGACTAAATGAAATATTTAAATAATATTTGTGTATATATCTTACATTTTAAGATGTAATGGGTTTACAATATTATAATTTTATTTCCTTGTCATGATTGTACATATTTGAATAGAAATGGGAAACTGGGTTCGAAATCTAGCATGGACGATATATCTTTAACGGAACCGTGCCGTATGAAAATATATCTTTTTTCGTTTCTTTAACTTTCTACAAAACAAGTACATTGAAATTTAAAAAAAAATTAAGACTAAGAGAAGAATTATCTGAAGTGATTTAAATTGATAACCATGAACTTAAATTTAAATACACATTAAATTTAAAGGATTTTATAAACAAACCACAGTGTGTTAAGCTTTTGAAAACTTCTTATTAAAAGGCAGATTTGAGCAAAAAATCAGTAAAAAGTTATTTTTCTCCCTGACACTTTTTGTGCGTGTATCATTTTGTATCTTTATTTGACAACTTCAACATGAGTTAAAAAGGTGAAAAGAAAAAGTTAAATATAAGAAACATATAAAAAAAAAAGCCAAAAAATGGCTAAAGATTTGAGAAAAATATATAAAGGAAATTCGGGATATTCAATAACCTTCTTATATCATAAATTTATCTTACTTTGGAAGTTATCGACTGTTTGACCCTTTTTCATTTTCATCTTGTATGCGAAAAGAAAATTAATTCTTTGTTATAGAAGTAAGCCTTGCCTGATTGGCGACAGTTTTTTTTTTTATTTTTAATGTCAAATTAAACAATAATAACGTTGACCTTGTGCCAAAAATGAAACGGTCAATTTTATTTTATTGATACTACCACACAATGATATTGTCTACTTCTATCAATTTTTAAATACAATAATTATGACGAAAGTCCATCTTTTATTTACAAAGTTACATTTATAAATGAATTCCTTGAAGCAAATATAGTATTATCATTCTACTTTGGAGGGGGGGGGCATAGATAATAGATCTTATCATTAAGATTCATGTTGAAATGGAACCTTTTCTAGAATATACAAACAAGTTCTGAAATGTGAAATTATTTCCTTAGTTTTAGTTATTTTTTTTGTAGAAAATTCTATTTAAAAAGACACTTTTAAATAATTTGAGCATGTAAATCATCATTGCATCAGTGGAGCTTATTTATATATTTTAAAATATTAATTTAAAAATTTTTTTTTTTTAATTTAAGCTTCTCTCTGGATCGATCGTCTGAAAATATAAATAGCACATCTCTATAAAATATTAAGTATTGATATAGTATTAAATCTTATTATACTTTGAAATTATGAATTTAGTGTTTTTTACAAAGAATTTTAATTGATTATACAAACAAGTGGTTGCAATGAGAATAAGAAGTATTTTACGTTAAAAGCCTCTTAGTTTTCATCGCAGAAAATAACCACCCGCAGATAAACTGTGGAAAATTTTTACGATTATATATTCAAGTGTTTGATTTACGAGCAAATTATTACTTTCAAGAATAAAGGAAGGATATCCGATGTTTTGTACATAAATATAGAATATTTTGCACAAGTCGGGCAGGATTTTTTGATGTACTCATTATTTTCACGAGTGTTAATTAATTATTGAATATGTGAATTTAAAAAACTAGCTCGTCATCAAAATAAATTCCAAATCTGACGAAAACCATTGGATTTTTTGTTTATTACATTTTATTTTGCTTCCTTCTGTTCTTGTACCTTATAATCTTTACTTATATTTAATACTGCGCGTATATAAAGGTCCATACAATGACGAAACAAATAAGGAATTCCATATGTGAACAATTCTTTTTAACCTTATTAACGTAATTTTAGTGTTTAAATATGAAAGAATTAAGTAAATAATGATAGATACAGAAAAAAATTGTTCCTGATATTATTTAAAATGTAAAAAAAAAAAAAAAAAAAAAAAAATTTGAAGATATCAATTTTGTTCAATAAGAACCAATTTTTCACCGTTAAAAAATATCCAAAACGACTTCAGCTGGAATATTTTCTCGCTAAAACGGGGGTCTGTCACTTATATTTTAAAACCACTATTTGAGATTTTTTTTGGCATCATAAATCAACAAGATATCATCGCATCAAGACAAAGCATTATTATGGAAAAGGACCAAGATATTGTTTTGAATGTTTTATTTGTCAAAATCGCCTTAAATGTATCACGTGACTTCGGATTTCGTAGAATTAAACGTATTGTCTTCCCAAAGACTTTGAAATGAAAATAAGGAAAAAAAATTGTGGAAGACAGTATGATTTTTATGGTTACTTCTCCAATAAACTTGCTTTATTTCATAATATTTGATCATTTTATTTAATATTCAAAACATACTTTAAAGAAAGTGCTTTCAAGTTACAAAAGATTTAATGATGTTTTCATCCGTATAATAAATATGTCCTCTCTTTTGGTTGAAATGATAGTCTACTTTGACTGATAAAATGAGTTTTAGGTCATCTTGCAAACAAAAGATTATTTGCCCAATTACGACCGACAGCCTAAAAATGACCCGACTCGAAAAAAATTTATCCTTCGGGAAATAAATTCTTTTAAAAAAGCATTCCTTACATGTTGTGAATGTCTCATTCTATTAACGTTTATGTTTTGTTGGGGGGGGGGGGGGGGGGGGTTAAATGTTTGCCCTGTCAACACATTTTTTACTCTGTGTAGATAGAGAGCAAACAAGCATTATTTTAAAGATGACTTTGCTTTACTACATGTACTTTACATTAATATTCTATCATTCTCCATATGAACTGTAAAGACTGTTAACATGAGTTTGTATGTGTATATATGTGTTTGATATTGATTTACAAGGACTGACCGTCCATTTTCGATTTCCTTTTTTATACATGAATATTGTATTAATGCTATAAGACGTATGTCTTTTGCAATAAAGAAATTGAAATTTCTTTTATTCTTCTTCATTTTTACTCATCTTTGTTCAGAATTTAATCCATTTTATTTTCAATTTCATACATTTTTATGAAGAACCTGTTTCAAAAAATAAATCAAGTTTTAATTAATGAGAAAGAAAATTTAAAAAAAAATACAACATAAAAAATGAGTGAGTTGTTTCAATTTCTTATTTAATACCATAATAATTACATTAAAAAGAAATTACATTTTAAAACAAATATGCCATTCTAGAACAACCTTGTTAAAAGGTGTACATTAAAAGAATTTTTGAATACCTTTAGGCTTTATAGGTTCCTCTTAGAATCAGATAAAATTCATTAAAATATTGAAAAGATTTCCGAAAAAATTATACTTATGAATGAGTAGCACATTTTCAGAAACATGTTTAAAAAGATATTTTTTTTTTATTTGCAAGACACTCTTCTTACTAATTAGCAAACATGAAAATGAATGCTTTGGGAAATATTTTCGCCTGATGAGGACACAACGAGTCTACTTTACCTAGAATTGTTTTTAAAATTGGTGATCATGGCTTCTCTAAATTACGTTTTTTTTCTCTTTTGAAATTAAATTTTCACAATTTTTTCTAGTTTGAAGTGGGATTTTTTTTTTTAAAAATGTTCGATAAAAATTTTCCCCCACTTAATTTCAAGTCTAGGGTACATGTAGCCTGTTTAAAAAGAAGAAAGAAAATATATTTTTATGTAGAAGTTCAGTCTTAGGTACCTGAGAAAAAGAAGAATCCAAGATAGAAATAGAATTAACTTTGTAAAAATAATTTAATTTTTTATAAAAGTTCAAACAACCAAATCATGCTTTCATAATTTTTGTTTCTTTCATCATTATCATCTTTTTAGGCTAAGGTCATCAGAAGAGGGTATACGTTGTGGCTGTGAACCAAATTTTCTGTATCATACACCAACTCCAACTGTATTTAAACAACAGTCAATTTAGAGAAAAATATCTTATAATCAACTGCATGGCTTATCTCAAGTTTTCTTAATAATGCAGACGGAACACATTTATTAATGGGGAATTTTGAGATAAGCCTCCATGTTTGGTATGATACAGGTATGCAGTAACGCGAACTCGACCGGTAAGTTAATGAAATTTCCGATAGGGCTCCCGTGATCTATGTAATTATTGTTGTTTTTAAATTAAATACGTGGCTAGGAATATCCATGGCCGTTGTAGTGTTTTATGCACGGCAATCTTACACATTATTATCGGTATGTTCTCCATGTATGGTAAATTTTAGGACGAACATTTATCCTCTACCCCATATGATAGTTATCAATCAAGGATACTTGAAAGGCAATAAAAAATAAAAATTTATAATTAATAATTTTTTTAACTGTTGTTTTTGGAAGTTTCGATTACAGATATCAATCATGTGATGATAATAAAAGCTCTATATCATTAGATTAATAAGATCTGCATTGACTTTGGTTTTTCTGACGTCCCTCACTTTGTCGTTTAAGTAAAAAAAAATGTTTCTGCAAATGAAAACCATATCTACATTTATATCCCAATAGTAAATAATATTTTGTCATACAAACGGCCTGTTTATCAAAATAAAATAAAAATGAAGCAAGACAATTCATTCTGAATGTCCTTGAATTACAAAAAAAGAAAAAAAAAATCAAATGAAAGAAGTCGATTTGATTAATTTCCTTGCATAGATACTGTTCTCAAAGAGAAAAGGATTTATAGATATATTTTTATTCAATTTGATGTTGTTTTTGATAGAATGCAAATAAAAAGAGAGTCGTGTCTTGAGAAATATAAAATTTTAAACAGGTTTATCTTTAACATTTAGAATGCGGTTTCCAGCAATAAGAACAATTTGTATCCATTAATTTCTTAATTATTTGGAATATGTATGTACTAGTATTGACAATAATGATGAGTAAAAGCCATCGTTATTATAATATTAAAAAATATATAATTGTACTTTTTATTTAAATAATTAAGTTCATGTACATGTAGATGTAAACAGAAAATTCCTAAATGATACATGAAAAAAAAATTAATAAAATAAAGGATTAATTTTTTTTATATTTTCAATGTGAAATGAAATAGATAAAATTACTCAGAATAAATAAATGCACGACAATATTTATCTTTAATTAAATTTTTAGATTGTATAAACTTATAGTCAAGTAAATCAACACATTGAATTAAATCAAAGACATAAAATAATATTGTTATTTATATGTCTCGGATTAAATTATTCTTGAAAACAATAAAAAGGAACAAAAACGACTCTCTACATAGGAATATATTATCGGAAGCAATAGCAAGACAACATAATAAGATTCTTTTCTTCTTCACTTTGCACAAAAAATAGAAATATATTTATATATACATGTATCTGCTTTTTATAAATCTATGTACACAAATTACATCTGTTTGATAGATACCTGTAGCACTGAGGCTGTTCCATCCCAGTACATCCTCAATCACTTTTGAAGTTACATAACCAAAGCCCTGGCCAGGAAATTTCCTATTCCACAGAACCGTGAAGTCTTTTTATTGTTTCCGCTTGCCTATTACTACAAAATGCAAAAAACATGTTTACTTTCTGCTTTGTTTACTCTCTTAATATGCACGTGCATTTTACGAAACACCTTCTGTACCTTGTGTGTGTTTTTTTCCAGGTTGTCATCTGTTCGTCAGATACCATTATCTTTATGACACAATGTTCCCAGAGGTTTGATGCCTTTAGACCCTGGGACACCGAGGTTTTATTTTCCTCCTGTGGAGTTTTCTATAATATTTCAGTGTTAGTTTTGTGTGCATACAATTGTGTTCTTGCTAATGCTAGTGCCAAATTACATGAATCGAGGTGTACAACAGCATGACCCTTTGCGTAAATTTGTGGATAATATCCCTCAGAGAGAATCCGTTTTTGACGGTGCAAAAATTCCGATTCAGAGCATTAGGTGCAAATACGACATTTTTATTTTGTTTCGCAAGATTTATAACAATTTTGGCATTTTTCTGTAATATATTATCGTTCTATGAATTATTGTTCAACACCTGTTTTCCTACTTATCTTGTTATATATGAAGATTTCTTCCTAATGAAATGATTTCACGTACAAAAAAAACTTTTTAGAAAAAATAAATATCAAGCAAACACACGATTGATTTGTTGTTTTTGTTGGTCGTACTTTTTTTGGTCAGTGGCTATTATTTGAGAATACTGAACTAATTTACTGAAGTAAAAAAGAGTAGATAAAAATTAATCTTTAAAGTTAATATAAATCAAGGATACATTTTTATGAATTTCAAATATGTGTCCTTCAAAAATAGCTGTTATTTTTATCATAGTAGTGTTACTTATCAAAATAAAACGAATATAATAATTTTTTATCAATATTTGATAAGGGAAATAAATTTCCATTTGCTTGGAACTGATTTTCGGTGATCCGTGGGAGGATCTTGTAATGCACGTGAAAAGGGGTTCACCCAATCAGATTTCGCCGATATCTAACGTGTAACACAGATTTATTCTTGCGCCGGCCCATAGCGAATTGCCAACAGACCAAAAAGTCGCAGCTTACATCTCATAGTGACACAATTACCCAAACAATCTCTGTAGAAAAATATGAGGAACCTTCACGTGTTATCAAAGACTTAGAGACACCGGCTTCTTGAATTTTATCGATGACAATTTAAAAACTATCCCACGGCGCGACATTAAAACTAAATCAAAATTTTTGGTTTGAGAGGATTTCTTCTACGATCGTCAAGATTGATCTCCTAATGGGTAAGTTCTCCTTTTGTTTAAAATTTCCAAAATACCTTATTATCAAGAAATATAATCAAAATGTTATATGGGAGATTTGTTACAATATAAGGCTATCATTAAAAAAATATAACAGTAAATATTGACGGATAAAAAAATTCTTATCAGAAAATATATAATCTCTATGAATACATGATAAAATTCAAAAGAAAAAATTTAAAATACGAACTTTAAAAATAGTTTATTATTTTTTATGTTTTATACCTAAAAATTCTTATTTTAACAAAATTTATTATTCAAAAACTCAACACCAAAGAAGAATAATTTCCAATTCGATAGATAATGTTTTCTCTTGAGAACTATGAACTTCCGTAAAATTGATACCAACAAGTGCGAGATCAAAATGACCACGATGCCCGTTATCAGAGTCGCAATTAACGCGGTTCAGAGCAAGTTATGAGAAAGTGACCAAGGCGTCCCCTCGGAGAACGAGTTTTCTGATAGTGGACAGAGCTAATTAAAAGTGAAAGAAAATTAATACTTCCTCACGTCCAGTGTTTGTGATTGACGATACTATACCCTTCGTATCAAACGATGGAATATCATATGGCTTGTTAACACAGGGGGCGAAATTTATTTTCTAACGGAAATGTGAAATTTACAATGTAAACAATTCAAAATCGAGAAAATGCACGAGTGTTTATTTATACGGTATTTTGTAACATGATAAACTAATTTATTTCTTGACATTTAAATGATATAAGTCGGGTTGTTATAAAGATTTAACGGTTCCTGATTTAAAAAGAAAACTTTAATAATTTATTGATTGTAAAATAACTATAAATACATGTATAGAAAACATGAAAAAATATGAAATCTTGTTCTATTATTTTGATCCTTTGATTCCAAAGAGAAACACATACGGAGATAGTGTACTCATATGAAAAAGACATTTCATAAGGAAAATATCAAACAAAAAGCAACAACAACAACAGCAACAAAAGAAAACAAACAAAAACAAAAATCAAAACAAAAACAAAAAAAAAAAACCCCAAAAAACAACAACAAAAAAAACTCTTTTATGTTTAGTAATTTAAAACATCTTTTTAAAGAATAACTTCAAATCCAAGAAAGTTCTACATATATTTCAGATAAAAATTGACCTGAAAATAATCTAATTTAATAAAATTAGCAATGCAATCAAATAGTATTGCAATTGCATTGTTAGTACTAATACCAACAAGAATGAATGACAGAAAAGGTAACATATATATTAACAACCACTCGTTTCCCCCTACGCTATTATCAATTATATATTCTGGCACTTCAGTACTAAAAAAAGAAATTTTCAATCAATAATATTATTTAAGATTAAAGTTTGAGATATAAATATATTTTCTTTAATTAAAAAAAATATCAAGGTTTCTATTAATCAATTTTTTTCTTTTTATTTCTTAGAACAGTCGACGTTTGGCGAGGTGAACCAGCTCGGAGGCGTCTTCGTCAATGGTCGCCCTCTGCCAAACGCCATCCGCCTCCGTATTGTCGAGCTGGCTCAACTAGGAGTGAGACCATGTGACATTTCCCGCCAACTGAGAGTTTCTCATGGATGTGTGAGTAAAATTTTAGCCAGATATAACGAAACAGGTTCAATTTTACCTGGTGCCATAGGTGGCAGTAAGCCCCGGGTGACTACCCCTAATGTCGTCAAGCATATTAAGATGTACAAAGAGAGGGATCCAGGAATTTTCGCATGGGAGATTCGGGACAAACTTTTGGCAGATGGCGTGTGTGATAAATATAACGTTCCATCTGTGAGTTCCATAAGTCGAATTTTACGTAACAAAATTGGAGGAAATCCTACACCGACACCCATCAGTCAAGGATACGATAATAAAACCCCAATAATGCCTTCCCCAACTGCGCCTGCGCCGATATACAATCATCAGTTTTATCCGTATTCCTGTTCAACACCTTCTATGCCACCCGTACATTCTCCACAAATGCCTGTATCTCAACCACTTGCTCAACTGAATCCAAACAAACCACCCCAATCGGCTTCAAATTGTGTAACACCGTGTATGATGAGGGCTTGGGCTACCTCGTCACATTCCGTTAACGACATTTTGGGATTCCGTCCCCCTCCCATGCAACAGACAATGCCTCCACATCAGCACCTTCCCCAGGAAAACATGGGAAACATTGGCCAGAACTATAACATGAATTACTATGCCATGAAACCCACGACAATGGCTCCGATGTATTTGCAGAGTTGACGAACGACTAAATTTTGCTCGAACTATTAATTTTTTTTTAAATAAATTGTTATCAGTGCCAAATATGGAAATAGTCTTCAGGTACGATATATTTAAGCTACAGTGGTGCTCACTTTATACAATAATGGATATACAATATCTTAGTGTATTATATGCTTGTATTTAATCAGTTGTGCTTTGTTGAGTTTTTATCCAATTAAAATGAATTACACACTAGTCATAAATGTTTTGAGTTTTTACCGCATGATTTAATACTTCTTAAAAACCTCGTTATAAAATTCTTACAGCTATTGCATGTTGCTAAGTAATAATTTTAAAACAACAATCTTCAGGGTAATGAAGTAGGTGATAGATATATCTCCGAAAAAAAGAGATCAAAATAGGATTTACGTCAAAATGACCTAGCTTTGATTGATATTTTTATCAGTATCCCTGTGTGTATTGATATCGTAACACACACATTATCTCAGTTTTACTACTGACACAAATATGCTCACTGCAACATCATGCAATTAAAAGATTAGAGGAAAAGTTACTCGATCATGGTACAAGGGTACTTTAATTCAAAGCATTGAATGACTCACTTTTTAATTCAATTATCTGGAAGTGAATGTACAGGTACAATAAAAACAATCATTATTGTGTTTCTTATAAGAGACAGTTTCAAAACTGCAATTTATATTGGACAATACTTTAATTTTTTTCTGTACAAAACAATTAATTTTAATTCTTTCTAAACCTGTGACATTCACCAGTAAAATACCTTTAAAAAGTTCTTTACAGTAAAGTCTATATCATACATCTTTTTCCTAATTCACAATTCTGAGTGATAATAATGGTCTAATTTGTATGAACGTCCAATTTAACGATAGATTGTAATTGCCAACGAAACCATCGTATTGACCATAGAATTTGCTAAATGTTAACTTTACATAAAACTATTTTTGTCCTTGTATCATCAACTCATTTGTCAATAGCTCTCTTTTTTTAATTTTTCATTACAAAGAACATCCTCTTACGTATCAAATCAACTGGGAGACATAAACTCCCTATACACAACAGGTGTTTAAGTAATCAACAAAAATCATAAATGTTTTGGTAATCATAAAGTTTTGTTGAAGAATACGTTATATTTGTTTTTTGAAATATAAGTATACTGTATTTGACTTTTTTCTGAACTCTTTATATGGGATAATACTTGAGGGGTCTCAACCCTCTGCTATAACTTTCACTAAGAAAATTTAAAAACTGAACAAGTTTTATATAGAGGTAACTGGTTTATTTCATAATAAAAGGTAATGAGATTTTTTATAATTATTTTGAAATTATTTAAAAATCGTCAACTTTTCCTGAAGAATGTTTGCATCAAATGATTTTACTTCATCGCATCTTCTCGGATTTGCCAGGACAAGTTCGTAAAACATTTTTCGATTCATTATTTCATTTGTCGGAAAGGCCCGTGAAATTGCGATGTTGATACTGTGACATTACTCATTTTCATGTAGTGTTCAGTTTTCGTTGTTTTCGAGGTTTGAAGAGATTTGCGAATGATTCGCCACAAAATGCAGTTTTTCAAAAATATCTTTAAAAAAAAATACAAACCTTTATCCATATCGCATTATTTCAATGATTCCAACTACTAGTATATACCCTACCAAACGTTATGGTTGCTTATTGAGGCTAATATGTACTAAATTATAATTTGAATTTTGTGTGAACATAAACAAATCTTACCCTGCTGCCACTAAAGTTGACCAGACGACACTTTTTGGCTTAAAAAGGGGCGTTCGTTATTGAACGCTCGTTTTCAGAATGTTTCGGGCATACTCAAATACGTAATACAAACTCAGCGTTCGATAAGTCGCCAAGATAATGAACGCCAAAATTCTCTATAATCTTCAATTTTTTTAAATTATAGAATATTTATTGTCTATAGAGTAATAAGTAATTAGTTTTTTTATCATCGAGCAACGCATTATCTTGGAGGCCTTCATTCTATATCAATTCAAATATGTCTTAATTAAATCAAGCAGTGCAGTTTTTTCCAATGGCAAATGTTTTTACCTTCAGCGCTCTTCTCCTTATGAAATAGAAAAAAAAAAATAAATGAAAATTTATTCAGAAAGGAAGTTGCAAATTGTTCGCCACTTATTTATCATTCTTTCTTCAAATGTTTTGTTGTAAATGGATATGTGAATTTAAACATTTTCTTTATAAAATTATTTTATTTGAGAAAATCAATATAAAGAATGTATGCCATTCATTTTATTAGTACAATTTATCAATGAAAAATACAGAAATCGACTGGGCTATAAAACATCTATATTTGAATTTACACGATCATAGCATATACAATTTCTTTTTGTATATGCACACAAGAACATTTTTTTAAAAAACACACAAGCCAAAACATAAAACACAAGTGTAAGAAATGATTATTACAATTTATTAATGAAAATTAATCCAAGGGGCTTTAAAACATCTATATTTGATTTTACATGATCGTGCAAAAACAAACTTAGTACATGTATGTTACCGGCCCTTGTGAAAGAGAGAGAGAGAGAGAGAGCAGATCTCTTTTGGAAGATTTATAAACCCGACACTTGGGTTAGGTTCAAAACACTTAATTATTTCCCATAAGTCTCTTTATTGCAGGTTCCAAGAGAGAAATGTGATATCATTCTTAAAAAATTTATGTTTCCAAAATTCACCCTCTTTTCCTTCAAAGAGAAAAGATACATATAAATGATTTTTTTAATACAAAAAATGTAATGGGACAATCACTTTTTTATTCTTCATTAATGCATCCTTTATAATGCTGAAATTATTTATTAGTATATAAAAACTAATGACGATTATTTAACATTTTATACAAAAATTTAAAAAAAAAAAAAGCATTTTGTCATCTTTTCTTTTAAAGTTCGCCCCATAAGTAGTGTATTTAAGAAAATCTTTATGCTCGTGTTCATTTTTAATTATAATATGCCATCATAATAACTATATTTATAGACATGAGTTAATTTATGTTTCTTATTTTTTCCTTGTATATAGACACCCACCCTTGCTCACACTTCCTTATGATTTATCCAATGCAAATGAAGTGCCGCATGTTTATGTTAAATTTCGGAACATGAAATGCCATCACTTTGAAAACTGTATTTATCTTTTGATTTTTTTTTTTGAGTACCAAAGGACCTTTGCCCAAATTCCCTACGTTATCGGTCGTCTTGGATGCAACTCTCAATTTCCGGGCATAAAATTTAAGCCATCTGGGAACTGAAAAACGATACATGGATACATGGTTTTGTAGCCCACACACGTGTCTATATTAAAAAAAAATGAAATATATTTAATATCAGCTTTAAAATTTTGAGTAAGATAGAAATTCAAGCTTTCGACAATTTTCTCAGGAAGAATTATTTATTTTTATTACAAGATACGTAATAAAAAAAACGCGATTTTGCTTCGATAAGAAATATTGAATTTACACATTTGGAAATAAATTATGAAATATATATTCAGCCATAAATTATTTGGGAAATATATCATCAGTGTTGTGAAGTTCTTTTTTTTTTTTACCATTTTTTCCATGTGAAGGAGTCGGGGAACTTATATCAACCTGGGCTCGGTAAATTGTGCATCTGCTGGTTATAAAAAAAAGGAAGAACGAAAAACTGACATGTTCAAATCCACTACAATAAAACAGTTCCAGTCACCTTGGGTATCTCAGACAAGTCGATAAACATCTAGACTAATTTGAACAGTATCAAACACAAGACAAATTGATTTGGAATTTATCTACCGTTATTATCTCACTTGGGAATTTGATTTATAGAGAAATCTAGAAGTCATCAATTTGAATGCTTCAAAAAAAAGAGCATTGGTTTTGAATTTTTTCAACAATGTAATACAAATCAAAATATACTGAATAAGTTTAAAAGCTATCTTTTTTTTGTACAATAAAGATAACTATTACAAGTGTATTATAGACATAAAATACAACCTAAAAAGTGAAGTACAAAAATTTTTCATTTATGTACACTTTATAAATATTGGAGAAGTTAAGATAAATTTTAGATATTTTTAAAATTGATTTTTTACAATTAAATACTGAAAACAATTGACATTCATTTACATTTAGGCCACTTTACTCGTTTATACTTTTGGGGCTTTATGTAAATTATATGTAGTTTGAACACACATGACTCTAAGAAAACACGCATAATTAGGAGCAAAGATTAAATAAAAAAATTTAGTGTGATGAAAAATATAAAGTTTAATTTCACTTAATGAAGAAATAGTTTATTTACGTTCTGGAATCAAATAAAAAAATAAACATTTTGAACGTTTTCCAAAATAATAACCGCTTTTATTCTTTGATATTTGCCCCTATTATACATCCAAAATGTCTTCGTTTAAAGTATGACATATGTTCCAAATATCATTCACATTCGATCAATTTTCCTGCGGAACTTAAAATGAATTCATAATGCAAAACAGCCAAACACAAAAATGAGCGCGGATTAAAACTCATTATAGGCCGGCTATAGCGATTCATGTTACTTGATATCTCCTTTTACATTTTGTTTTTGAACAATAGATACATTGCTTCCCGTAAAATGAAACGGAATTAAGTAATTATATTGATAAATCATGATTTTCTTCCACAGATCAAAGACGCTGCCTAGACCCTCGCAGCTGATGTCATGACCTCGGATAGCCTCGATTTCAGATGATATATTGTCGCTCAAATATCAGAGATGGGGGGTAAACATGGGATTTACGTTGGGTGATAACAGGTTTCTTTTATATTCTACACACTAATAAAATGTTGTTTCTATGATTTAAATGTCAAGAACTCCGAGTTTTATCAAAAGGTTAACGAAGAAGTAAGAGAAGGCAAGTTATTAGATTGGTTCAGTTCACATGACCTGGTACCCACATTTTTTTGAAAAAACAGGAAAAATTCGGAAGAGCCTAAAATCTAAATAAATGAGTGGAGGGTAGATAATTTAAAACCCATGTTTTTAATGGAGATTAAAGAAATCATTGCTCTTGGATAAAAGGTAAAAAAAAAATTAGAAATCAGGAAATGAAAAGGAGCCTTAATTTTATATAAAAAAAAAATATCTGCAGGTTTCTATTCGTTTGTGCGGCGTGATCTCTCTGTTGTGAAAATAAATGTATCTTTCTAAAAAAGCAGATGTCGATTTCAACGTTTGGTGTAGATAACAAGTATCTGTTCCGCAGAGGATATTGTATGAAAAGAAATAAAATAGGATGCAACACACTCTGCCCCTAAAAAATGGCCGATCCCCCGTGAATCTGTTTTGTTTCAATTTCAATTAAGACATTCATATGTCAAAAGATCGATGGATTAAAGAATAATTTAGAGTGTAAAGGATTTACATGATAAGTAAAATCCTACTATTTTATTGACAGGACGTCTTTTGTGGAACACGTTGAACACACCAACTTTTGGCGTTAGAAAGTTTTCCGTAAAAAATGTCCTTTTTCAAATGAAAAAAAAAAAATTCGTCTTTCTCTTGAAAGACTGATATTGATATCTTGATCATCTTCTTACGTAATTGTTTAATCTAGTTAACTCGTCTGCATGCCATTTGGAACAACATTATTCTGTTTGAATCAGACCCCTGCTGAAATTCCTTTAGCAAAGAGTCCATGGGAATTCTAAATCAGAGAAATTTTGACACATTGCGGTTCATGAAATTAAATTGGTGCCAATTTAATAAGGCTGATCCATGATATTCTGGCGGAAACAAACATTTTACAACTCCAAACTTTTTGATACCATGTTGGCCTTTTCCTTTGTTTCAGTTTTTTGGTACGCTGTATGAAATTTGAACAATCGTGCACCTGCATTAGTATACAGAACATCTACATGCATCTCTCTAAATAAAATAAAAACAAAAATAAATCTCAGAGGAAGATGTCATGGTATTGTGTCAGAGAACTTAATCCTATTTGTTAATAATTAAAAGTGTGCAGCCCTGCAGGGTTTTTATTGAAATTTTATTTTATACGAATTCGAATTTAGACAAAAATTTCTTTTACATAAGTCTTTATTTGAAATATTAAATTACACTGTAAAGACACATCTTCTTTTGAACAACATAATGTCTTTCGACGCTTTGAACTTCCAACTGCATACAGTGTATATGTTCATTGAACTATTTGCAGTCTTTTGGTGATATTAAGACATAAAATGGAAGAGACAAAAACCCTATCCGGTACCAGCCATTCTTCATCCATCTCCATTGTTCCCTCTTTCTTGTTTAGTCGTTTTCCATCTGTTATCCACTTAGATACCCATTAGCCACACCTCCACAGGTATACCATAGACTACCGGGGCTTCATACATCAATCTAGACCTTTGTCTTGATACTAAGCAGCTTGGAGGAGCACAAGACATCGTCAATTTGGGTGGTACTACCATGAAAAAAACTCTTCGAGAAAAAAACAAAGTCATAAGTTATTATTGAACGGAAACAAACAAGCATACAATAGCTATCTTTCCTATTGTATGTTATATATCGGTAAAATTAATTATTGTGTGGACACTCTCGTCCTTGGTTCCTACAGCCATGGAGAATTACTTTTTTTTCTATTTTCAGGAAAGAGGGTAGATAATTTTGAAGAAGAAAAGTTAGAAATTTAAAGTCAATCAAACATTATAGAAACTTGAGATAAAAAACGTATTAAATTACTTAATTTCATTAGTAGCTTTCTTTTGGGATTTATTTCAATAAAAGTTTTGTCAAGATTTTTTTTTTCAGCAATGATGATGAATGGCCTTAGAGCAACACACTCTATTCATCAGAAGAGGGACACGACATGGACAGAGGAAGATTAACAGAATATTTGCTATAACGAAGCATAGAAGAAAGAAAGATTCTGGAATCTCCAACAGATTTAGTGATTACTGCAATGTTACAAAAAACCTCACTTCTTCCTCTGTTCACATTAAAGCTCCAAGATGAAAGTGAAACCCCGAAAGTCATTTACATTTGTACAAGAAATGACAGATTTTGTCAGCTGGCTGTTCATTTTTTCTAAGTTATTCCTTGTCAATTATTCTGCCAAAATAGACAGGTTTGCTATAATGACTTTTGCAGAGGAATAAGGTTCCCACTATAAACCGCCCTCAATTACACTTCCTATAATGCATACACGTGCAAAGACTTATTTTTTGTGTTAAAGTAATAAAAGCCATTGGCTGCTGAGTAAAACTGATTCAATTTGTCAAATAAGTTGAAATTATTGTTATAAGTCGTCTCTATAAGATGTGGTGTTTTATTGAAAATTAATGTATTTCTGTATGGCATTCACCAGCTACAAAGAGGTCCATGTAGTAGTAATATTATAAAATCGAAAACTGCACAACATTTTTCGCATCATACCGGTACTATATATATGTAGCAAAGTTTTTTTTGTTTGCCAAATGAATGCTCAATAAAAAGAGTTATATAAATTAAGAATTGTGGCAAATACGATCGGAAGAAGAGAAAATTGATTTGTTTCTTGTATATGAGAAAACTTTCCATGCTTTATAGAAAATCTTTCTCGACCCATTTCAGAGGTATCACAAACAAAGGATTCCCGCCATAAGTTATTGCTGTGTGTGAATCTTTATAACAGATAGTAGTTAGAAACCCTTTGCAGGAACTGGGTGATCGTGAAGGAAGGCATCATTTAATGTATATATAACGACTTTGTTTTCTCTGAAGATTTGCCGCGAGGGTTTGTGTTCTGTAGGTTTTTATTATCATTTTTTTAAAGGAATGTTCAAGAATAAAACGTTATTCTTCTCTACAAATGTTTTCTTTAAATTCAATTTTTGAAAATTTCATTGCAGTAATGTTTTTAAATTGTTATATAGTTGTTAAAAGTTGTAGCTTATATTCTTGAAATTGACAAAAACACAGATATAATATACATATACAATTTGTTTGTCAGCTTGTTTTTTTTTAACCTTCGATTTTTAAAAATTCATTTACTTTGGACTTGCATTTTCTGGAAAAAATTGTTTGTAGAGGGGTTTTGTAACATGATGCATGTGCATGTACTTAGCGGCTCTTAAGAATTTGTGCTACTGGGTGGTGTAATAATTAAAATGTAGTTATAATTTCGGTTTTCAATTTTATAACCCAAATATTCAGGAGGTGTAAAATTTATTATCTTGTGGCGAAACTAGATAAAGATGATGGTTTATAGAGAACAATCATACAAATAATGTAATACGGCATCTCCCGGAAATCTCCGCGGTAGATCTGCCACTAGGGGGCACTGTTCTAGTGTCAAAAACGCGCGAAATCGAGACGAAATAGCTTATAACCCACTGTGATCTTCATTGCATGTAATTGCTCTGAAAATTGGTAATAAATGATTTGCACTTCTTACCCTTGACACTTCTGGTATGAATCGGGTCCTGGAGTAAATATTTTCAAAGATACAGAGTTTGGGCTTAATGTTTCTTATGGGAATTGTATCACAGATTTACTTAAATTTAATTAATCTTATGTATTTGTATGATGAGTTTTCTTAAAATGAAACATCTTTAATAAATTGGAAGAAGAACAATAAAATTATTTTTATTCTCTGTTTCATACAAGATGTATATCTGAAGGAATAATAAGGACAACCATCTGTCTGTAGTCGGGAACCAACATAAAAGTAGATTTATTGTTATATAATTTGTTACATGGCAACAATATGTTCTTATGAGCATTTTTGCAAAAGGGATATTTTTTTGTGTATTCTCATTCACGATTTTCTCAAGACCAAATATAAATGTTTAACTATTAATCGATAAATCATTCAACCATGGTGTGCATACAACGATTTCTCTGTAACATTATCTTTCGTGCACGGTGGTTTCGTGGGAGAATCCACGCCCTTAAGTATGTAAAGCGACAGTATCATTATGTTTAACGTCCGATAGGGTGGTAAAAAGTGCTTTTTTACATATGCCAATAATTAACTTCTACACATGAGAACCTTTAACTTCCTATTTTTATGATCAGAACATTTGTAAATCGTACCGATATGATCCTACATCGCTTTTGCTTTCTTCTGAGAAATTATACCTACCGTAAATTAAGAAACAATCAGCGTAATCTATCTTGCTGCGATTAGCTTCACACAAAATAAAAATTTACTAAAGATTTTTCCCGAACTACTGTATTGACACCATAGTGAATGCCAAAAAAAAAAAAACAGACGGATGGACGGACGAATTCTTTTTTTCAATTTCAAAAAGCCCCCCCCCCCCCCAAAAAAAAAAGAAGAGAAAAGAAAAGACACCTTCAATTTCAAAAAGCCTCTACAATACATCTTTTCCCAAATACTACTTGCTTCCCTTTCTTAAACGTGATCTACCTGGCTATGTACAAATTGGATACAGTCATGCCTCTAAACCGTGAAATAGACCACAACAATTCCCGGCGACAGGAACAAGAATCTGCTTTCTGCATCACTGTCAGCTGATTCCCGCGATTCATGACATCACGCGGTTGTCTGATGACAGAATTATCGTCTGCCAACAGAAATGATGCCTTCTTGCTGAAAGTCAGAGTGATCACAGAGGACAGTTTATGAATGAAAAACAACAAACTAGTTTCTAGAGTATCAATATTTGTTGTAAAGATTTAGTCCAAAGTGACAACTGTTATTATTTTACATCAAATTAACGTGTACTGTATAGTGTATGTATCTTGAGTTCCATTCAGTTAAAGTTTCCAATTGAAGTAGTTGAAATCGATATGTTAATTGTCAAAACAAAGATATATAAAATTAATTTTCAAGAAAAAAATTAATCTTCATGTTTTTGTTTTTTTTTGCCTTGTAAAAGACCAACGTTGAACATTTGCTTCGTTGCTGATTTGAGAATCTACCGTTTTGTCATGCGCGGTAGTTTATATACTGTGAATGACACATTTTGCTCTTTATCTTCCAAAATAAATTGGGTTTTCTCAATTGTGACAGAAATGAAATAAATAACAAATACCTCCTCTGCTCTTTGGCAGGGCAATATCATCTTAAATTGTATAGCGGTCACGTGAAACAATACACCTGTTTCCAATGCGTTTGTCACCTAAATCAAAGATCGACAAACCGAGCCAAGAAAATGTTAAAAATGTGCTAAAGACACCATCATCTATGTTAAAAGCATACATTTCTCTATGAAGATCCTTTACAGTTGATATCATTTTCATTTTACGGCCATTAAAAGTTTGGTGGAAGCCTCTTCAGTCAGATAATAGCCGTAACATTAATAACTCCGGAATATTCTACAAGATAAGGTTTTATTCAAACTATGTCAATTGTCGGTTAATTAATTGGTAATCAGTTGCTAAGAATCCCAGGATAAACTACAATAAAGCTAAATGACCAGCATCAGTTGGTAGCCCTGCTCCCATTTTCTTATCGTCTCTGGTCAAGGAAGGGTCACACAAGACAAAATGCTGTCTTAACCTGATAATCTCTTGATTGCTACCAACTGAGATGCAATCTTGAAATTCATAATCCCTAAAATGGGTCTGGTATCATTAAAAAAATAACCATTCATTAATTTTTTTCAAACTTCCTGTTGCTAAAAAAAGACCAATTTGCCGACTTGTGATATCCAAACAGATACCGATCAACTCTAAGTAGATACAATGTAGATAAGATACATCTTTTTTTGTCTGAAAAAGAGAAAAAATAGATATATTAGAGTGAGTTTTCAGCATGGCAGTGAGCGACAATTCTCCGTGTTGGGGATGGTCTTGGTTGGCCAGGCTTCACTGAGCGTGTTCTTGATGTGTTGTTTGGAATGGAATCCATTTCTAACCAGCCATAGCTATGTAATCTTTTCCTTCAATGAAACAATTTACAAATAAACAACAACAACAATAACAACAAACAAACAAACAGCATTTGATAATAGCTTCCCTTTATTATTTCGATTTATTATTTTTATGGATATCAGCTGATATTGCTAATAGTACTCTAAATTTCAGCTGACAAATGTACGTGCACAAACCAATCGGAAGCAATTTGAAATATGTAAGTTCTTTGTGTTATTATAGTTCTATGCAAGGACTGGAGGCAGGCGCGGATCCAGGATTTGGAGTTAGGGGGGGCGCCAAAATTAGGCAAGGGGTTTCTTGCCAGGGCAAAGCCCTGACTTATTAAGGGTTAAAATGAGGTCTACCAAGGCCCTATATTCTAGAGATTTTGAAGGGTGAAAATGAGGTCCCAAGTAGACATATTTGATTTACGAACTTTGACAATTTTAGAAGCATGCATTAATTTTACTTTCTAGTCTCAGAAATTCCTCAACAGATAGAGAAACTCCAATAAACCCAAATGGAGATGCATCCCTTTTCAAAATGAATTATATTGTTGGGGTCGGTGCACAGTCAATCTGTCGTGGCCAGACGCAATCATAAACAGAGACTTTTAGCGAAACCCAGAAAATTAACTGTCAAAATCAATTGCAGGCTTTACATTGCTGACAAAATTTACATTTTTGCTACCAAACCTGTCTTCATTCATTGTGTTTCTCATCAGACATTTTTTTTCTACGTAGACTCGACATTCCGAGTTATCTCACCATCTCACCATCTTTGACTAGATCGTTTGTTTTCATTAGAAATGCATAACTAGGTTTCGACGAGGAAAAAGAAATGCTTCAATTCTACATTATAATATTTTAATAAATTAATAGTTCTCTTTCCTGTTACGAAGATATACTAGATTTAGCGACACATGTAGAGGAAAATGCTCAATTTGAGTAGTAAATGATCGCTTCATAATTTTTGTTCTCTAATAAATCCTTGTAATGTTTAACATCTCTTTGAGACAAGAGAATCCTACGCGCCGATTCACACACTTGGGAACAAAAACGCAGCGCTAAATATCAAAAACATCGATTCTGTTTACCTGAATTTTCATAAACATATCGACTAATGGGCGGTTTGCGAAAAAAGCGGAACCACCAAAACATTGTTAAATATACCTTAATTAAATACTTTCTTGTGGAAGCAGGTTCTGTGAAATTAATCAATCTCCATAGTAACAAGTAAAAAATCTGCAGACGGTTCCGGTTGACTGCCATACGTCGTCGAAAGATTTCCTGTTATAACAATTTTCTCCTCTTTTCTAGAGGCATGCAGATTATGAATTAAAGTATCAAACATGAAAATACAGCGAAAGAAAGAATTTTGAATTGTTAAATACTAGTAAGATACTAATTAAAATCTAATTTATATATTTTTATTGACCTTAAATTTACAATACGGAATGATGCGTATTATATTTTCAGATTTTGATTTTCTTTTAAGTTTCACTGCTAAAAAAGAGAGAAGAAATCTATGTTCATGAATTTATATATATTTTGGGTTTATGGAGACGAAGTTTTAAATAAAATTTTAGAAATTGTAGAACAGTTTGTTCAGGTTTAATTATTGCACATATGCATACCCGCCAATATGTACAGTACGCGGAGACCGGTCCTTGAAGTTGATTCGATACGCAAGAGCAAGCTCTAAGTATGTACAATTTCTAAAACGAGATAAATTATTGACAAACAAGTTGCTGAAACAAGAATACTAGCAGTCATGTTTAAAGTCTTCAATTCGTTAGTCCTATGGTCGATGCAATGACCTTGTCAGCAAATACAATTCATCATTGAGCCAAATGCTGACTGACTTTATTATACCAATTGTTAGGCAATTATTTACAGACCGAATTGACGACGGATATTTTCGTTATTTCCTGATCATGACAAGGAGCATATGGCAGATGTGACCGGTGGGCAGGGGATGCTGATTCCTCCATGGCACCTGATCCCAACTCTGCTGTTTTTGGAGGTCTGTGTTTGCTCTGCTCCTATTTTGTATTGTTTTATGGACTCTTGGGCTTGAATGCTGTTCGTCATCTCCATATATTTCATAAGACCGTATAAAATGTGGTCTTGTCTATCGGAGAATGTGCTGGCATGAAAAAATTCCTAACTGCTTAATGGTCTTGAGTGCCTAGTTTATGTCTGTATTTTACAGTCCTCAAATGGCAAGCTATGGTATCTCATAATGAGTAAAAAATCTTCAAAAGGAAGCTGAACAAAAGAATTTAGTGAATAATAGTTACTTTTATTTGTCTTGAAATATAAGATACAGAATCTAACATATCTGTTTCATATTTGGTTATTTTACTAGAAAAATTCTTATATGGTTACCTTACAATAAATCTTTATGAAAACATGATTCAACTTCAACTTTTTGATCATCAACTTCCCTTATTTATCTATGCAGCAATACATCCTTATCACCGGTATATGTCGTTTTTGTTTCGAAATTGATTTAATATGCAGGAAAATGCTCTACGTACGAACAATTTCTAAAACAAGTATTTAAACAAATTCAAACTGGGAGCAGAGCAAACACGGATCTCCAAAAAATCGGAATTGGGATCACGTGCCATGGAGGAGTGAGTATCCCCTGCCAACCGGCCACACCCGCCATGTGCTTCTTGTCATGAACGGACAAACAGAAAATTCCATAGGTACCTCGGACTGTTTATAATGACCTAACAATTAGTTTTAAAAAAGGTCAGTCAGCATTCAATATAGTGATAGTCTGTATTTGCTGATAAAATTATTGTATCGAGCATACAACTTGCAAATATGTGACTTTAAATTAGACTGTTGATACTTATAGCCTTGTTTTATCATCTTCTTGCTTGTTTGTTAATAACTTGTCTCGTTTAAAAACTTGATCGTACGTAGTGCGTGCTCACCCGTATCGAATAATTTGAGAGATACAAACTCCGTTCATGTATGCACAAGAAAGGGAATATTGCTAAAAAGGTAAGAATGTTGACGATAGAAAATTTAATTTTAAGCAATATTTTAGTATAAACATTACAGGATTTAGTTGCAGGGACTGTCTATGTAAGTCCTCTCCATAATATAAGGTCAAAAACATGTACAATTAAATATAAGCCACATAACATTGAAAAAAAAATCAATATATACATGTACCTGTGTATATTCAAAAGAAATTTATTAGAAATTTATTAAAAAATAACAAATAAAAAGAAAAGAAAATTATAAATGGGGTGATAATACAATATATGTTTGCATTTCAATTAAGATATATGACTATCAAATAAAATACAGGTACATGTTTATATAAATGTGAAAATTAATAAGAATAAATAGATGTTGGTTCTTTGGATTGACAATTTAAAAAAGGGAGAAACCAAATCATGCAAATCTTTTAGTTGATGTAATAAATTCATGGACAATTTAAAACACTGCAATATTTTGGTTGTAAGTATGATTGCTCCATTCATAATAAGTTTGTAAGGAGGCATTGGTAATTGCAAAGTATTTAAGTTTTGCATAAGGAAATTCTGCCTATGCACACACTATTTTGAACAATTCATAAAAAAGTGAAATGATGTTTCTGAACTATACCTGTGCATTAAAATGTTATTAAATACCAGTAAATCAGCACGACAGAAAATATGAAATCATTACATTTATCATGATAAAGTTTTAATGTTAGTTTACCATAAACGTCTTTTTTTTTTTTGGTAAAATTTTCAAATATGAAAATAGATGTGCAATACTCTCTGATATCAATTATTTCAAATTCATTGGGATTTGCATACTCGACATATAGAAGAAAGTATATCTATTGTTAATGAAAAAAGTCGTCCATATAAAATTATCAATCTGCTAATAACTGGGCACAATTATAGTTACCTTTCCAACAGATTATTTGAAGACCTAATATCCAAAAACTACACAGATACGTACATGTATTTTCAAACAGAAACTCAAACATCTTTTTAATATGATTAATTTAAGAATTTTTGTGTACAAGCAGAGTAATTTTAGCATTATAGTTTTGCAAATGACCAATAACATATTTTGTATTTTACGAGTTCCATTTTTATTGTAAGAGATGAAGTCAAAAACCTGGACTTTTTATCGGTAGGAATTGTTGTATAAAGTGTAGAAAATGTGTACATTTAATGTTAAAACCTTTTGAAAAATTGGTGATGTTAATTTTTCTAAAAGTTATTCAGAGTCATGAGGATCCACATTTAATTTTCACCACTCTTAGAATTTGTTGAAGCCAAGTACATTTAAAGTTTCTCCTTGACAATAGTTTAATATTTTGGTTAGGTGTAAAGGTAGGGGTTTAGTAGAATATTTTGCTGGAATCTGCTATCATGCATCTTTATTAGTAAGAATTTTTATGGAGTTTTGTAATCTTGTAAACGTATGGTAATTCAAATTTCAATTTAATTAATGGGATTTGAAAATATTGGCAAATGGTATTAAAAAAGGAATATAAAAGGGATTTGACTTTCCTTATTTTAATCTTGAAAACAGATTATTAAATCTAATTACTTTTGAACACATTTCTAACTCGTTAAACGAATTGTTGTACATATTATATTGAACATTTAAAAGATTTTTTAACGGATACAGGTTCATATACTATTTGTTTGTGAATGTTTTACATGAAATGTGAAAGTATAAAAATATACTTACTACCGTAGTTAAAACACAAATATCTCTCTGTGTGATATTTATGACGTCACAATATCTCCTATTGACGGCCGGTCCACAAATCTAAATCACGTTTGAGACAATTAAGAAATAAGGTATCATTTTTTGAGTTTTATTGAGATGTAAAACGGGTTGGTCACGTGATCAAATCCTATAAAGCCCGAAGGGCTTTATGGAAGATTTGATCATGTGTCAACCCGTTTTACATCTCAGTAAAACTCAAAAAATGATACCTTATTACTTATATTTACATTTGTGACTTATTCATACTTTATATTTACCTGATTGTTACTTTTAACGTGTGAGATGCGTTAATTTTTCAAACCCAACGGCATGTATGTAATTCACTAAACGCGCGTCGACCCTTTATGACGTCACAGAGAAATTACTTTTAAATCTATATCTTTTGTATTTACACAGTTATAAAAACGCTTGCCTTCAGTAGTGTTATATAAAGGAAAACATTTGCAAATGTAAATATAGAAAAAAAGACATGACAATCTTAATCTTTTCATCTGGTTGATTCTATACGAGGGGTGATCAAAAAGTTCGCAAACTATCTCTATATCTACAAAACCACAATTCAGATTAGATTGAAATTCGGTACACACATAGCCATACACAAGGCCTATAAATAGCATATGCTGAATAAAGTTTTTCTCTTTGTTTGTGACGTCACAATTTGAAAATGACGTCACTATGTAGGTCACTTGTGACGAAAAATGGTTGTCTCAGTCGAACTCGTTCTACAAACGACTGTACAATTTATTGTATATCTTAGATATCTTTCTGCAGTATCATATAATAATTTGTACACAGTTTACTAAGATAAATGAGTTCCTATAAATTCAATTAATGATTGGATTGATCGTTTTAGTGAAGGAAGGCAGATGGTTAAAATGATACTTGTCATTTTGCCCAATGAAAGCAATTTTGAAAAGATATGTTTTTTTAATTAAGCAATTTGCTATCAAAGACCTGCAATTTTCACTTTGAAAATAGTTGAATATTTGAACAATAATATAATTATCAAATACCTAAGATATCGTTTACTTTTGATTTTAAACATATTACATATGATAAAAAGAATGCTACTGTTCTCTATCCACCTTGAATAAAAATCTCTCCCGAGATACAAGATTTGTGTTTTAAAGGTCGCCATGCTTATTTTTGGAAATGATATTCTTATCCACCCATTCTGTTGCTGAGATTTTACCATTTCTGACAAATGAATTGTTCTTGTCATAAAAATTAACTCACATGGAAAGAAATATAAGACTCGGTAAAATCTTTCAACTTTTGTGGCAGAACGCTACGGAGGGGGTCATGTGACCGCCAATATCATGTGGTTCGCGCATGCGCAAAACGGTGGTTGCTGTGCATTAAAATCGGAGAGGATTAATTTAAAATATAATCAACATTGAAACCAAATATTGTTTCTTTCATGGAAGTTATTCAATTAGTTTGCGAACTTTTTGATCACCCCTCGTAAAAAAGAAATTGTACAAAATAAAGATAATCAATTTCACAATTTTTTAACACTTTCAATTGAAAGAAAACATTTTAAAATGTTTTTCTCTCTTCAATTGTATTTCAAACTATATGCTCATAAATTTAAATTGTTGGTGTCTCTTTAAGTTTTCTGGATATCCAAAATACATAGCTATAGATATAAAGTACAATATTCGGGGAGCAGGCTATGAAGGAAATATCCTACTCTACAATACCGGTGTAAGTTTTAATCTGTTATTATAAACTCTAAGATTCATTACCCTTTTTAAACAGGCAGTTGAATATTTACCACCAAAAGTCTTTTTTTTCACTTTTAATTCATTGATATGAAGTAACCATATCCGTAATTATGGACAGATGATACAAACAAAAGAATTTTAGACCCTAACTTTTAACTTTAGTAATTAAAAGTAAAGTGTATTTCCTACGTATTTAAAATTGATATACGAATATAAATTTCTCATATTCTTAAAAAAAACTCTTAAATTCAAAAGAAATTCAATTTGTATGTTCATATAATATTTTAGCTGCAAAACGGTGTGAGAAAATTCGGACAGATAAAGTAGAGAGCTACAGCATTGTAAAAATCTAGAAGTCGGTTTACGCCGCCTATTTTTTGTCGCTTACTTTAGGTATTATTTCTTATGTTTTATGTTTGTCCCAGCTTTATAAATGATATCCGATAATTAACCATACAATTAATTCCAATTCCTATAAGTTTATTTACCTTTCAACGGTTCAAGAAGTTCCGTTTGTGGAAGTGGACGTAAAAATGGGAATCTTTTAAACCGACACTTAAAACCCATGGAGGGCTGTTTCGAACCATTGAAAGGTATAATATATCAATAATTGGATTGCAATATATGAGTAATTATCGGATACAATTTTAAGAGGGTAAAAAGCATAAACTACATGAAATGATACCTAAAATGATCGACAAAAAACCGGCGGCGTAAATCGAAGGATTTTACAATGCATGGATCTGTAGCTCTCTGCTTTATCTGTCCGAATTTTCTCAAACAGAGAGCTACAGTTATGCAGCTTATAATATTTACAAAAGTTGCTTCATTTGTATAAAATATGAGACACTTTGAATCTAAAAAGCAAAAAAAGTTAAAAAATTATTATTGTTATTAATTTTATATAGTAAACTTTAGTTTACCTTTCCAGTTTTTCCACAAATGCTAATTTGTTTGAATTTTGTTACAAAAATGCTAATTTGTTTGAATTTTGTTACAAAAATCTCTAAAATGACGGAACTTTTTTACGGCAAAATTTTATATTTTACTTTTTATTTCTAAATTGCCTTATTTAACAAAAAGGAAAAATGGATAAAATAAAATTTAAAAAATTACAAAATAGCATAAATCATTTGACAATATGACATATAAGAAAGGAAAGAATAAGGTAAAGTTTCAATATAAATCTTGCCCTTTAATTTTCCTAAAAATGAAACTGATGTAAAAAAAAAATGAAAACTTATCTATTCTGAATCATTGACATTCCATGCATAAAAATTATACACATAATTTTTCTCACATGCATTTCTTAATGCTAATTGTGACGTCATAAACATGTGCATTTTCCCATATTTTCTTAAAATTTTCTTTCAGAAAATGTTGTCCACAGGCATCACCCACAAAGATTTTGAGATATGTGATTTTTCATTGTATTTTGATCAAGATATCCAAAAGTTTCTAAAGGAAAATTCCCCTTGAAATGGGTCATTTTGAGGCTTTTTCTGTTTGAAGTAGAGAATTAAATTAATGACGTCATATTTCCAGAATGGAACTCCAGTGGTACATGCCATATTCTTTCCTGATCTTTCACAATCATAAACTCATTTAATATTTAAGCCAGTTTCAGAACTTTTTGAAAACATTGAATTTTTAGGGCACTATAAATCTTAAATAATACCTTCTTCTGTAACGTCATGTAAATATTTTAATAGACTAAAACGTCTCCTCTGCTTTTAAGGGCTTGGAACCATCTGCTTGAAACAACATACGAATAATCAGAATATGTTATAAATAATTTTCTTTCCAACAAAGTTTTTATCTTTCACGTCCATGAACAGATCTTCAGTATAAGAATTTGTAATACACTTAAGCCTTTTACTTTGATTGTTGCTTCAGCCAGAGAAATGTCCCAAGCCATTTTTCTTCATTTTAAACAAAAAATAATGACGAACTTTTGTCTGCATCAAAATGGTTTTCCATTTCAGTTATCCATGGGTATGTTATTTTGAAATACATGATAGTTTTTTTAAGTTTGCATCAAAGTAACGAGTGACAAAACTATTCATTAACTGCAGTTTAAAATTCACTACTCTTATTGTTTTAACTTTTGTAATAAAAAGGAAAATTAAACAGTACAAGATGACTTTGTATTCTGTAATGATATTTCGATATTGTGGACAGTCTTAGAAAACTACTTCAATAAGGGTTGGTTTAAATTTTCAAAATGTAATTTTAGGTAAAAATTTTGTAAAAAAAAAAAATGCAATAACGTTGTACACATCATCATTTAATCACAAAATATATAGTATATCTTTACTTTTTATACTGAGGAACGAGTCAAGTTTTCATGAATTTTATGTCGTCTAAATGACAAATACGATATAGAAAAAAATGTTCGTAATCTAAAGGTATCAAAAGCAACTTCCATTTCATTATATCCTGATAGAAACCTCATTTTAATTAGTGACTGTAATATTATTTACAATGTATATTTAATACGTAGATTATATTAAGATTTCGTCATCAAACTTGAAGAGAAACACTATTAACTGATTGATTTTTTTGTTTAGAAAATACATTGTAAGGTTTAGAAGATATATGTGACAAATTGTATTATTTCTTATATTTGTTTGTATGATAAGTGTGAATAATGGATGTGGATGTTGGGGATGGGTGAGTGAGTATATCATGAAAGTAAATCCTTAACTTTACAGCAACTTTGTTTATTACAATGCAAATTTAAAAAACTGGAATGTAAAATCAGTAAACAATCATAAAATAAATATTTTCTTTAAAGTATTCTTCAATTTTAGTTTCTTTACATTAAGGGATTAAATATACAGAAACTATTTTACATGAATTAGAGAAAAAATTATTCCAGAATGAAAATTTTTAGTATAAAAACTTCAAATTGATTAAATCAGTCGGTTTCATTTTGTTTTAAAATAAAATTGCAAAATAGAATTTTGATTTTAATGAAGGATATGGAGATAACGAACAGTATTCAATCTCAAAGTCCATAACACAATACAAAAGAAGAGCAGAGTAAACACGGACCCCCGAAACATCAGAGGGGGGATCAATGAAAAAAGATTAATTCAGCTATTGTTTTCAAGACAAATAGAGATTCGTCACAAAAAAAAATCAAAAAATCAAACTATTTGAATGCATCTTAAATGAATTTTATAATATGTATTCAAATGCTTTTATTAAAAGAAATATCTATCAAACTACCTAGTTTATAGCATTACTGTGGTATTTTCTTTTGTAACTTTAATTCAAAAATATTCAAAATATCAAAATACTTATTTATCTTTTTTATTGTTTGAGAAAGGTAATAATTCCCCAACTATATTCTCGACCCAAAACCCTTCTCCTGCTTTAGCTTTTCAAAAATTCAAATTTCAAATCGAGTGTTTTTTTAATGTCAAGATATCGATTTAAGCATTTATTAAAAGAAATACCCCAGGCATTCTTGCTAATCCTTTTACAAAAAAGATTGCCATACAGTGAGTTCTTTGCCTCTTTTTTTGCCCCAAAAACTCATTTGAATAAAGAATAAATATTTTCAAGATAAACCTAGTCTCCTAAAAAAAGTTTAAATGAGTTTTGAAAAAAAAAATCAAATTGTCTTACTTCTTTTGGTTAGCAAAATCCATTCATATTTTAAGATAAACCTGCATAATTTGAAATAAACATGCATATAACGATGCATGCATTGCAGTGCAGACCTGCAGAGAAAACTCAAACTTTATTACATTTACTTAGTGCAATTGAATTAAGTTAAACATGAAAGGAATCTGAAAATTTTATTTACTTTGTTACATTTTGACTAATAAAGGAGAATATATATTAGAACATTTCGTTGGAGCATTAATAAGTTATAACCATAATCGATTGATATTAAAAAACATGATTTGGTAATTACTTTTTATATATTTAAATTAATCCTTTATCTCAGCATTTAGACAAAAGCTCATTTCTAAAAAGTAAATTTGTTACTTTATATTGTTCATTTTATCAGTGTTTTATCAATTTTGAATAATGAATGTCTATTCGGACGATGCAAAAAGTGTAAATGCTTAAAAATAATTTTTTGGTGAGGGAAAAAATAACAGAAATACTGAGAGACTGAAAAACGTAAAGCAGGCGTGAAAAAATGAAATGTAAAAAGTGAACAATTCTATCAATTGAGAGGCCAACTCATAGTGATACTGGAACATTGCTAGTTAGGTGTTGGATATTGACAATGGAAGAACTGATGTTTTTTTTAAAAATACTTTTTACATTTTTAATTGGTCTTTAATGTTTATAATCAGCAAAATATACAGATTTGAAACAAATTTAGCAAAGCTTTTTGCACCTTTTCCTGCGAGTTTCATGGGAGATATCGAGTCGACATAAATGGAAGCAACCATTATTTATTGAAAAGATCTAAATGTTCAACTGCATGCAAAACTTCTCTTCTAATGAAAAACATAGAGATAACTATCTTACAAAGGCATATAAAAAGTCAGCTAAAAGGAGCAATATTGGTGCCCATTGGAATTCCAGGAGGAGAGATTATTGGAAATCATGGTATCAAAAGACTGTATAAATATTGTCATTAAAGCTTCCTTTTATTATTATCTCCAGAGAAGTTGTGTGTAGAATCAAAGTACGTTTTAAAAAGTAATTTTGTTCATGACCAATCTCAAAAAAATTCCGAGTTCTATTTTTAGTGAATGATATCAAAAAGCCTAGTTTTTTTAATTTACCGTTAGGAGAGGTTATATGTATAAAGTAAAGGAAATTCGTATGTTAAGATGTACCTGACAATTTGAATGTTTTCTGGAGTTTTTGAGAATCCACTTCTAGAAGATGCTGCAGCACAGTTCGTCTAAAGTTACTTCGTCACTCCAGTCAATGTTTTTGTAAGGAGTGAATTGGGAATGGATTTAGCAATGTATCTTTGTTTGTATGGATTTCCAGACGTAGTATGAGTATCAAATTTTTTTTCTAAATATAGTTATAAAATTCAGCCTTACAACCACAGAAGCAAAGACGATATTGTAACAGGCCTTGTCTTCCAATGTTTTATAGAGTAAATTAATTTGTGTGACAAAGGAGATGACTTAAGCTTTTTAAACGTAGCTTCCATTTGTTATTTAGTAATATCTCCTGTATATGGTGATTTTGTCTTTTAACTAATAGTGATCGGGATGTCCGTCTGTCTGTACGTCCATCCTTCTCTTTGCTTCGGTGTATCTCTTATCCGCAACTCCTTCAAATTTTATACGTTCACATAATCACAGGAGTTCGCGTACCTATCAATTATACCGAAATTTTCATTAAATAAAAAAATACGTAATACGTATAATAATAACACAAGGAGTGTAACGCATTTTTGGTCACCTGGGAATCCCTCGCTTAATATCAAGGCTGTCGCACAATTAATCTTCAATCGAAAATTATAAAACACAAACCAATCTTTTTGGAAGGGACCATTCTTTATGGCTCTTAATGCATATGATTTCAAACGCATGTTTTACAGCAGCAGCGGTGACATTTCTCCACAACTTCGCTCAAATATCCATTGTCCGCGACGCCATGACGTGACGTCACGGGCGCGTACATTTACCCAAAAAGGAACAAAACTGCCTGAAATGCTAATCTAGATGATTGAGGTCATATGCGAAAAGAAACCAGCGACAAGATAGTAGACATTCAAGAAAATTTAAAATGGGGAGGTACAAGTACTTGTACTCGTATCTAAACGTAATATCGTTATCTCTAGTTAATTGTGTATGGTTGGGTTTTTTTGTGTTCCTTTTGGGTAAATGGATCGCCCGTGACTTCACGTCATGGCGTTGCGGACAAACGGTTGCACTCCTTGTGTTATTATTATAGGTATTACGTATCTTTTTTATTTACCGAAAATTTCAGCAAAATTGATAGGTACGCGAACTCCTGTGACATAATGTTTGTTACAAAGTGCCACTTTGCACCTTCTATTTGACCTTTTGATCGGACACTTAATTTGGGTTTCCCAGCGCAAAACTTTGACACAGCGATTCCTTTTATAATATTGAAAGGTACCCATATTTTATCTGCAACTCCCCCTATACCCCTTGAATAAAATTTTATTATACTTTCACAGATTCTTTATTACAGAATGCCATTTTGAACCTCCTAGTTTACTAAGTTGGGGAACATATTGTTTTTACTCTGTTTCTTATTATGTTCCCCAAACGAAGTTGGGGAACATATTGTTTTTACTCTGTTTCTTCTTATTATTATTTTTCTTCTTCTTCTTCTCTTACCTTTTTAAAGTCAGTATATCTTTTTGTCCGGGAGTGATCTTTAAACTACACATCCGACTTAGGTAAAACCTTTTTAGGGTCAGTAGGCATGTTATGTAGATTTGCAAACAAGGTCATTTTGCGCGCACGTGCTTGCAAGAGCGTGCACGTGCAACGCGTGAAATGACCAATATAATAGATATAGCCGTAACTTTTCTATTTTTGGATGACATGCTTTGAAACTCGTAGTGTGATGATACCCGGTATATTAGTAGCATAGACAATATGACATGGTCAAAATAGCAAGATCTCATGCGCATGCACGTGCGCTTCGCTCTGATTGGCTGAAACTAAAGTCTCAATATCTTTCTTGTTTTTTGACGAAATTCTTTGAAATTTTGAACATAGCCATGCATTAGGATATGCTACAACATGATATATAGCAATTATCATGAAAGCACGTGCATGCACGTGCGCTGCTATCTGATTGGCTTAAACTTTAAATAGCTATAACTCCCTTGGATCTCAAACAAACATGATGGGGTTTGGATCATAGATAGATATAATAGACTTCTACAAGGTGGTATGGTCAACATGCACATGCATACACGTGCGTGTACGTGCGCTGGAATCTGATTGGCTGAAACTTTAAACAGCTATAACTCCCTTGGTTTTTAACCAAACGGGGTGGGATTTAGAACATAGATAGATGTAATGGACTTCTACAAGAAGGTGTGGTCACCATGCTCATGTATGCACGTGCGTGCACGTAAAATGAGTAAAATCAAAAATACACTTGAATGAGCGTATTTTTAAAATAATTTTGGATTAAATACATTAATATTTAGTGTATTAAAATATATAGCTTGTGTAGACAAGATGATATGGTCATAACGCACATGCATTCAAATACGCACGCGTGCAGTGCTAAAATTTGAATGAATTTGGTACACTTCTGGGTAAACGTTGTTAAAATCTCAAATGCATAGAGTTTGTCTTATTTAATGAAGCTTACAGGGAATATGGCACCAAAAGGGACTTGGTGAGCGTTTGAAAACACTTGCTGTCCCCGTTACAATTAGCACTAGTTATTATTATTTTTCTTCTTCCTGGGCACTTTTTTGTCCGCGAATGATCTCTTAAACCACACATCCGACTAAGGTGAAATGTTTTTAGGGTCAGTAGACATGTTATGTAGATTTGCGGAACGAAGGTCATTTTGCGCGCACGTGCTTGCAAGAGCGCGCACGTGCAACACGAGAAATGATTAATATTATTTATATAGACTAACTTTCTCAATTTTTGATGAAATTCACTGAAACTCATATTATAAGGATATATTAGGAGCATAGACAAGATGACATGGTCAAAATAGCAAGATCTCACGCGCATGCACGTGCGCTTCGCTCTGATTGGCTGAAACTAAAGTCTCAATATCTCTCTTGTTTTTTGACGAAATCATTTGAAATTTTGAACAAAGCCATGCATCAGGATATCCTACAACATGATATATAGCAATTATCATGAAAACACATGCATGCACGTGCGCTGCAATCTGATTGGCTTAAACTTTAAATAGCTATAACTCCCTTGGTTTTCAACTAAACAGGATGGAATTTGGAACATAGATAGATATAATGGACTTTTACAAGAAGGTATGGTCACAATGCACATGCGTACACATGTATGTATGTGCCCTGCAATCTGATTGGCTGAAACTTTAAACAGCTATAACTCCCTTTGTTTTCTACCAAACAGGATGGGATTTAGAACATAGATAGATGTAATGGACTTCTAGAAGAAGGTATGGTCACCATGCTCATGTATGCACGTGCGTGCACGTGAAATGAGTCAAATCAAAAATACACTCGAATGAGCGTATTTTTAAAGACTTTTGGACTTTATACTTTAATATTTAGTATTAAAATATATAGATTGTGTAGACAAGATGATATGGTCATTACGCACATGCATTAACATGCGCACGCGTGCAATGCTAAAATTTGAATGAACTTAGTACACTTCTGGGTAAACGTTGTTAAAGTCTCAAATGCATAGTTTGTTTTATTTAATGAAGCTTACAGGGAGTATGGCACCAAAAGGGAGTTGGGGAGCGTTTGGGGAACATCTGTAACGGTCCCCGTTACAATTAGCACTAGTTTACTATTTGATTTGACACTTATTTCGACTTTCAAAGAGCAAAACAAGGCCTTTGCCATTATCATCAAATGGTAGGCGGGGTATTATTCAGTGAGTTCAATACATTCTCACAGTACCTCTAGTTTAAAGTCAGTATATCGGAAATTCTATGGTCACAATAATGACCTTTCAATCGAATATAATAGAAAGGTAAAGATAATGAACAGCGAGCGATAAAAATTACAAACAGTGTAATTCAGTGAACATGGCTTAACACGGATCTACAGAAATTACAATCCGGTACCTAGAAAGAGTAAACATCCCCTGTTAAGCGGTCACACCCACCTTGCTACCTACGTTTTGATCACGTCTTAGCGGATGTGAACGTCCAACAAGGGATTCTTACTGGGATTAAATTCTACAGGTGGTAATCAAACTTATACTAATAGTTCCCTTTCTATACGGTAGAAATTCTTCAAAATCAAATGTCAATTTTAAATATTTTTAATATCCCAAAGAACCAAAATGAATTTGAGCTACCATATATACTAATATATATTGGATTCTGAAACTTCAAAGAATCCTTACAAACAAAGATACTTCGTGGGTTCCAGTAAATGTTCAACCAATCCTTTTTCTTTACCCCTCACTAATATATCCACAGTAGTGAAGGAGAAACTTCAAGAGTACTGCGCAACAATATATTCAAGAAGTGGTAAAATCAGATATGGATATTTAAAAATTCCAAGAAACTTTTGGACAATTTAAAATCACAAGATTTTATCAAAATCAACATCTTAAAAACTTACAACTGTTCAACTTAATAATACACAACCATCCCCCACGATAAATTAAAATCCAGGCTTTTTGATATCATTGACAGCTGCTTTTTCAATAAAAATGGAACTCGTAAATTTAATTACCTTGTCATTGGTCATTTGCAAAATTATTTTTTAAAAAAACATTCTGATTATACACACAAGTACTCTGAAGTTGACATAAAAACATGCTTGAATCTCTGATTGACAATATCTATGTTGTTTTTGGAGTCCAGGTCTTCCAACAATCTATTGGAATTCCCATGGGTGCCCATTGCACCCTGTTATTAGCAGATCTATAAAGCAGAATTTGTGCAAAATCTGATGTGTGAAAAGAAAACACTTGCTGTGGCCTTCAAATCGACATTTAGGTACTGTAGACGTACTTTTTTTCCACGGTGTCATAATTCCTCGGAATCTCAATTTCTGTTCCATCTGCGAGTAGAAAATTACGCGTATTTCTTAGACTGTCACTTTATGCCTTACATTTATACTAAGTACGCTTGGACAAATTTCCGCAGAAAATTTGTGACCGCGTACATAGCGTGAATTAATACAACGCGGAAACATCTGTTTCATATTTGGATATTTTACTTGAAAAAGTACTTAATGGTAATCTAACAACCAAGCTCTATGATAAACATAATGACTTTAACTTTTCTATCGTCAACTTCCCCAACTTATGCAGCGATATACCTTCATCATCTGCATACGGAGTTCATATATCCCAGTTAATTCGATACGCAAGAGCATGCTCTACGTATGAACAATTTCTAAAACGAGGTAAATTATTGACAAACAAGTAAATGAAACAGGGATATCAGCAGTCTCGTTTAAGGTCATCATTTCGTAAGTTCTTTGGTCGATACAAAGACCTTGTCAGCAAACACAATTTGCCATTGAGTCAAATGCTGACTGACGTTTTTCATACTAATTGTCAGTCCATTATTTATACACTGTCCTTTTTCCTCTGCTCCTGATAATGTTTTAATCGACTTTTGAGCCTGATTACTGTTTGTTTTCTTCATATTTCATATAAGCAGCTGTGACAATGTTTTCATTAATATCATACTCAAACCATTTTAAGAATGCTTTATACAATACTTGTTTTCAATAAAAAAGACACGTTTATTCTAAGGAATTTTATAAATGCCGGGATTTGATTGTTTTGATATCAAACGAGTTTCTGAAATATGTCTATAACGGACATCTGCTTAATCTTTCTCTCATCCGGTGTTACAATTGCTTTGTTTATAGTACATATAGTTTGTTACTACCTTTAGTTCTCCAACATAACGATATCTTATTTCTAATTATTATTCATCCAATTTTAATTCCATCCTGACGGATAAATTAAAACAGATAAAGAAAGTTTAAAGAATTTTTTATTGCTGTAACATACCGATAATTCTGAAGATTAAGCCTCTGCCACGAATCCCTTTGAAACAACAACTCCTCAATAATTCAATTAGGGGTCTCTACTACTCAAAATCATGTCCGTTGGTTTATATGACGTTTTTATTGCCTCGATTATCTTTTTGTGTCTGAAGAAAGTATTAAGAGATTGAAAGTAAAACAAGAGAAAAGGGTGATAAGGTTTAATTCAAAACATGAATACGGCCTCATCACAAGATGTTTTCATTTGGAACAATCGTATGGGCATGTCTGTGTTTTATGATCTTATTTTGAAGAACTTTGTCATTTAACATTCGATATTTCTTTGATATTAATAGATTGTTTGACAAGTTTTCTGAATAAAATGCAGAAAAGTTTATTTAATAATTATTAATATACTGGTAAATATATATGAATACGTATGGTTGGAAATAAGTCCTGTATACAAATTGCTGTATTGACGAGCAATTGCCATATCAATGGATTTGTTCCATAATAAAAAGGTGGCGACAAAGAGCAGTATCAATGTAGAAAAAAAATCCACAAACAATACAGATTTATGAACATGGCAAAATAGTTGAACCTCAAAAATTTCATAGATGGGACCAGGAAGAATAAAATATCGTTTCGACCTCTCACAACCACCATGATCCCTGCATGAGTCCTGAACAGTTTAACAGAATATTTCGTTGTCAAAAGATTATAAAGTATAATTGGTATGAAAAAGTCCATGCAAAATACCACCCAATTATGATTTATTTTTGCTTACAAGGTACCATAGATCTGCTGATTATAAACAAGTTGAAATCTCTGTAACATTCACTTACTAGTATTTTTCAATAGCCTGCGATAATTTGGAAGACTTAATAATAAAACTAATATGGTAATATCAACAAAATCTGACGATGGAAAGGCAAGTCATCTTTTTAGTCAAACAATTTAGCTTTAAGTTTCGTCTTATTGTTCATTTTAAGTAAAATTTCTAAATATGAAGTAGATGTGGAAGATCCGGTGCTATCTCTCATTTCAAGTTCACTGGGAGTCGATATATAAATGAAGATAACTACTGCAGATTGAACAATAAACCTCGTCAATTATAATTATTGATTCTATTTTTTAATAACTGGCAAAGAAACATGTTTTCCGGCACATTAAACAATGGATATCTGATGAGGCTTCTGATAATTTGGGTTAAGCAGGCCTTGGGGAAGCAGTTTATGTTTGGGAAGAGAACCTATCTTTAGAATTCAAATAGAAAACATCTGAATCTAAGTAAAGAAAGGTAACTCTTGTTGCCCCGATGCTGAAAAGTTTAAAAGAATGAGCATCTTTTGAGATGGCATACATGTTTCAAAAAATAGGAATGTATGATTATGATCGACCTCGATTACTTCACGTGACACCCTCTCAACATAGTTCAACTTGAAACCCTTTCAACATGCTCAACGTGCTCGTTGACCATCATGGTGCATCACTAAAACTGCTTTAAAAAGTTTGAAAACAATTAATTAATAGTCAATTAATACATGGTAATTTTAATTACTGACCAAGTATCGGTTTTCTTAAAAATTCTAATGTTTAAATCTGATTTTTGTTTGTTCTTTTTTTTCTTTTAAAAAGTGAAACATCATGGTGTACATAACTAACTATTACCATTATTTTTATACCCCCCCCCCCCGCTTGAAAAGCGGGAGGGTATATAGTAATCGTTATGTCCGTCCGTCCGTCTGTTACGCTTTGGGGTACCCATCTCTTATCCGCAACTCCTCTCATACCAATGAATGGAATTTGATGAAACTTTCACAGAATCTTTATTACATGTTGTCATTGTGCACCTCCTATTTACTTTTTGATCCGACATATGTTTTGGGTTTCCCATAGCAAAACATGGATACTACCATTATATTCATATCTTTATCTTATTTTTATTTTAGAGTTACTTCCCTTTGCCCGCCGAGTTGTTTATATGTACGAGCAAAACATGCATTTTGCCATTATTATCATAAGGGAGGCGGGGGTATCATTTAGTGAGCTCAGTGCTTACAGTACCTCTAGTTGTACCTAGTTTTACTCTTTTATAGAAATGTTGTTATTTCCAAGATTTAAGTATATTATGCTATAGTATACAACTACAGTACTCTCTTTACCCCCTTGTCACGATACGAACAACCTTGAATCAACACCATTTGAGGATTCTTCCATAAAATAAACTTCATCATGACTTTGATGTGCTTTAGGAGAAGAGTTTTAATGATTGTTCCTAAATATCTCTGTGTAAAACTGACCCCCCCCCCCCTGTTTTACCTGACACAGTTGCTCTTAAAAAGATGACGAACTAGGCATCACCGGACATCGAAAATTGAAATTGAGAGACTGTAATTTAAACTTTAAGTTTTATGCTTGATTTTTATAAAGAAAAAATATATAAGCTGAATAACCCTTTTTCCACAGTATTAATAACTCGTATATATATATACAGCTGCTACACTGGAGATGAAAAATGACAAATACTGTAATTTTCTATATCCCCATCATGATCATGATCATCATATCAATATAACTGTTACTCTAACAGATGAACGACATGATATGGATTGAGAGTAGGAACTAATATTACATATGTAACTAGAGGTACTGTGAGCAATGAACTCACTAAATGATACCCCCCGCCTCCCATATGGTTATAATGACAAAGTTCATGTATTGCTGTGGCCGGGAAACCCAAAATTTGTTTTGGATCAAAAAGTAAAATAGGAGGTGCACAATGGCAATATGTAATAAAGATTCTGTGAAAGTTTCATTAAATTTCACCCAGTAGTATAAGAGTGTTGCAGATAAGAGATAGGTACCCCAAAGCGTAACAGACAGACGGACGGACAGACGGACCTACGGACGGACGGACGGACATACCGATTACTATATACCCTCCCACTTTTCAAGCGGGGGTATAATAATGCAGAATACAGCTTGTGTGTACTGGTCATCACAAAAGCAATGCTTGAAATAGCCAACGAAACAGGCACGTTTTTGAAAGGGGGAGCCCGAGAAAACAGACCAACTTGACAATAAAAAAATAATAATGAATAAAAAAAACTAGAGATACTATGAGCAAAGAGCACACTAAATGATACCCCCGCCTACCATATGAGTAAAATGGCAAAGTCGCATGTTTTGCTGTGGCCGGGAAACCCAAAATATGTGTCGGATCAAAAAGTAAAATAGGAGGTGCACAATGGCAATATGTAATAAAGATTCTGTGAAAGTTTCATTAAATTTCACCCAGTGGTATAAGAGGAGTTGCGGATAAGAGATAGGTACCCCAAAGCGTAACAGACAGACGGACGTACAGACGGACCTACGGACGGACGGACATACCGATTACTACCGGTATATACCCTCCCACTTTTTAAGCGGGGGTATAATAATGCAGAATACAGCTTGTGTGTACTGGTCATCACAAAAGCAATGCTTGAAATAGCCAACGAAACAGGGACGTTTTTGAAAGGGGGAGCCCGAGAAAACAGACCAACTTGACAATAAAAAAAATAATAATGAATAAAAAAAAAACTAGAGGTACTTTGATCAAAGAGCTCACTAAATAATACCCCCCGCCTACCATATGAGTAAAATGGTAAAGTCGCATTTTGCTGTGGCCGGGAAACCCAAAATATGTGTCGGATCAAAAAGTAAGATAGGAGGTGCACAACGGCAATATGTAATCTGTGAAAGTTTCATCAAATTTCACTCAGTGGTATAAGAGGAGTTGCGGATAAGAGATGGGTACCCCAAAGCGTAACAGACAGACGGACGGACGTACAGACATCTAGACGTACAGCTAGACGGACGGACGGACATACCGATTACAGTATACCCTCCCACTTTTCAAGCGGGGGTATAATTAATGAATAAAGGAAAATTAACCAAGCCCGTAAAATTTTGTTGTGCAGTGTTCGTCAATTTGTAAATCTTTGACATCTTCGTCTTCTTTTTAAGAGCAACGAGAGGGGGTGTAGTCCAGAATATCTGACGTCTTTCCACCCTTTTTTTACGATTTTGATATTTTACGTATCAGTAAAAAGTAAAATAGCAAAATCCTAATAACCTGGAAAACGTAAGATATTTCAGACTAAGGTTCCAACTTCTTTCAATGCCCATTTTCACTCTAACGCTACATTACCCTTAAATTACCCTTTTTGAGAAGTCTTCAACAAAAGGGGGGACTTACAATGAACATTTTCTATATATTTTTCCTAAAAACATATCTGGAAAAAAGCCCTCCCCCTCCTCTTGCTACGAACTAGCGAGCCATATGCTGAAAAAAGGGCATATGGTAAATGATTTTAATTTTAAAAAATACTTATCTTGGGAAAACCTACACAGTAACTTAAACAATTCAAGTCAAATATACTCGTCAAAAAAAGAAACGCATAGTAGAATTTTAGTGACACATTGAACACAAAGTTTATTTAGTAAAATGATGTATTGATAATACAGAAATGTGGTTTACAATAGGAATACTACCTAAATGTCACAAATACTCAAAAGTTTTAAAATCCTATACACTTTAAGGTAATTAAAGATCAATATCTGGTATGCCCCCCAAATACACAAATGACAGCCAAAAACAGCGTCTAATGAAAGCAAATGTGTGTAATAAAATCTGTATAAGGATACTCTCCCGCTTCAAATGTTTAGCTTTGGACAGCTGTTGCAAAGTCGGAGGGTGCGATTGTCTTTGATAAATCATGTCTGTACATTTTGTCCAATGCTGCTCAATTGGGGTTAAATCTGGCGTTTTAGATGACTATGGCAGAAACAGGTTGTTGTAGCTTTGCAAGAATGGGAGTGTCAAACAATCCGTATGTTGCTGTGTATTGTCAGATTGAACTACGGCTCTAGAATACCGCAAAATTTAATAGGCATGTGCAGGTATAACATCGTATGAGTACCTTTTTCTATCAAAGTCCTTTGAATACGAACCAGATTAGTCTTACTTTTATGTGATACCATTTTCCATATCATTACACTACCACCACCAATTTTTTAACGTCCTTGGTGCAGTTTTCTGTCTAACGTTCATTACGAAGCCTTAGCACTCTTAAATTTATAAAAGGCTTTCCGATTAACATTCTGGACTATTAGCTCAACAAAACTTTTCAGCGGTGATGCTGTGGTCATACTCTATTGATCGGAGATCTTTGAAGTCGGTGTTTGGGGTATTTTGGGGTCAGAAAAATGGCATGAATAATCCTCTTGCAGTAATTCATAGGCAACTGAAAACAGTCTTGTTAGATGATCTGTCCAGTTCAGGAATAGCTAATGCTGCAGATGACGTCATTGTGTTACATTCATGAAGTTTACGTAATCCTCTGAAGTGATGCTGAGCTGCTGATGTCACATGTGGTCTCCCGTATTTCTTGCGAACATTGGGTGTTCCAGGTTAATGATTTATGTTTCATAGGTTTGTAATGGTGCTGTGCATAACATTAAAACCTTTTGCAATTGTAGACTGGTTTATCTTCTTTCAGTTGCCCATTTTCCTTTTTGTGCTATGCAACATTCAGATGCAGTATTTTTAGAAAGCGTCAATTTTCAGATAAAACCAGATTCAAAATATCGAGAACCCCCGCTTTTGATAGCCCTTTTGTGTCTGAAGTAATTGCATCAGAAACAAACAAATGAAAATTGAGATCAAAGATTTTTAAAGAATTTTGCAAAATCAGGTCTTTTTTTCTGTGAGATTTGTAGAATAGCTGTAAAGTTAACAATTTCATTAAAAAATAATGCATTTTACTTGAATGCGTCATATCCCTCTAAAAGAGAAATTATGAAAAAAAATATTAAACATTTTCAGGATATTGTTCCTATTACGCGTTTCTTTTTTTGAAGTGTATACTTTATTTAGAAAAAAAGAATGCCGTTAGCCTTTAATATGACTAAGGACAAAAATGTAAATGCCAACTTGTTGTTTTACTGTGCATCTCATCATGAATTAATCATTTATTTACGCAGCTATTGTTTTTATTGAAAAAATAAAAGCTTATATTTACATTTAGATAAATATATCAATAAACAGACGGGGAGAAAAATGATAGTTCAAACTGCACAATCCCGGATTTTAGACAAATGTGAATACATTCAATGGATCTATCAACCCACATGGTGTATGATATTTATTATGTAAACGTGACTTGAATTAAAACTGGTCATCTACAAATACAGATATAAATACTGCAGCTGCTTTGAAGTAATATTTATAGGCAGAGAAAACCAAAAAGGTAAGAAATATATTTATGGCACGCCAAATCCACAAAAATGAGCAAAACATACCGGTAGTTTCAAGTCGATAAACTAGGTTTATCGGTTGCAAACTATAGTTTACGGACTGTAAACTATAGTTAACAACGTTAATCTATATTATACATCTGTAAACCATAGTTAAAGCCAAAATCTATGTTTCACAACCGTAAACTATACTTAACATCGAAAAAAATCATTTGCGATTGCAAAACATAGATTATCTGATAAATACAGTTTCACGATTTGTAAACTATAGTTTACAAACCGTTAACTATAGTTTGTAACGGACCTGAGCTGCTTGGATCTCACGCACAAGTACTCCTCAGAAGCCTACACGGGAATAACCCATGTAGTACTGTGATTATTTCCGAGAATGACCCGTAAATATTATAGATCTCCTATAATAACACAAGAATAACCTGTGTTTGGACTCGTAAATAACTACGGGGAAGTTTAATGATAAGCCTTATTTAAAGTTTACAAATTTATTCAATAAATAAAAGTCACAATAGGTGTACTAATTAATATACAAGTACAATAAAATTCACTGGAAGTCGGGAATCACCCAAATTCACAATGAAATACTACACTAACACAACCTTCGTATTACGTTAATACGATAAAAGGGGGGGGGGGGTGGCGCACTAAACGAGAATGACCCGAATAGTGAGTAATAAATACTAGAAATACCTTAGAAAAACCAAAGTATTTCCGAACGAATTTACACAATCTATAAAAGCTATTTAAAGCAAGAAATTTATCTCTATAATTTCTATATCAAATCCTAGCCTTAATTCCTGCTTGAATATTCCTATAAACGCAACTAGATTATCACTTTAAATTGATTGAATTACTAAAATCTATCAAAGATAAACAATTATTTACACGGAAAGACTTTAAGACTCACTTTCAGTCAAACCGTAACAAAATTATTTAATCGTTTAATATCGAGATTAACCCAATATAAACGTCCTACGATAAATACTAGTAATTAATAGTGAAACGAGATTAACCCGTATTCACTATAAGAAAAATTGATGAATTAATTCAAAAATTACTAAATTCCTAATGAAAAATGCTAAGAATCAAATAAACAACCGCTAACCTCAAAATCTAAATGCCGAGTCCCACCGGCAATGCTTATCCTCTGCTTATATAGCTCTAGAGAGTCCCCCCGGAGACCCGCGCGCTTCCCTAGGGACGACCGGCAGATCTCCGGTACCACCGGCAGTCACCGGCAATAATCATTGTCAAATAATGTTTAATAATAACAATAGATAATCGACACAAAAATATGACAATCATAATGTAAAACATTTATACAATATGACAATATCCCCTAAGTATTAGATTTCGATAAAAAATGCTTAGTACAGAGAAATTACATTTAAAATCGGGCGTGATATTCCACAAAACAATCATCATGATGGCGGTTTCTATACATAAAGTTTCAGAATCAGAAACGATATTTACAACAAATCTAGCGTATTACAATACTGATATTCATCCAAGATGATAAAAATTAAAATCATAAGATCATATTCTTCTAGACATGTAAGTACAGTGAATCAATAATAAGAAATGTAACCGATTATGCGATGTACAAATGGGGAAAGTACAAATGTACAAACAGGGTAACACGAATCCTATATAAAACAATCGGTATCATTGTCACAATCGTGACATTTTCCCCCTCTTAAAAACTTTGGTGTCATCACCAAATTCTTAAGATAAAAAACAACAATATTTGTCACTATACATTCTCAATACATTTCTCGATCATTAATATTGAACATTAAAAAAAATGTACACAAGACAGTCATATAATTTCCTCAGTTTCCCAATCCTAACATACTTCAATTGTTAGAAATTGTTCTTTTAATATACAACAATAAAAACAAAATTACAAAATGCATATACCTAAACTCTGACCATACTTACACCACATTCTAACTAATTTTCTTCACTGAAGATTAATCAACGCTGGTCTGCTAGCCATTGTCAAAGGTCTTGTACACGAATCTTCCAGCACCATCTTGAATTCGACTCGCTTTTGTGAAAGGTATATTACAGCCATTCATAGAAATGAAACTGTCATTCAAATTGATAACTACAGGCCCAAATTGACTGTCCAGCAAGATGTCCATACCTAAGAGGCATTCATCTTCTATTCCCGCAACAATTATCTCCCTTTGTAATGCTAGATTTCCTAACTGCACTGCAAATTCAGCTTTCCCTAAGACTTTAAGTGGATCTCCATTGACCGCTACAAGGCTTGAGGCTTCCTTAAGCTCTGGTCTTTGGTCACTGGGGAGTCTCAAAAATACTTTATCAGACAATATAGTTCTCGCAGCCCCTGTGTCTGCTGTGAACTCCACTTTTGTCCCCTGAATTGTTCCCTGAACGTAAATCCCATCTGCCTTGAGGAGCTGTCTCCTAATGCACTCCCTCTGAGCATTCAGTTCCTCTTCCCTTGAAACGTCCCTGACGTAAGGCTGGAATTTCTCCTGGTTTTCAATTTTCTCCCCCGACTCATCTAAATTTCCACTTAAAATAGGTTTGATTAAAATTTTACAGTCATTTTGGCCTTCGTTACTTGGGGTCTTCTCTTGGTCACTGGAGCTGACCCCTTCTAGTTTAAAAGCGTCTCCTTTTTGTCTCTGCAATCAATATCCGAGTACACATTCCATTCTGATTGATGACTTGGTTGAAATTCTGGTGCATCAGGTGACATTGTACTTGTAGCTTGGCTTTGGTTTGTCTCTGGCTGTTCGTCTTTACTTGGTAGAGATGATGACATGGTATTCTCAGGAGTTTTCCTGTACTGTGATCTCTCTGTCCTGTGAAAATTCCTATCCGGGCACTCTCGGGCAAAATGTCCGGGCATGTTGCATATGAAGCAATTTCCCTTTGTCATCTTCATGGAATTTGCATTTCCCTTCTCAGCATAGCGATTGTCTCCCTTTCCATAAGTCTTAGCCTGTCTAATAGGGCGTCTCTCTTCATTGGTGGTCATATTGGAAGTGACTGACATATAAGCAGCTACCTGCTGTACTGCCTCTTCAATTGTTGATGGTTCTTTGTGTAATTCAATGTATTGCCTTGCCTTAGGATCCCATAGTCCTTGCAAAAATTTTTGAAATTAAGTCTTCCTGTCTTGTGCTGGCATCTCTACTAGGGTGAGCCCAGTCATAAAGACGTTTAATGTCAGCAGCATACTCTTCAAGACTTTCATCTTTTCCTTGCCTTTTGTTGTTGAATTGAGTTTTGTAGACTCTCTTATTTTCCAGTGTTCCAAATCTGGATTCTATTTCTGCAACTAAGGTCTCATAGTTCCCTATAGTCTCCTTCTTCAGCTGACCAAAAACAAAATCAGCTGCATTTCCCTGTATTCTTGGTAATATCTGCTGTAACTTATCTTTAGCGTTCCACTTGGCTAACTCAGCTACAGACTCAAAGCGATTCAGCCAAACTCTCCATATCTCGGAACCTGTGTAAGGCGGAAGCTTACAATCAAGCTTGTGGCTATCTGACTTCTTGGACTCGAACAAATCTCTAGTCTTTGAGTTGATAGGTTGCTCATTTTCAGACTGTTCTGAATCTTCATTTGATTCCTCGTAATTGCTTTCTTTGGTTTCTGTCTCTGACTTCTTGTTGTTTGAGCTGATTCTCGATATTTTAGGCTGCAGCTCGCAGTTTGTAGTATGTATCTGGCTGTTCACTTGTCCGAGATTTCGGGTAGTCGCTTCCATCACATCCTGCATGACTTTCATTGTCTGGTTGCTTACTTGTCTGAGAGTTTGAGTAGTTGCTTCCATCATATTTTGCATGGCTTTCATTGTATGGGCCATCTGTTCCATCATTAGCTTCATAGGGTCTGTGACAGAATTATTCTGTGATGATTGTGTGACTGGTTCTGACAGTTCTGTGTCTGTAGGGATTATCTCCCTTTGCTGACGTACAGTCCTTTTGGATCTTCTTATTTGACGTGTAGGCGTTGATATTCTAGCCTGAGTATCTGAGTCATTTTCTTCTTGTGTAGAGTTGTCATTGCTGGACTTGCTCTGTTCCCCTCGGAGTGATCTATTTAACGCTGACGGCGATAAATCTATGAGGAGTTCCTCATCTGTGGATTGTCCTCTGGAATGTCCGGGATTAAGGGATGGCTCCATCCTAGTCTTGGATCTGGTATAGTACCTATGCATGGATTTTTCTCAGCACTGGTTCTGGGTTACGTATCTCTGGATCCACCGATGTACTTGGCAGATCCCACCGCTGCCACCAAATGTAACGGACCTGAGCTGCTTGGATCTCACGCACAAGTACTCCTCAGAAGCCTACACGGGAATAACCCATGTAGTACTGTGATTATTTCCGAGAATGACCCGTAAATATAGATCTCCTATAATAACACAAGAATAACCTGTGTTTGGACTCGTAAATAACTACGGGGAAGTTTAATGATAAGCCTTATTTAAAGTTTACAAATTTATTCAATAAAAAAAAAGTCACAATAGGTGTACTAATTAATATACAAGTACAATAAAATTCACTGGAAGTCGGGAATCACCCAAATTCACAATGAAATACTACACTAACACAACCTTCGTATTACGTTAATACGATAAAAGGGGGGGGGGGGGGTGGCGCACTAAACGAGAATGACCCGAATAGTGAGTAATAAATACTAGAAATACCTTAGAAAAACCAAAGTATTTCTGAACGAATCTACACAATCTATAAAAGCTATTTAAAGCAAGAAATTTATCTCTATAATTTCTATATCAAATCCTAGCCTTAATTCCTGCTTGAATATTCCTATAAACGCAACTAGATTATCACTTTAAATTGATTGAATTACTAAAATCTATCAAAGATAAACAATTATTTACACGGAAAGACTTTAAGACTCACTTTCAGTCAAACCGTAACAAAATTATTTAATCGTTTAATATCGAGATTAACCCAATATAAACGTCCTACGATAAATACTAGTAATTAATAGTGAAACGAGATTAACCCGTATTCACTATAAGAAAAATTGATGAATTAATTCAAAAAAATTACTAAATTCCTAATGAAAAATGCTAAGAATCAAATAAACAACCGCTAACCTCAAAATCTAAATGCCGAGTCCCACCGGCAATTCTTATCCTCTGCTTATATAGCTCTAGAGAGTCCCCCGGAGACCCGCGCGCTTCCCTAGGGACGACCGGCAGATCTCCGGTACCACCGGCAGTCACCGGCAATAATCATTGTCAAATAATGTTTAATAATAACAATAGATAATCGACATAAAAATATGACAATCATAATGTAAAACATTTATACAAAATGACAATATCCCCTAAGTATTAGATTTCGATAAAAAATGCTTAGTACAGAGAAATTACATTTAAAATCGGGCGTGATATTCCACAAAACAATCATCATGATGGCGGTTTCTATACATAAAGTTTCAGAATCAGAAACGATATTTACAACAAATCTAGCGTATTACAATACTGATATTCATCCAAGATGATAAAAATTAAAATCATAAGATCATATTCTTCTAGACATGTAAGTACAGTGAATCAATAATAAGAAATGTAACCGATTATGCGATGTACAAATGGGGAAAGTACAAATGTACAAACAGGGTAACACGAATCCTATATAAAACAATCGGTATCATTGTCACAATCGTGACAAGTTAACGATCTGATAAATATAGTTTCACGATTTGTAAAACTATGATTAACAACTCTTAACTATAGTTTACGATTGTAAACTATAGTTTACAAACGTGAATCTATGTTTATCAACAAAATCTATTGTTAACGCTTTATTCAGACAGATAAACTTAGATTAGCATTCGTAAACTATAGTTAACAACCGTTAATATAGTTTTACAGATGAAAACTATACTTTAAGAATCGTTAACTATAGTTTACGGTTTGTAAACTATAGTTTACAGTCGATAAACCTAGTTTATCAATTGTGAAACTAGGTTTATCTCATTTTTGTGAATTTGGCGTGCCATATATATTTTTAGGATTTTTGTTTGAATTTGATCATTTATATTGTTACATTTTGTTGATGATGGTATTCTATTACATGTTTTGGTGCGGGGGTAAAACTATCATTGAATCTCTTTTGTTATTTATAAAACATACCTCTGCTGACCATTAGACCTTCATTAAGGATAGATGATACAATGAGACGCCATGGCTTGCCTATGGAGGGCTGCAAATTTTAAAGCTATTCTCGGCACTCAGGGCCATTGAGGAGTGAAGGAATGTCATGTGAACTCGGTTTTTAAGGTCTCATCCGAAGGACCGGTCTCCACTTTCCGCAGTAAGATTAGAACCTGCAAAGTTATAATAATTATTAGGATTCTTCTCCTTGCTGCGCGACTCCAGAGCAAACGCTCTAAGTGCATGAACTGTACCAGACGGGCGACAATTGAAAAAGTACATATTTTTCCAGAGCAAACTTGAATGAGATAGAGAAACACAAACAGCAGCACTTATAGTCTAAATGTTAGCTCAAGGCTTATGTAAGGCTATCACTTATCGCGCACAATGCTTTTTATTTTAACCCGCTAAGATTAAGTAAGAATAAAAGAACCCACAGCCTATATTAACAGATACATGAATACACCGATGATTAGGTCTGAAAATTTATACAAGGAACCTATACCAGACCGCTACTGCTTAAATTCCATGTATGTGATCCAAGCCTCTCCTGATTTTTAAAGACAGATGGTGTTTTAGAGAGAGATGCCACTTTTAAGCTATATTATAGAACAGTTCTACTCTTATTGAGGAACTGATCAGAAATCTCAGAACAGTTCAAACGTTTCAGTAATGCTGCAATACCTAGACACCGTTAAAGCAGTAATAATTTCCCTATTTTCCCTATTTTAATTTAAGATGCTAAGGATATTGATATTGGTTGTCCTTGTTGTCTTTACACAACACTGTGAAGTTGTTCATGGCCGCGGTGGTCATGAAGGTCGAGGTGGTGGTGGTAAAGGTCGTGGTGCTGAGAATCGTGGCCGTGTACTTAATTATTACTACTAGAATATAGTATACTGCTAATATAAAAAGGCACAGCAAAGCATAGGATATCTCTTCGCAGAAAACATCTTTATTAATCATGGTACCTGTAAAATGCGAAACGAAATAGAAATGAAACGAAATGAACTCTACCGAAACGAAACGAAATCAAAACCAAACGAAACGAAATCAAAACCAAACCTACCGAAACGAAACGAAACAAGACTGTCAGAATGTTTTCAAAATCAACATATATACATGTAATTAATCTAATTATATATAATGTGTAACTGCATAATTGTGGACTATTATTACTTCGTATAAATTTATATTGTTCTATATTTATATAATATATCAAAACTGATAAATGCTGCCTTCTCTAGTGATGTATTTGTGAACATACTTTTCCTGTATAATTTCAAAATACTAATTTCAATATGCGTAGTATTCTTTAATTTAAATAGTACACCTATTTAATTATCTAGATACAGCATTTCTCAAATTTTATGGGTTTTTAACGGATCGAAGTGTCGAAATAAAGTTACTCTACTGTTGTATTGTTGTATTGGTCAGTAATGATCATTTGTTAAGAATCTAATCATGTGATATTTTTGGAGGGGAATTTTCTATTGCGTGTTATGTACAGTATAGTTCGTCATTGAATTCTTTATACTTTTGACCTTTTTTTAAAATCAAATATAATTCTCATGATCAGGGATGTAAATTACTATATTGCTATATTGTTCTAGGACTTTTACACCTCATGTCAAATATCTACTGAACAACTGTATAATTCGATCGTTGATTTTTCCAGTAAATGATGAAAACTTTACTTGGAGTCATTCCATTCCTACTGAACCTGAACCGACCCTCTGAAGCCGGGTTGTATATATGTTATGCTTGTATATGTAAATGTATCACTAGAGAAGGGAGCATTTATTGGTGTTTAAACTTATATTAACAAGTGCTTTAACTGAAATGAATAGACAATCCATACAATATGCAATTGCTCATTATATGATTATATACCTTGATTCGAAAAACATTCTGATAGTTTTGTTTCGTTTCGTTTCGGTAGGTTTCCTTTTAATTTCGTTTCGTTTTGTTTTTTTCGGTAGGTTTCATTTCGTTTTCTGTAGATTTTGTTTTGCTTCAATTCATTTCGTTTCGCATTTACCGCTTACAGGTTTCCATATAAATCAAGGCAGTATTGAACATCGATCCCGATGCAAATTACGTCACTTCCGTTATGCGAAGGGATAACAAGTGGGATACAATGAAAAAATGAAGAACGAAATTAATCTACCTTTTCTCAGAAGATTAATATATTTATCCCCCCTCTCTTGAATTCAAAGAAGACTTTAAAAAGTTCAAAAAAAATATTATATATTTTATACAATGATTTTTCTGTTCTTAATAATATTTGATAATAGCGAGCGTCGCGAAGCGACGCTCGCGAAGCGAGCTCAATAGACTAACGTGTACGAACGGAGGAAATTCGGGTTGAAATCTGCACATTGTTCCAAGAAATTTTTATCTGACCGCGTGAAAAAATTCTTATATCCCAGTAATCCTTTGCGGTGCATAGCAACATGCAGTACCGCACTTACCGTGTAGGGACGAATAGCGTTTCTAAGAAAAATTCTTACCTTTAAATTGCGTGCATCTTTTCACAATTAAAAATTCTTAAATCACTCAAACCACCTCCACATATGCACATGGGGCTTGTAACGTAAACAAATCTGTACCTATCTGAACTTTTGCTTACTCATGACGTCATTTCCTTCTCCGACTTTACCCGACAAACTACCACGAAAACACTCGGATTTCCTCGGATGACTCTTACCTCGCACATAACATTGAATGGAGCGTAGCGGAGTTAGCCGAGGATTACCGATTGCCACGAAAAGTGCCGATGACACGAGTAAAAATAAAACAACAGGCCCTTTTCGACTAACAAATAGAGCTGTCTCAGGATAATAAATAAATTATAATAAACCATGCATAGTATTTTCTTAACCCGTTTTACTTTTTTTTCATTCTTTGATCTCGGTCATCTCCTTCCGGGTCGTCTGCTTTGTTTACAAACAGTGAAGACTGGCAAGAATTTGTGAAGACTGACAATTTTCTCAAAACAACTTCTTATTGGGTAACAAGTATATAGTAGCTTATTTAAGAGTGCAATAATATATTGCAGTTAAATATTTCTGTCATATAGGCCTATAACTAGAATATTTCTCTCTCTGAAATCTGCAATATAATGGAAAACAGTACCCACTTTAAAGATCAGACTGTTGATGGCAATGATTTTGACAAAATGGTTTTCAACATAAGTAATGTTCCTGGAGATGGCAACTGCTTCTTTCATTGTTTAAGTCTTGCTCTCAATGGCAATTTCACAATGACAAATGTTTACAGACAGACAATCTGTGAGCATATACTTAAAAACTGGGAACACTTCAGCAACAATATTGAACTTCAAGAACACACACCTTTGTCATATTTTCAGAGTATGATTTTAGGTAATGATTATGCTTCCTCCTGTGAAATTGAAGTTGCTGCTAAATTGTTTCACTGTCAAATCAATGTCTGGCTTGAATGTAAGAATAGTGACAATGTCATATCCCATGTTCTTACCAAATTTGAAAGTGACACTCTCTCTCAAGATCAGCCTATACATTTACTGTTAAGGCATCAACATTATCAGTATTTAACACCAAAATCAGAAATACCATTCATGAATTTGACATCAAATCAAGTTCCCAATATTGTTCAAACAGATAAAACATGTGGTCAAATCAACACAAAAAATCAACAAAATCACTGCTTTTTGGGTCTTGAGCATGAAAATGCATCAAATGACAATTCATGTGAATTACATTTAGGCTCCAATTCTCAGAGTACAACAAATTCCAATACATGTGCACAAAAAAGCACAGCTAAAATCATGAAAAATGTCAGGAATAACATTTTTTCAGAACATGCCTATGCAAGTACTGAAGTAGACAATATTAATGACCATTCTTATGCCCAGATGCACAATCAGCAAATAACAGAAGTCAACAATGCTAATTACATTTCTGATGAGCATACTTATGCAAGCAAAACAAATCAATTCAATCAGTGTCATTCAAGTCTGCCAGAGAGCTCCATTGTTCAACATCAAGAAAATACAGACACTCAAAATTCTTTCAACAAACATACATCCTCATCAACCATATCAAGTCCATTAAGAAATGAAACAAATCAGGGCTCTATTTCCAAAACATTACTGTCTACAAACACAGCTCAAATCGAACGTGAAACAACACAACTGGAAACAATGACAACAAACTCTGATAATTTGAAAAGTACACAAAATACAAGAAAAAGACATGCTCAACAAAATTTACATGATCCTTCACCTACTTCCCAAAAACAAAACAAAAGAGAAAAACATACCCATTTATCGCAACACGAGAAAAAACTTCAAGAACGCTGCAGAAAATTTGGTGTGCCATATGAAATGCCAGCACAAAACGAAACATATCTTAAGTTGAAAAGTAGAAAGGGAAGATTAAACTCGAAAATTCAAAATAAAATAAATACTTATAAAATCCATGAAAATGAAATTCCCCCTCCTCCTCCTCCTTCTGAAGACAACCAACATTTTGATAAGGCAATGGATTCAATAAGAGCATTTGAACTTTGTACAATATATAATGAAAGGAGACTAGATATGAAAATGGCCACAAGTGAAATTTGTACGCGTTGTTATAGAGATAAGCAAAATATAAAATTATACTCAAAAGAAAACAATATGGACCCAGGTAAATTACCTGAGGAACTAAAAGATCTTACAATTGTAGAACAACAACTAATCAGTAGAATTACTCCATGCATTAATGTCCACATGCTAAATCATGGTGGTATTGCATCTTCAGGTCATTGTGTCACTTTCCCCCAAGAAATCAATGAACCAGCAAAAATTTTTCCTAGATTGCCCCCTGAAATACAAATAATAAAAGTTAGAAAAAAAGGCAAAAATGATACCTCCAAAGAATTTCGAGTCCGGCGTTTAAAAATTGAACAGTCCTTAAAATGGCTTAAGAAAAATAATCCTGCATACTCTGACATCATTATTAGTAATGAAAGGTTGCAATCAATTCCTGAAGATGGACAATTAACCGACATTGTTACATTAGAATTCAAAGAAAATACTGTCCACAAAAATGATAAAGGTCCATCACTTGATCAGACAGACATTGGGGTTTCTCAGGGCTTTACACATTCTGGTGCTCAACTACCAGATTCAAATATACACATACGAGAAAAGGTAGAGAAAATTGTTACTGAAATAATTGGTGAAAACCATGGGGGAGTTACTATGAACAGACTGGGCACCATCACCATTCCTTGGCCTACAAGAGACAACATCCCTGTATCTGAATTTACAACACAACACTTCTTTACCCTTGCCTTTCCTGCTCTTTTTCCCTATGGCTCTGGAGACTTTTTTGTCAACAGGCCTATTACATTATCTTCTATGGGACTGTGGGCTGAACATTTAATATGGTACAGTGATGGAAGGTTTGCAAAACATCCATACTTTAAATTTGTTGTTCATAACATGATAATGAGAAAAAGGGCGCTTGAACAAAGTAGTTTCATTATTAAACAGAAACTTGGTGATCAGCAATTTACTATAAACGAGTTGAAAAAATTAATTGAAAATGGTGACACTTCAATTTGCCAAAAAATTCTCTATTTTGGGGGAAATTTAAGAGGGACATCTCAGTACTGGGAACAAAGGGGGAAAGAATTAAGAGCATTAGTGCAATATAAAATAAATGAAGGTGCAGGTCTGCCCTCATTTTTCACTACTGGCAGTTGTGCAGAATTTCACTTTAAACCTCTTAAACGTTTGCTTTCAATGTATGTTTCAGAGACAACTGGTTTATCTGTAGATCTAACAGACAAAAATATCCTTTTCAAAACTCTTCAGGAAAATGCTCATATAGTTGCACATTATTTTGATCTCAGAACTCAGTCATACTTCAAAAATGTAATGGGACCCGTCTTTGGTGTTGACTCCTACTGGTACAGGCAAGAGTTTGCCAAATCCAGAGGTATGGTCCACTGGCACGGCCTTTGTTGGAGGTCAGATAGAGAGCCTCATGAATTAATACACAATGCTATTTCAGCTGGTCTATCTGATGAACAATGTGCTGTGAAACTTTCTCAATGGGCAGCTGAAAATTTTGGTATGACTGCTTCTCATCCTGCTGGTAAGGATGAAAGTGGTAATCCAAACAGAAATTTGTGGCCTCCACCTGAAGGTAATGCTCCTCCTCCTCCTGAAGAAAATAACCCTCTTTTTAAACTTCTCCTGGATGTTAGTATTTCCCAAGAAAGCCTTCTGGAAGATCACTTGCTTTTAACCAATAGATTTAATCTGCATCGTTGTTCCGATTACTGCCTACGACAATTACGACCAAATAATTCACAAAAAAGTTGTAGAATGGAGTTTCCAAAACAATTACGTTCATCACCAGCAATAGTAAAGGATCGAAATGGATCCCATCGCTTAGAAATGGAAAGAGATCATCCAGTACTTGTTCAACACTCTCGCTTTCATACACAAGGCTGGAGAGCCAACGGTGATATTTCACTAATTCTTTCCAAAAGTGATCCTTCCAATCCATCAGTTGATGAAATTATTGCAACTGAAAGATATATTACAGGTTATGCCTGCAAGGGAAATGAACCCACTGGTGCTCTCTCAGATCTCTTCTCTGATATGGTTAACTGTGCAGATGAATCTTCTGGTATAACTGGTAAATCAATTTGTACTAAACTTTTAATGGAAACAGTAAAAAGGGACATTTCCTCTGTTGAAGCATGTTATGAACTTTCTTCTATTCCTCTGTATAGATCCAGTCACTGCTTTCAATCAGTTAGTCTATCAGGGTGTCGGGTACTTGAACAATCTGGAATGGACACAATAACAAAGAGTACAATCATTGATAAGTACATCTCCAGAAATCAAAATGATACATGTTCACTTTATCAATATATTTGCAAAAATGGCAAAGTCCCTGTTATATCTGGGCCTACTCAAGCCAACTGGCCTTTAGATGAAAATTATTGTAAAACTTCTTTATTACTTCATTGGCCTAATTGGAGAACTATTTCTGATATCAAAGATCAAAATTTGTCTTGGACCGAAAAATTTACTTCCTTTTTAGAACTTGATTCGTGTCCAAATTTTATAAAAGCAGACGTTGATAGAGCCAAGCACAAACAACTTGATGACTCCACCCCTGAAGAGGATGTATCTAACAATGATGTGGACCAACCTGACTGGATAGAAGCTATACGTCCAAATCCATATTTTGATGAGTTGTCTGTAGATTTTCATTTTGATGATGGTGGCCCTGACCATGACTGGAGTAAAACGTCCAATGATTACCCTGCTGACTTCGGTGCAGAATGGTGGGACAACATTACGAAAGCTGCCAATATAGATCAATCTTTAAATATACCCCAGGTGGATCTGGAAAAAATGAACAACGAGCAAAAATTAGCTTTCAATATTGTTATGAAAACACTTTTTAATTATACCAACAAACCGGATGATTATAAGCCCCTTCGTATGATTGTAACTGGTACAGCAGGTTCTGGAAAATCTTTTCTTATAAATTGTCTTGTAAAAGCTATACGTCTTTTCTACCAATCAAATAAATCTGTTCAAGTATTGTGCCCAACAGGTAGTAGTGCTAATTTAATCTCTGGAGTTACACTCCATAGTTTCTTAAAAATACCTACCCAGTTCAGAGGAAGAGAAATGAAAGCACCAGAGGGTTCTATCGGGGAAAGCCTCCAGGAGAATTTTTCTGATCTTCATGTTATTCTAGTTGATGAAAGATCACTGATTGGTTCAACAACACTTGGGTGGATGGAGTTTCACAGTAGATGTGGCACTGGCATTTCTGATCAGAGTTGGGGAGGTCTCCCAGTAGTTGTTTTCTTAGGTGATGACGTCCAACTTCCACCAGTTCTAGATAACCCTGTTTACCATTCTAAAAATACATCACCAGCATCTATGCATGGTGTCCTTGTCTGGCAGGATTTTAAAACAGCTGTTGCATTAAATACAATTATCCGTCAAGGAGAACAAGAAAAAGAGCTTAAAGATGTCCTCTCCAATCTACGCCAATATACAGTTACACCATCTCAGGCTGTATGGTTACAACAGTTTCAATGGAGCAATCTGAAAAAAAAATATGGAGACAATATTCTTAAAAGACTGTCAGACAGGGGACTCTTTGTTTTTCCAACACATGACGAAGAATGGTCGCACAATAAATCAAAATTACTTGAAGTTAACAAGTTGTTCCCGGTTGCAAAAATATCTGCTGTTGGAAAAGGCTCCCATTCTAAATCTGGTGAAAGTGAAAAGGCAGGTGGTCTTCTTCATACGCTTTACATTTGCAAGGGTTCAAAAGTTATGCTTTCAGTAAATCTGTGTGTTAAATTTGGTCTTTTTAATGGTGCTATTGGCATTGTTGAAGATATTTTGTATTTCAATGAAAGGAGACCACCTGCACTTCCTGATGTTGTTGTAGTTCACATACCTAGCTATAGTGGTCCCCCATTTATATCATCTGCTCCAAAACTTGTTCCCATAGTTCCTGTGGAAAGAAAAATTGATTGTAGATGTCATTTTTGCAAACGGAAACAAATACCACTTCGATTAGGGTGGGCAACAACTATTCACCGTTGCCAAGGAATGACAATCGGGGAGGGGGAAGTAAATAGATACATTATCATAAATCCTGGAACAAGAGCTTTTGAATCCAGAAATCCAGGTGCCCTTTTTGTTGCTTTATCAAGAGCCAAATCCACTGGTAGAGATAATTCTGACCCTGATTTCGCTTGGCACCCATCTGTTCTGATTAATGAGGATAGGGTTTGTCATAAAGTGAGTACTCCAACAACAGTGGCAAGGGAACGAGAAATAAGAAGAATAGAAAATATTGCCAAGCAAACAACCAAAGCCTATGAAAATCTGATAAATGATCCCGTCCTTAATTCATTGTTTCAAAGGTTCAATGTGTCTTCTACTTCAGAAGAATAATTATACATGTACTTTCTTTATCTGTCTAAAATGGCTTATTAATATTTCTTCTGTAACCCTTTAAGATCAGTGAACGGTGGGAGACATGACAGTCTCTAACTGAACACTAGTTCTTAACTGAATAATTACGCAAGCGTGTTACTTTGTAACATGTGTTATTGATGTTTTAACCTACAGGTTTCACATAGTTGTTACATTTTCTACAATTTTGAATTATGACATGCATGTCTTTGTGATTAGAAAGTCATTCTTTACCTGCAATCAATCAATGAAGTGGATTCAATGAAATGCCAGTGCCACATCATCAGTAATTAACTTAACTGTTTATATATTTCTATATATAAACAATAAAGTGTTTAAATTCAAGTAGTATACTTAATCTTTTTCTTCTGCACACTGCCAGCTAGTCATAAAAATAATACTTTGAACCAGAAGAACTTCTTTTAACCTAATATTATTAAAATTTATCACATCTGTGCAAGTCTGGGCCTGAGGGGGATTCAGTACTCAGTCTACATTTCTATAAATGTTTTGTAACCTTTTGAGTGTCTGTGTCGTTTACAAACTTTTTTTCATCAAAATTTCTGCTTACAAATGCGCCTCAATGATACTTCAAATAGCTGTCTATTATTTAAAAGAGCAGATGACGGTGGGAGATATGACAATCTCTAACTGAACACTGCTCGTTTTAAACAATTTGTATTAAAGCATACGTCATATATTGTATAAATAGTTTTACACCTTATATATTTGCTGTGCTTTTCGCTTTATTTAACAATGATATCGATTTGTATCTCATAATTTCATGTCATACTCATGCATATACAAATCACATGAAAGTGGTGTCATTAAGGCTACAGGGAATTCATGTAGATGCAATATTATATATAGGGGAACAAGCCATCAAACACTAAAATTACATTTTCTGATTTTAAATATGAATAATGTATAATTCATGTTTGTGAATTGCGGTGTATAAAACACACAGACTTGCATAGAGATCTATTTTTCATGACCTGCTCAACATTTTATAAATAATTTTCAATGATTCATCTTCTAATTTTTGAAATGTGAAAATCAGTTTGTCACTTTCAATGCCATTCAAATCAATTTCAAAATTTTCTAAACTAAAGGTCTGAGTTTTTCTGTTGTCATAATAAATGGAAATTCATTTTAGTAGTAAAATGAGTTTATTAAGTATACTGACAAATGAATGGTATTTAAAATAGCACATTTTTTCCTATTCTAGAAGATGAATTTAATAGTTGCAACAGACTCCCGGGGGAGAGGTTTTCATTCTTACCTTGAGAGAGTGCAGCCTTTCCCACTTCATTGGCAAGTGTCTATCCTTTTCAAACCTGGGGCATCAATTGAAAAATTAACTCATGAGACTCAACGTTTAATCAAATCTTCATCTGATAAAACTGCACCATGTCATGTGGTTTTCATGGGAGGAATATGCAACTTAACCGAGAAACTTAAACATCAATCTGGAACTGAAATTGTTTACCAACATTCTTCAGACAAAGTTCAAACACTGCTTTACAATATTGAAAAATCATTTCATCAAATCTCTCTTGCAACATCTTCCACTGTTCAATTTGCTACTATTCCCCCTGTATCTATAAAGAAATTTAAAGAATATCAGGGTACAAGAGGAAAACTAAAGACAAGTATATATTCACCAAATCAAACTGCAGCTCAACAGGAAGCCCTTGAAAATGATATTAGATTTATCAATGACAAAATATCTGAATACAGTACAAACTATAATAGTTCTAGTATACGCCTTGACAAAGACGTAACAAAAATTTCAATTAAAAAAGGGGGAAGAAATGGAAAATGCAGAAAAAGACTGTCAAAATATGTATATGACAATTTTTATGATGGGGTCCATCCAGAAAGCTTTCTTGCAGAAAAATGGTTTTTCAAAATATGTTCATCTATTATCAATTTTCAAAATTCAAAACTTATAGATATAGATTTTTCTGAAGATGAAGAAGAAGAGCTAGACACATGGGATTTTAAGAAAAATTAAGTTCATGTGATCTGATTACAAAAAGAAATAATTTCCCCAATGGCCCATATTCCAACAATAAATTTTACAGATATCCCATTTCATGATACCTTTTTTACAACCTTGTTCATGTTGTTAACACTGATATATTTCTTTAAAATATTTCCCTGATTTTCAATGGTGGGAGACATGCCAGTCTCTAACTGTGAAATCATTTTCATTACATCTATACAATTTACAATGAGGCCCTTAATTCTTCATGTTTTGATTATGTATTTATTTTTTTTTTTATTATTTTTGATTTAATAGTGATAAACATGTATATATTTCAAGAATCAGCTACTATATACTTGTTACCTCCGAGCATAACGCAAAAGTTCAGTTCCACCAGTTTTTAAAATGCAAGGACAATTAAATTTCAACTGATTACAGGTTAGTAAAACAATTATAACTATGTGTTTGGATAAGATAAATATAAACAGAAGCTCTAAAAGTGGAATACTTACCAGGGTGCTTTTTTTTTTCAAAGATATCATCTCTGTCAGTGCTTGCATGTATCACTTACTTAATCACCATCTCACCTCACCTCACCTGTTTTTCATCTGTTGGGACCAATGACGTCACACCATAAAGAAGTGTGGTTCACAAAGTGTTAAAGTTAAAAGTAAGTATACAGTGACAATCATTCTCTGTAAATATAAATCAAACAATTATTTTACAAATAGAAATAGGTTATATGATGATTTAAATCATACTTTTTAAATTATGACACACATGAGACATTGTATCATCATGTCCATATCTAGATAGAACGTTCTATCGTTAAAGTGATATTGTCCTACGGACCCGGTTTAAAATATGTGGTGAGGGCTTGTACGGAGACACAGTTACATCATTCTAACTAGTCCATGTTTTGCTGCGCTCGCCCCAACGGTCACACCGTAAAACATATTATATATTAGGAAAAACCACATATTTTTCATTGAAGGACATATGCGCAATCAACCGATAGCTTTCACAGCAAGAATGTCAGAAAATGCCACCAATATTCAACCAAATGACACAATACCCTATACGATGAATGTCGTCAACTCTGGAAATGGTTATCAATGTAATGTTTTCACTGCACCAAAGAACGGATTCTATTTCTTCACCTGGAGTGTTACCTCGAAATTCCCAGTTGTCACAGCATTGGTGAAGAACAACGATACAATAGCCGTACTCTCTTGTCATAACTTCTCTAACCCCGGGAAAAGAAACACGTGTTCTCAATCGACGACTATCCAACTAACGGCCGGTGATCAAGTTTCGGTCAGAGCAACGGAAACCATGGACATTGTCAGCGCTTCTTACTGGCCTTCGTTTTCTGGATTTCGATTATAAGGGGAAAATTAGGCAGATAAAAGTTTTTCTGCCTCTTGTTTGAAATGCCAAACTTTTATGATCTTTTGGCTTTCTGAATAAAAGAATCTGCAGTATATTGTTGTTTATTAATCACTAATTTATTCTTTTCTTAGCAAACCATTACTTACATGTGGAAAAAATAAACAAACATCATCGAATTGTATAAAAACCAAGATGTGTTTATGAAACACTAATGCCCCCGAATTGCAGCATAGCGAAGGTTGAACTTTCTAAAATGCAAATCATGTTGGTACCCAAAGTGTGGCCTTCTCACAAAAAATACACTCGTGAAATATGAGAGCCCTAGCACCACCTGTTCAAAAGTCATGGCCAAGGTTAAAGTTATTTAAAGGTAGGTCAAACTCTAGGGTGAAGGTTAAAGTTGTTGGTATCTAAAGAAAAGTCTTGTCACACGAATAATATATTTGAAGTATGAAACTCTCAGCACCATCTGTTCAAAAGTTATACACAAGGATAAAGTTTTTTTTAAAGTAGGTCAAACTCCAAGTCAAAGGGGCAAAGTTGTTGGTTTCCAATGAAAAATCTTGTTTTAAGGATTACACATGTGAAGTATAAAAGCCCTAACCCACCCTTACCGATCAGAAGTTTATGGCCATGGTTAAAGTTTTTTTTAAAAGTAGATCAATCTCCAAGGTCAAAGGGTAAAAATTGTTGGTACGCAATGAGGTATTTTCACAAAGAATACATATTCGAAGTATGAAAGTCCTACCATCAACCGTCCATGGCCAAAGTAAAAGTTTAGTATTTTTTGTGTAAAAATGTGTCAAACTCCAAGGTCAGATTTGGTGGTACCGAAAGGGAGGTCTTGTCACAAAGAATACACCTGTGAAATATGAATGCCAGAACCCCACTTAGACAAAATTTATGGGCAAGGTTAAAGTTTTTTCGGACAAACAGACAGACTGACGGACAGACAAGACAAAAATTATATATACCCCCGAGTCTTCGATTATGGGGGCATAAAAATTAAATTTTTTTTGAAAAAAAGTTTGTTAGCACTGTAAACAAAAGTCATAATTTTACCTATGTTACTTTTGCCCAAAACATTTTAAACAAAATTTGTCCAGACAGTCTTATTAAAGGAGGAAACTCTGTTTGAAAATTTGAATGCCAACTTAAAATGTAAAGTCGTGATCACTTTGTTTCATAGTAATCTTTATAGTATCGAAATTTTCTCACTATCGTAAATAGAAGTTTTAGAAGGGAAACGGCAGTACTTTAAATTTTAAAATAAAGGCCTACAGTACGAGTACGTTTACGCGTCGCCGATAAAACTCAATTTGCGACCGTTAAATCAGCATTAACGGTCGCAAATACCAAATTAGAAGACAGTTATTCCCTAATTATCATCTAAGACAGAACTATATCACGTATACTAGTATTTTCTGATTTCTAGAGTAAAGCAAAATGTTTAAAGTGATCACTATACAAATACAGAAAGAGTTCTTAAAGTTATAACTTAATGCAATAATGATCACTATTATAAATCAAGTTTTTAAAATTTATTGCCCCAGTGTCATAGTGAACACAACAGCACATCAAAATTTCCAATGTTATAATAAAGTAAACCAAAGTGTCAAAATAATCATAATCATTAAGTTTAGAATTATTATTAAGGTAGGATTCTTCTCACATTTCTTGTATTCAAAAATTAATGAAATTTTCACAGAATCAAGAGGACAATATCACTAAGAGATGGTATCAATGAGATTAAATTTGACCGTTTAATATTAGAGGCTAGGTCAGTTCGAGGTCATTCCCTTTTTCCTGGACATTAAGAATAAAAATTACTGTTTCCAATCATGCGATCCCTACTTGTAATTCAAAAGATTGAAAGTTTTTCTTGTTGCATAAAGAGATACTACCATATAGGCCCTATATGATGATATTACCAAATGACATAGATAATTTAAATAAAATGGATATCTCCTAATCCGAATTTCCTCTACTTTTCTTAGATTTTTAGGATTTATTAATTATTTTTATATGCTTCCTATATTTAACTTTTTCCAATTTTCACATATAGTAAAGTTGTCACATTAAGGTACAAAATGATACAAAAACTAAAAGTTTTGATCGTTTACTAAGAGAGAAATAACACCTTTTACGATTTTTGGCTCAAATCTGTATTTAGATTTGAAACATTTAAAAGCCAACATAGTTCTAGTATGTGTGAAAAATTTTATTTATTTGATGTATTTTGAAACTTTAGTCCCTTATTATTAGTTTAACTTATATTTGAAATTTTCATCTAGTCTTTGATTGCGTAAAAATTATAAATAAAATCAATGTTCTATAATAATTTTGAGAGGCAGAAAAAAAGATATTTTCATACGCCACCATTTCGCCAAACATATAGTCCCTGATAGTTTTCAAACGCAGTTTACCATTTCTATTTAAAGTTGTATAATTGTGCTGAGGAAAGAAAAATATGGCTTTTAAATCTCTTACATCTAAATATATAAGACATGTCAACAAATGTACTTTGAATATTCCATCTAGTCAGAAACCAGAGAAGAATCCTACCTAGAGTCAAGTATACTTAGTTATAAGTCTCTCTCGGGAATTTTTTTCCCACTCATACATATATACATTTTTTTCTTCTAATGAAATATGGATATAAAGAACAGTAATCGAGTTCAAAAGTCTACTTAAACAAGAGAAATCGGAAGCAGAGCAAGCATCAGAAAACATCTAAAAACATCTGAGGTGGAATCAGTTTCCATGGGGCAGCAGGTATCCCTTGTCAACCGTACGGTCACACCCGCCGTGGTTTCCTTGTCACGGTCGGGCAAATGACATAAAAAAATTGTGACAAGAAAAAGTTTCAGGTTATTTTGCGTAATTTTTTTTTTGACCTTTCTTTGCTCAGAAAATATTTCTTTCTTTTCCTAGCACTAAAAATTGAAGAAGCAGTAAAATCCTGTAATACCATTTACATTTCACATGATTTAAGCAAAACTGTCAAACTATCATTCAGAAGAAATTTAAAAGATAAGGAGTTATGTAGTAAATTTGTATGTGTTAATTTTAAGCTAGAATAGGAGCTATTTCCCCCCTGACTTTTTCAGTATATTAACAGATTTATTGAGATTGATTACTTTAAGATATCTTTTTTTTAACTTAAAGTGTTATAATGTGATGATAAAATTCACAAAAAATATCTACAGTGTATTATATAATTGTATTTACGCTTATATATCCGCGAAGCGGATTATAAAAAAGCGTAAACTGACCCAAACCATATTATACTCGATAATTTGGCCAAGAATTAGACGTTATTCCTTATAATTTAATTTTAAAATAATTATTCAACTGGGGATGTAAAACTGTGTTGTTTTTATGAGTTCAAATTTACCGCGCAATAATACAACCGTAGTAACGGAAGTGATGGGAAGCGAGGGGAGGTAAAAACTGATACATAAATCTAGCAGCCATGATGCTTGTTTACATGAGGTAAAATCGAGTAACTGTTTGAAATTAAAGGTACATTAATTAAATCTGGAATTTTCCATGAATCCCAAGGACTGGAAATTTCAGGGGATTGATGGATACAGATGATTATGCTGGTTGTCAAGGGGGTGTGTCCCCCTACACATTAAACAGATTATACAAAATGTTATGCGTTCCTTTTTGGAAATCAACCAATGAGAGGCAAGAATACAAGCAAAATTAAATTATCTTAAAATGTTATAATGTGATGATAAAATTCACAAAAATATCTACAGTGTATTATATAATTGTATCGACACGATATATCCAAGTGAGCTTGAAAAAAAAGATACCTCAGAACCTGAGACCTCTGTTTCATATTTGGACCCTTTTCTTGAAAAAGACGTTAATGTCTAACAATAAAGCTTTATGATAAAAGTGATGACTTTCACTTTTCAGTCGTCAACTTTCCTTACTTATTCAGCAATATACCATTGTGACCTGCATACAGAGTTTATATCTCTCAATTGATTCGATACAGGAGAGCATGTTCTTCGTATGAGCAATTTTTTTAAACGGGGTATGCTATTCAGAAACAAGTTGCTGAAGCAAGAATATCAACAGTCTCGTTACATCATTTTGTAAGTTCTTTGGTCGAAGCAATCACCTTGTCAGCAAATACAATTTATTATTAAGTCAAATGCTGACTGACGTTTTTCATACTGATTGTTATGCCATTATATATACACTGAATTGACGTCGGATTTTTCCGTTTTTCTCGATCATGACAAAGAGCACACGGTGGGTATAATCGGTTGGCAGAGGGTACCCACTCCTCCATGGCACCTGATCCCAACTCTGATATTTAGGAGGTCTGTGTTTGCCCTTGTCCTATTTTGTAACGTTTAATGGACTTTTAAGCTCGATTACTGTTCGTTATTTCCACAAATTTTATATTAGCAAAGTAGAAAATAACTCCGTGTCCAAAACTGAAGAAATCAAACACAGCGTAAAATTCGCTTTTAAAATTATAATCAAGATGTGTATTGTGAAACACTGATGTCCACGTATGGCAGCTTATGGCGAGTCAAAGTTTTTAAAATGCAAGTCAAACTCCAATGTCAAGAGATAAAAAATTTTGATACCCAAAGAAATAACTTACGTCAATGGATATCCCTTATGGCTATGAAAGTCGAAGTACCAATCATTCCAAAATTATGGTCAAGGTTATTTTTTCTACAAGTGGATCAGACTCAAGGGTCAAGCCCTGAGGCTCAAAATTAATATGAAGCAAGAAATTAAAAGATCGCCTTGTCATAGGAGAAAAAACATGCAAAATATAAGAGCTCAAACAACTTTTAAAAAGTTATGTCAAATGTTACATTTTTTTTCAAAAGTAGGCCAAAATCCAATATCAAGGTCAAAATGTCAAAATTGTTGGTATCCAAAGGAAGGTTTTGAATGAGGAATATACTTGTAGAATTCAAATCCTTCGTACTAACTGCTCAAAAGTTAGAGTCAAGATTAATTTTTTAAAGAAAGTCAGGACTGGAATTTTTAGCTTGGATACTGTTTATTTATCAGCAGACCTGTTGTTGTATTCATACGGAGCATAATTTGTTAAAAATCTGTTACGTGAAAAGAAAAAAAAAACACTTGCAGTCGCCTTATGGACATACGCCACTCACATGTTAACAAACTTTACAATTACATTTTCCACTGATAATTTTTTGAAAAGATATTCTCACCAAACCCTCATAGTACCTTAAGATGTTCTTACACAAAAAAATCAGCATACATTATCAGGAGTTTTAACCATATATAAAATGATAAAAAGCCTTGCATTTTTTTTAGAAAAAAATCATAAATATAGTTTTAACAGGCAATTCCTATTCTGATCTGGAGAAGGTGTACAGTATTGCCAGGCCTCAAAAAATGACACAAAGGTCCTTCAATAAATGGAACTACAGGTACATCCTTCCTTTGGGCAGATTTTCTGAATTTTCTGTCTACTCATATCTAGCGATTGAAAGACTTTCACCCTACTTATTATCAAAGTTTTCAAAGTGGGCTCCAGACTATACATATATTTTTTAAACTAAGATATCATTTTTAAACATCTGTCGGTATATAGAGATCAAATTCCGAAAGGTTTTATGGTAAATTTGATCTCGCAGCAATCTGCATTACGATATTTATACCAAAATATAGTTAAAAACATCGAAATCCAAGAAGGGTGAATTTCATTTTAGAAATGGGACTGCGGACCAAATTGTTAAACACCTCTTTTTTGAATAAACAACTCAAGGAAAATATAATTGTATAATTAAATTTTGAGCGTCTCTTATTATTTGATTTTGATAAAAGTTCATATATACCACTAAGCCCCGAGACCATATCTAAAAAGCAATTATATTGCCCATTCATTTTTTTTCTATATTTATTTGTAATGTCTGAAGCTTTTTAATATGCAGGATTTGTGTGGCCAATATTCTTGTTAAAATATTCCAATGTTAATTATTCAGGGCGGATTGATTAGTATGTGTGACACAAAGTTAAATTTTTTCACGTATATTAAAAAATCTATTTTGACCACAAACATTACAGGACAGACTACAGAAGCAAGCCTTCGGATGAATAATTTTAAATTTCAGAAATTTCATCTTCCATTATAAAATATAGGATAAAATTTATTTGTATTTAAAAATACAGTGCATTGTATTTGTTTGAATAACATGTTGAATTGTAATTATTGTATCAATAATGTATATGGATTTTTCTTCAGTTTATGATATTAGGGACAGAGATAAATATAGCTACGGCGACAAACTTCTCTTTGTGGTGATAGCACTTTGTCCTTTTCCTATTCTTAGGTAAAACATTATATTTGCTTTTTTTGCTAAAAGTTATGCATTAATTAATCTTACATTACATAAAATTACATCTCCAGGCCCTTATTGATAATATCAGGGACCTTACAATTTTATCCTTTTTTTCTTTTCTGTGAAAAAAATAAACTTAAGCTGAATGATTTATTTTTGATAAAGTACATGTATATCTATTTAGGAATATTCCTGAATAAATAGTCAAATAGACTAATGTTGCGTTGAAAAGAATTTTAAATAAATAAATTACTGTAAACCAACTTTTATTCACGTACTTTTTTCACCATTTTTACTCATCAAATTATAAATCTGATGTGGTGCACAACCCTCAAACAAAACAAATAAATATATACATGTATATTTGAATTATATAATTTTATTAACGTGCAGAAAAATAGCGGAAAGATTTTAATGGTGGAATATAAAGATTCTGTTCATTTATCTACATAATTATTGTAGTGTAATACATTCTATGAACTCTGATTGTTTTTTTTTTTTATTAAAAAAAAAATCGATATTTATTGTGAAGATTGAACTTATCATTATGCAGGAATCCTACCGTGTCGTGTGTTTAAACTGTTCTATCGTTTCTCATGTCGAAAAAACAAACAACAAAAAAGTATAGGATGTTATTAAAGTTTTTTAGAATGACGTTTCCAAAAACGTAACATAAACATTTATCAATCCAAGTTCAGAATTAAATGACATTTCTAGCTTAGACCGGATAAAGGGAGATTTTCATGATTTGTTTTTCTGTTGTTTTTTTATACATTAATTATTAATTTACGCAGTAGATGATGTAATTACCACAAAACGCGTTTAGAAAGTACATGACAGTTTTACGTGTCAAAAATTAGCCTTGGTCATCAACAAAAAACATCTATAAATACTACGGCTGCTGCAGTGACTTCTTCATAAGCACAGAAAACAATTAAGGTAAGAAATACACAATTGGGCGATTTAAAAAAATATTACAGTTATTTCTATATTAAATATATGCTAAATTTATGTTTAAACTATGTTTCAGTAAGAGATTTGCACTCCACAATTTCATTTTTAAAATTTATGCCTTGGTAGAAAGAATAATCGTAAGCAATGGATTCCTTTTTCTTAAAGAGAAGAGAAAATTCCTCTACAAATTTGTGCATGCTATTCCGAATAATGAGAACCCGTCTAGTATAATGTTCATGAGGTTCCAATTAACGAGGCCGAGTCTAATTATTTCTACCCTAGGGATTTTGATAATTTTTCGTTAATTAATTCTTATTATATATTGTTTATTTATTTATTGTTTTAAGATTAAAAAATCGAATGTGAGCCATCCCGATTTCTTAGGTGGCCATCTCAAAAATTGTCAGATTTAACTATTAGACTCTATAGGAATTTGTTGGAAACGCGCACAATTATCACATTTTTTCAATATTTTTGTATTTCTGCCTTAGAGATTTCTTTTTCATTCAAGTATATGAAAGTTCTTGTAAAAAGTCACCAAATTGTAAAATTTCAACAACAAAAATCTTTACCATCTATACTGGTTTTGTAAATTACAGAGTTGATTTTTTCAATGCCCATTACCGGTACCTCTGAAATTGCCATATTTTGGTATAAATACACATTGGTGCAAGATAAATTTTCGGCACAAATTAAATTTTTTGGGGTAAAAAAAATAGCAATGTTTAGATCACTAGTATGTTTCTTTTAATATTCTGACATAAGTTTATACTATAATATCCATGGACGTCTTGAACATACAAGAGAGCCATGTGTCAATTCTTCAGCGTCATGCATTGCTTACAAAATCGGAAAACAGTGACGTTCGTTTTTGGAGCCATTTCAGCATTTTTCATAATTTTTGTCGTAAAATCACATTTTCAGACCAGTGGGCGTTACAGATAATGTTAACTTTATATGAAGATCACAATATTTGGCAAAGGTGCATATGTCTGCATGAAATTAAAAAGCTGCGCAAAGTCTTGCGCACTCGAATTAGACTCGGCCTCGTTAATAATAGAATAGTTAATACTGACAAGATTACGGTATCAAATAAAGAATAATTTCTTACAGATGCTAAGAATACTGCTGGTGGTTGCCCTTGTCGTTTTTATTCAGCACTGTGAAGGTCAAGTCGGCCGTGGGGGTCAAGGTGGGCGGGGCAGACAAGGTGGGCGTGGCGGCCCTGGGGGGCGGGGTGGTCGAGGTGGACAAGGTGGACGTGGCGGCCATGGGGATCATGGTCGTGGTGAGTACTTTTTTAGATACATAAATTTCAGTTTTAATTGGTAATATAATCGGTAAAGTATATTATGGTTATAACAGTAAAGTTCCAGATTGCTAAACAAGATAACAAATTTATACAGATATCGAGACTACTACATACATATATTATGATTGTCAATTTGATGATGAGTATAGTGTTTTAATTGAGAAAGCTTAAAGTGATTATATTTTTTGGGTGTTTCACACAAGACACATTATTTTCTATTGAGATATAATTTTACACAGTTATATAAGTAAATAAATTTTATTTAAAACAATATTTTTCTTATAAGATCATTTCTTATAATACTTCCCTCTTTTCTTGCGAATACATATCAGTTTTTTTCATTTTATGAAGGACATATGGGCAGGCAACCTATTGCCTTCACAGCATGAATGTCTGAAAATGCCACCAATATTCAACCTGATGACACAATACCCTACTCGATGAATGTCGTCAACAGTGGAAATGCTTTTCAAAATAATGTCTTCACTGCACCAAAGCCCGGGGTCTATTTCTTCACGTGGAGTGTTACCTCGCTTCCAAACTTTCCTGTTGACACAGCATTGGTGAAGAACAACGATACAATAGCCGTACTCTCTTGTCATAACTTCTCTAACCCCGGGAAAAGAAACACGTGTTCTCAATCGACGACTGTCCAACTAACGGCCGGTGATCAAGTTTCGGTCAGAGCAACGGAAACCATGGACATTATGAGCGCTTCTTTCTGGCCTTCGTTTTCTGGATTTAAATTGTAACAATAAAAATAAACTTTGCAAGGAAAAGTGATAAAAATGTATTTGTCTGCCTTAATGTTTATGTCCCAATTTTTTATGTACATTTATATTTTTAAATAAAAGAATTAGAAAAGATTATGGAATTTGTTTTTCTTTTGAACTGTTCGCTTTATGAGGTACATTGAATAACCCCCCTCGACTTTAGATTAAGAAATAATTTTCTTTTTAAATGTTTTATGAGTCATTTAAGATTTACTTGTACTTATTCTCAACTGTAAAAATAAAAGGTAAAACATACAAAGGCTATTGAAAAGTTGAAACATTCCATATACAAGGTTATCTTAATGAAATATTGTTTTATATAATATTTTACATTCAGCTTCGACAATTTATAAAAAATTAAATTTGACATTTTTTTTTATAATTAATTCGTCCCATTATATTAATTACACTTACCCAGAGTAAACACATCATATCAGGCACCCGACGCGGTCCATTTCAAAACAACTGGTTTTCAAATTTTGTGGGATGTGGAAACCGGTCCTTACCGGTATGACGAGACCCTATAAACCGAGGTCCTGTGGTGCAGTAGGTACCAGCAAGAAAAAGATCATGGCCCTAAGTGCATATATCGGTTAAAAATTTGCGGCTCTCCACCAGCAAGTAGTGGCACCACCATATGAGTGAAAAATTCTCGAAAGGAACGTCAAACAACAAACAGAACAAAAATCAAACTTAAATTGAAACTCATGAAATAGTTAATATATTAGGATATATATTAAATTGTTTAGTTGTTGTGCTTGTTTTTTCTCCTGTGTTTTATTTGTTTCTACATTGTCTGCCTTTTTAGTCTTAAAAAGGGTACAAGACGTTTAAAAAACTAGACACTTTCTATTGTTTGTATTATTGGTCATTATTAAGATTGTGTTTTATATTTTCCATTCGTGATCTTATATCTATTTATTTAGTAGATACGACCAAAGAATATCAAGTGCATGCTGTCGGTTTTCAAATGGTATACGAGGGTTTTCCAAAAAAAAAAAAAAACCCGTCTGTAGACAGTGATAAAATGAAGAATAGTGATTGATCTAAAAAAGATTCAATACAAATTTGTGAAGAGAGCATAAATACAGACCCCTGGAAATTCCAGAGGTGCGATCTGTAGTAGTGTATATGAGGAGTGAGCATCCTTTGTGGACCGAAAACACACACCAGAAGTCCTTGAATGAAGGATATGGAGATAAAGAATAGTATTCAATATCAAAGTCCATAAAACAATACAAAATAGGAGCAGAGCAAACATCAGAGGTTGGATCAGATGCCATGGAGGTGTGAGCAACCCTGCTTCAAGTTTCTTTTTTCTATTAAGCTAACTGGCTCATCAGAGTAGTTATATATACATGATAATAATAAGAAAACATACAGAGAGAGCGAACGCAAATAACACATACAATTTTATTTTTTCTTAACATTGTGGCAGCATTCAAATATTTGCCCAAATTTAAGAGATCTTTAATATCATTCATATCAATAGAACTTAACAGCTGAATTAATTCAAAGAGACTTGGCTTAGCATAATGATACTTTTTTCATAAATTTCTTTCTTACATCAATATACAAAGGGCATTTCAAAATAAAATGAAATTCGTCTTCTACATCATGGAGATTTTAACATATACACCGACATAATCTATTTATCTTAGGTATGTTATGGTGTCGACCTGTTTCAATATTCAACGTCTGATTCGATATCCTAATTTTTGTTAATAGTTGTTTGAATTTTTTGTCAATAGGTTTTGTTAAATATGATTGCAAACAGAAATTGTCAATTAAATGTTGATATAAATTACACTTTGGAGATTTTAATATACTTTCAATTATAGTTTGCTTTGAAACATCTAAAACTCGTTGTTTTATAATGTTATATTTACATTTCCAATGTCTTTGTCCGAGATAAAATTACCAAATGTAAATGTACTTTATTTCTCCATCAATGTATTGGTGCGGTTCCAAAAAAAACCACGTGCAGGGCAGGACAAACAGCTGGACAGAAGCAGGGCTTGGAGCACATGGATTGGCGGAATCAAAGCATGTAAATATAAGGAATAACTGTCAGATTTTTCAATTTCATGAAGATGATCAATCGATTGGCTTGCGTGATAATTTTATGCATAAACGCCTTCGGACAATCGATTGGTCACTTCATGAAATCGAAAAATAAGACAGTTATTCCTTAAATAAGCTCTATCATTTAAATTATTTTCTGTCCAAAGTTGACCTAGACCTAGAAGAGAGTTTTTTTTTGATTTGTAATATCCATTTGTCATCTCGTAATACCATACTTTCATAACAGGACGTAAGAATGCAATTTTCGGTTGTTCTTAATTTGATCCAATGTTTAAATATTGAAGGATATGGAGATAACGAACAGTATTCAATATCAAAGTCCATATAAAAAATACAAAATAGGAGCAGAGCAAACAAGGACCTCCAAAACATCAGAGGTGGGATCAGGTGCCATGGAGGAGTGAGCATCCTCTGCCTACCGGTCACAACCGCCGTCTGCTTCTTGTCATGATCGGGAATTAACGGAAAAATCTGCCGTCACTTCAATGTATAAAAAATGGACTAACAATAAGTATGAAAAACGTCAGTTAGTATTTGACTCAATGATAAATTGTATTTGCTGACAAGGTCAGTGTATCGACCATAGAACTTACGAAACGATGACTTTAAACGAGACTGCTGATATTCTTGTTTCATCAACTTGTTTGTCAATAATTTACCTCTTTTTAGAAATTGTTCATAGAGCTTGGTTGTTAGATTATCATTAACGTCTTTTTCAAGTAAATATCCAAGTATGAAACTGATTTGTCAGACTCTGTGGTATCTTTTATCTTATCTCAAGCTCACAAGGATATATCGTATCGACATAGGAATGGAAATTACTATTGCTAATTGACAATACGTCGTCGATATATCTAAATGTTGAGTTGAAGGCCACGGCAGGCAAGTGTTTTCTTCTTTTCACGCATTAGATTTTGCACAAAGTCTGCTTCATATGAATACAAAAATAGGTCTGCTAATAACGGAGCGCAATTGGTACCCATGGGAATTCGAATAGATTGTTGAAAGACCTGGTCTCCAAAAACCACATAGATAATATTGTCAATCAGAAAGGCAATCATCTTTTTGATGTCAACTTCAGAGTACTTGTGTGTGCAATCAGAATGTTTTTAACAAAATAATTTTGCAAATGTCCATTTTTATTGAAAAAGCAGCTGTCAATTATATCAAATTAATTAACTTTAATTTATCGTGGGGAATGGTTGTGTATAAAGTTGAAAAGTCGTAAGTTTTTAAGATGTTGATTTTGGTAAAATCTTGTGATTTCAAATTGTCCAAAAGAGTATCCACATCTGATTCACACCACTTCTTGAATATATTGTTGCACAGTACTCTTAAAGTTTTTCCTTCACTACTGTCAATATTATAGTGAGGAGTAAAGAAAGAGGCTTGGTTGAACATTTACTGGAACCCGCAATGTATCTTTGTTTGTAAGGATCTTATGAAATTTCGGAATCCAGTGTATATATCTGATAGTGCAAATTCATTTTGGTTCTTCGGGATGTTAAAAATATTCAAACTGACATATGATTTCGAAAAATTTCTTCCTTAGATATAGAGAACTTTGAGTACATGTTGGATTAACACTTGTAGAATTAAATCTAAGTTCATCTGAAATACAATTTATATATACTCACCGTCAATGAAAACGCAACACTCTAATTTTAGGGTGAAAAGTATATACAGGTTATAACTATGTACCAAAATAATTAGGACATCTTTTACTTTGCCAAATCAGTTATTTAACGGTTGAATGAATTTCTTTCCTCTACCGGAAGTTGTTTTTTAGCCCTCTTAACAGAAATCAAAATTTTGCATTTTTGATAAAATTTTTAACAATATTTTGGGTTTTCAAGGTTTTGTAGCTGTTTATCATAAGTATTGTACAAAATCCCGACTATATTTCCTCAAAATGGCTGGTTTTCATTGCTTATGCTGGAGATTCTCAAAATAAAGAAAAAAAGAGCTGCAGATGCAAATGAAACCTATTTAACGACTCATCAGGCTCATGTGTTTCAATTGCATAAATAACAGTTTCTTCACCGGACGTCCAAGAGTTACTACACTACGCCATATTAGAGAAAATTCGACCGCAGTATCTGAACAACAGGCAATTAAAAATGCCCAAGAATATTTATTTCGCTCAGATAAAGACATTGATAAACCTAATGCATGGTAGAAATCGGACTGCGTACATGTATGTTGTACATGGCGGACTAGAATGTTTTGATTAAATGGTCGGAAGGGGGGGGGGGTGTTATTTAAATGTTATCTGTTAAGAGGGCTAAAAAATCAACTTTTGGTAGTGGAATTGAAACCATTAAACCATTGAATAACTGATTTGGCAAAGTAAAAGATGTCCTAACTTAATTGGTACATAGTTATATCCCGTATATACTTTTCACCGTAAAATTAGAGTGTTGCGTTTTCATTGACGGGGAGTATAATAATGAGCCTTACAAACGAAGACGATGTTGTTACCTGCGTTGTCAGCAGGGTCCAGTAGGTACTGATTATGAAATCTATCTAATTCTTTTTTCACTTCTGAATTATTGAATACAGAAGGATAGATGGTTTTCATGATTGCCCCTTATTCTTATTTTCATTGTAACTGCTAGTGGAAAACGTCCGAGCTCTGAATAGATCAAACTGTTTGAGGTTTTCTTCCTCACACCAATAGTATTCTTACAAAAATTTAAATGTGCCCTTTCTATGTCAGAACATCTATGAAAACCCCATATTTCAGATCCATAAAGTAATACGCTAAATACATAAGTATCAAAAATTGAACATAGAATATCTACATTAAATTCATACTCTTAAATCTACTTGGAATAGCAAACATACCTTGTTCAGCAGCATGTTTCTGTGTTTTTGAAAATTTTACATTAAAGTAAAATAAAATACCTAGATATTTAAATCCATTCACAATTTCTAATTTAATTCATTCGCAATTTCTTATTTATCTAATTTTTAATAGAAAGGCCGAAGGTTCCATATTCTTTCAGTGTGAAAACAAAGGCCTAACAATCGGTATAAAACAAGCCCAAATGAATAGCTTGCTCCTTTTAGAAGTTGTCCATACTAGCGTAGAGGAGGATCTTGCGCATTGAATCAACTCGGAAACATTTCCTTTTGTGGAAGTTATGAGGGTATATTGTTACATAAATAAGGAAAGTCTACAATAGAAAAATTTAAGTCATCATGTATATCATAATGTTGAGTTCTTTAGGTTATCATTTACGCCTTTTTCTAGTAAAATATCCAAATTTAAGATAGATATGCAAACACTGTGGTATTTTTAATATATTCGATCAATACATACTATCTTTTCCAAAATATATTACTAAAGTCAGGTACTCTTAACACAATTTCTCTGAAATAATATACTAGTAGTTCCATTTATGATCAGTAAATACAACATTAAATCAAGTGTTTAGAATGAATATGTGTTTAGGGTTTAAAGAAAATCGCCTTTACCCCAGAAATGCAAATAAAAAAAAGTATTAATATACCTACACTAGCTGTCTCCTGTTGTTCACCAAAACATATAGTTCATTCTTCGATTGATAATGATAAGTCTTTTCACAAATTGTATTACTTTCAGAATAATTGTTTATAATTTGTCTTCTGAGTTAGATTGTTAATCAGTTACTTCTTTCTCTTATTATTCAAATAATGATGGTTATACAACAACTGCAATTGTAATCTCGCGCAAATGTCTGAAAAGATGATATCTTTGCCTATGTATAGAACTAGGTCATTTATTATTGCAAGCACAGGTGTGTTCACTATTCGCTTAGACTGAGTGTTAGTTTCTGCTATGGACATGAAGAACAAAACACTAATCTATTCTTGTTTATTTCAAGTTACTCGGAAATACTGAGTTCACAAATAAATGGTTAATTGATAAATAAAATATATGGCGATAACAAACATCTCAAAAGTCCATTAAACAATACAAAATAGGACCTCCAAAACATCAGAGGAGGGATCAGGTGCCATGGAAGAGAGAGCATCCCCGCCGTGTACTCCTTGTCATAATCGGGAAATAATGGAAAATCCGTCGACAATTAGTATGAAAAATGTCAGTCAGCATTTGACTCTGAAATGATAATTGTATTTCGACGATGTATTGTAAATAAACAATGGTAAATTCCATTCTTACATATATACTGTACGGAAAAAGAAACGCAGGGTAAACTTTAGAGGTGAAATAATTTTATTTTTCCTAAAGTATTTTCTAGCATTCCCATCTAACGTTTAAAATCATCTTTAATAAAAATGTAACCAAACCTTCATTTGATTTTGCCTCATAATTTGTAAGTTATTGAAATTGATATGACGATACCCCCCAAAAGTGAAAATTGAAAATTCACATTATTTTCAATGTCTCCTTCGCGCATCTGTCACAGTCTTGTTTCTCCTTTGCATGGAGTTCATCAGTGTGTTTTTCCTACAAATAGGAATAGTTCTAAACCTTTTTAACAACATAACCCTTAGTTGAAAGGTATTATCTTTGGTATTTCAACCCTATTTTCCACTAAGTCCCACAGATGTTCAATGAGAAAAAGATGGACTTTTTGGAGACCAGTCAAGTGGATTAGTGATTGTTTGCTAGAAAGTCTTGATAAACCTCGCCTTCAATGGGTCAGAGGTAAACATGGCGAAAAAAATAATAAGCAAACGGCACGCGCATGCGCCAGTGAGAGGAATCCCTACGTAAAGTTGACCAGCTCAAAGATCCAAATCACTCAATCGATTTCTTTCAGTTTTATAGTGAATGTAATGATTATGAAAGCCTACTCTATTAATAGCAGTTTTGTGGTAGTAAACTGGCGATTAATCAGATGGCAGGACGAATAACCTGATATTGACGCGGCGCTGTTACGCGTCAACGTCATCGTCACGGATGATTGAAAACCATCCAAGGCCCTCTCTGACGACCGTTAAGAGATTCTATGGGGGAAATTTACTTACGACTGAAAATCAAGCCGTTGTTGCTTTTGTCCTTTTTTAGGCAAAGTAAAAGCCAGACTCCATGAAACTTCCGTCAATTGTTACAAGATTGCAAGAAATGCATTTCGTCAAAAAATACTGAAAATCAATGTGTATACCTCAAGTGCATGAAATGGTACAAAAAGATCGTTGTCAAACTTGTCGTAATCAAGTTGCACGAGTTTTTGGCGTTTTAGCACTTTTCCGACGTGACGTCATACATTTCCCGGTTGAGTAATTTTTAAACACTGATTTTAGTGCGTAGTAACCAATTGCAAGATTCTCACCTGACCAATTTTTGTAATTTTTGGTCATGTGGAAAAGAAATTTTCGCATTTTATGTTACCTTGCGTTTCTTTTTCCTTTCAGTATATGATACGATATTTCCTGGTGAGCTTGAGCTTAAAGATACCACAGAATCTGACACATCTGTTTCATATTTGGATATTTTACTTGAAAGAGACTCAATGGTAAACTTACAACCAAGCTCTATGATCAACATGATGACTTTAACTTTTCTATCGACAACTTCCCTTACTTATGCAAATATACCTTCATCACCTGCATACGGAGTTTATATATCTCAGTTGATTCGATACGCAAGGTCACCGGGATATAAATCGTATCGACATAAGTATGGAAATTGCTATGATTTATTGACAATACATCGTCAATATTTCTAAACGCCGAGTTAGAGCCCACAATGTTTTCTTCTTTTTCACGTATAAGATATTGACAAGTTCTGCTACATACAATGTATGTGTTTTGGATGGAAGACAATGTGAAAGCTCCGTTTATTCCTGATTTATCTTAAGTAACTTGGAGCGCATCCAAGACTACGTTTATCTAGTAACTAGCAGGTGTCATTGTCGTATACAATTGAGTGTAGAACTGGAAACTCGTTGTGTTTACGGCATAAAGGCTTTGCTCAAAGGAACGATCCCTTAGAATTCTAGATGGAAGTCTCTAGACTGAAAGTATATCATTGCGTTGAAGTCGATCACTGAAGAATGGCCGTATCCATGACAAGGCCTTACCGTTTAGGCCCAACGATACTAATTCAAGGCGATTTATAAGAAGTGTGATCAATCACATCGAAGGCTGCAGATAAGTCTAGCATCGATAGAACAACACATGAGCCCTTGTCTGGTGCTGATGTTATGTCGTGATGGACTCTAGAGAGCAGTCTGAGCTGAGTTGTGAACACGGTATGCTGGTTGTTGTCTATCATGTAGATGATTTGACACTAAATGATCTTCCAACCTAGAATTAACAACTTTTTTCAGGATTTTAGAAATAAACGAAATGTTCAAGACTGGACTTTTTGTCTAATCCCTGTTCTTTATCTCTTTTTTGTCAGTAATTTCACTAACATCATCTCTTGTCAATGTTGTTATATTTTAATTTGTCTGTAATCTTTTTCTATGCTAAAAAATATCTGGATGGTCCTCCCTCTTCTATCCATATACTATGTCTTAGATAAGGAACCCTTCTAATTTACATTAATTTCCTAAATGTTTTTCTAACTCAGATTGTAGATAAGCCAGTGTATCTCCAAAAGTGTGTATCTCTTATGATTTTGGGATCATAGGACTGGTGCTAAATTTCACACAATACACAATTACACCATCCTGAAACCAAGCGTCTATGGTTGTGACCGCAGTTTTTAAATTACACTTTATAAATTATTTACATTAAGGACCATTAAAATAATCATCGGGTAGTGATCAAAATATTAAGTTCAGTAAACCCGGACCTGTTGCTAGTCGCAGCAAGTATATATAAAACAGACGAGCAACTTTCCATAACCAGAAGATATATAGGAACTCCAGAAATGGAGGGACGCCTGTTACTGTTTCTGCATTTAATACAGGCTAGTCTTTTCCCTACCTGTCAGTCAATTACACCCACGGAATATGAGAATAAAGTTGATCAAACACTAAACCAGGTATGTTGATTTGTCTGAAATTTCTCCCCTATTTCATTCAAAACATCATGTGTTTTTTATACGTCTTATATTATGTTATAGGCTTCTTCCGTCCCGTCCGTCTGTCCGTCTGTCTGTTAGCTTTTTCGTTTCCGGCTCATAACTTTAATACTATTAGGCCTAGGATTATCAAACTTTGTCATCTGATGCATCTTGGGTAGAAGGTGTGTCGCTCTGACCTTTATTTAAGAAGTTATAACCAAATATGGAAAAATCCTTTCCGGCCCATAACTAGAAAACCATAAGACCTACAATCATCAAACTTGGCCAGTTTATGCATCTTAGGTAGAAGGTGTGTGACCTATTTCAAGGTCACTGTGACCTTTAATTTAAGTGAATTTTAAAAAAAAAAAATGTGTCTTTTTACTATTCATTTACACATCCCAAATAATGTAAGAGTATTGCACTGTTCTTATTAAAAAAGTGTTAAATCAAGAAAATACTTATTTTTTTTAAGCATATACTTGACAGCAATCTATAACAAATATAATGTATGTCAGAGAAATCCTGCCTCTCCCATGAGTGTAATTATCAAGCACTGGTCAAGAAGAATTTTGATAACAGAAAATTGCATGTCAAATTAGAGAGAAATTAATGGGTTTTGAGTGCGAGGAGCTAGCATTGGTGTTATCTATATCCCTTGAGTATTGGGCAAATGGGTAAGCCTGTTTGATTAAAAATAGCTCTTGTTGACTAGCATGTTTTAAAATGAATTTGATGAAAATTAATTAAAACTAATTTGATATTGCATAATAGACTAATCTGATAATATGTAATATTATTAATTTAAAAACTAATTTTTTGGGGTGGGGTGGAATCAGCATGTCCATATGAATTACATATTAAAACCTGTCGGACATTAAATCTCAACCAAAAAAAAAAATCTTTGAATTTTATTAAATTTATAGTAGATAGTGCAGACCCATTCATCTCTTGGTAGTAATGAGTAGACAAGCATCCAGTTTAATCTAGATTAATTAATGAGTTCAGTGTAGGAAGGCTAGTTGTCTCAGTCGCTCTAATTAAGCAGTGACCTTATCTGTGCCCTTTGGGGATTAGACAGAAGAACTGCTGGTCAGTTTATAACGTATGTCATTTGATGGCCAGCCTTTTCTTTTCAAAATTAATTTGGTATAGATTAAGTTGTTAAGACTAATTTGATGATGGGCATTTGACAAGGTCTAACACAACCAGCACAGAAATCTATCAGTGATGTAATATTTATTATAATTGATGCCAACATCACAGGGGATGGATAAATATTTTAAGGAATGGAAAAATCATCAAAATCTTAGAATCAAGGTTGATGTGATTTTCTTGCACCTAAACTGTTCAAGAAAATTGTAATTTTTTGACGGGTGTATCATGCTGTGGCGCGGCACTTTATTTTTAATATTGATAACAGCCTTTAGATGCCTTGTTGTAGTTGTAGCTATTTTTAAAAACTTACTGCCTTTTTCAGGAACTATGTCTATGGCCTACGGAAAAAATAAAAACATAAAAATACATGAAATTCGTATTTTAAAAAAAAATGGAGTATTGTAATTGATATAGGGATGGGTTAGGTTTTTCGCACTCTCGAATATTCATGCTATCAATAATTATTGCAAGACGTTCCTTTTTTACTTTTTGACTTAGTGCTCATTTCTAGAGTTGTTTTGGACATATGACCATTAATTAAAACATGCTTTCCCTAGAGTATAGTTTTATACTTTTGAAATATCTTTAATAAACGTTGTTCTATAGCAGACATTTAGCTCAACAAACATCTCTGTACAAGCTACATGTATATCGCGGGATAAATTAAATTCACAATTAAAAAAAAGGAAGAAAAGTGTCTTACGCTTTCCATTTTGATTTCATGACATGCAGTTTACAAGCTAATAAACGCATGTAGAAAAAACAAGGAAACGTCTGTTTTAGACGCATGAATATTTTTATTAGAATTCTCATTTTATACATATGGTTTCAAATAATTTAATTTTTCTTAAACAAGCGAGCTATTACATTTCTATGGCCAAAATTTCGGTAAAAAAATAAAATGTTCCTTCTTCCAAGAGTTCCTGTTAACTTCACAATTTTTTAAAATTATTTTTAAGGATCTAATGTCACACTGTGTATCAACCATGAACATCTACCTCTTACATGTCCCATAAAAATCACATTTAAACAAAATTTATATCTCTGTTTTTAAAGGGATTTCAATGGGTTTGTTTTTCGTTCTTCATGAAATTGCCTAATTTTACGATTATATTCGATTGATTTAACAACATTAAACATACTTAATATTTAAAAAAAAATATTCTATGTTCCTTTTAAAGAGCTTTCTTTTCACTTCAATTGCCCATGAAGGTGGGTTTTTTTTTAAATTTGAAATCTGTTTTTATTATCTCATAGTAGCTACATGTATTCTAAGTTCAGGATTTAATGATATGAAATTAATTACAAATACCATCAAAAATTTGTGCATTTATCTATTTATAAATCCGCTAAATAAATGTCATGATGCATGTAGGCATGTATTACCCTTTAATTAAAGGTCATGTCCTGTGCTTCATGGATCCCTGGATTGACTGTTGCTGTTGTGAAGGATCTCAAAACTCTATATACCAGAGGATATGGCGAGACCATGGTCAACTCAAACATTCCTGTTACTGACCAAACTCTTTTTCAAATCGGTTCCATTTCAAAATCTTTCGCTGCTTTGCTTCTTGTAAAGCAAATGGAGGAAGCTAAGTAAATTAAGACCCATTACTTTATAGTAAATTTGTAGTTTATGAATTTTCTAGAATTTATTTTATGTAATACCGGTATTTAGATAATAAAGTTTAAGATTCATATTAGCAAAAAATTCATCTGTTTATATAATTTTCTAATAGACCTTGTTTTTCGGACAGATTTTATATACTGGCTAAAAATATGACAAAATCATGTTAAAGCATTTTATGACAATCAAATATCTTTGTTCATAAAATGTTCTCAATACATGGATATCAACAATTTCAGTCTGGGCCTACTAGTATCTACTAAAGTCAAAGACATGATGGACGAAGGATTCTTTTTTGTTGATGCTGAACGAACACAAGAGGCCACCGTTGTAGACATTTTAGCTCATAGAATGGGAGTTCCCGACCACACGAATCTTAGACTAGACCAGAACCTCACCAGAGCAAACTTACACCAGTATGTTACTTTGAATTAATTACATGTAGGAGATATCAGTAATCACGTCCTCCCGACATTTTTCGTTGATTTTCATTCCCAAATGTTAATACAAGATACCATTGTTATGATGACCAATACATTTTGCCTAATACAATGAAACTTGTCTCGTGGTTTGATGTATAGAGTAACATTTCGGATGAAAGAGCTCGAATGATTAATTGGAAGTAACTTTTAAGCACTTTTTTAAAAAAAACAGGATCGTTTTCAAGAATAATTTCATTTAACATATTTCTATTAGCAAATAAATAATGGTAATTAATAGATTCAGAGCATAAGTATTTTAGCAATTAGGGCCTATACTTTTTGGATGTTCATCTTTCGAAAATGTACTTTATAGACGTTTCAAACAGATGACAGCTGTAAAGAACTTCAGAAAGTCCTTCCTTTATTCAAACATGATGTATGGATTTGCAACTTACCTTCCTGAGAAAATGTCCAACGGCAACTCTTGGGAAAATCTGGTGACATCAGAAATTTTTCTACCTCTTAATATGACATCTTCCACGTTCATAACCACAATACCGGATCTCTCAAACGCAGCACGCGGGTACGATAAAGGACCAACGTCTAAACCAAATGCTTTAGTGCCCATTCCGTTAGACTTCAGCAAGTACGTCAACTAGATTTTGTATATCATATATTCCTTTCAGACAAATACAAGGCAAGAGTCTTATTTCTTAAAGAAAGATATTTTTATTTCAAATTAAATGCATACATATAACTATTTGTATCGAAGAATGCAAAATAATAGTAAATTGTCATTATTTTTTCTGTCAGAAAATGGGGTCTTTGGGCAGGTTCGGGCTCTATCATGTCAAATGCAGTGGATATGGCGGAGTACATGAATTTTCATTTAAGTAACAAAGACAAGAACGGCAATCTGTTTATGTCCACAATGTCGTTTGATGCATTACACCAGGAGCATAGAAAATTGTACTCAACAACTGTTAACACTTACTTTGGGAATAGAGAGGTTCCGACAACTGAAAATGGTTATGGACTCGGTTGGAAACGAGGAACATACAGAGGTAGAACAATGTACTGGTATACTTTCAGAGAGAGAGAGAGAGAGAGAGAGAGATAAATAATAGTATTTTGAATTTTAATTTAAAACCATTTTTTTATCGCTTCAGTTGATTTTTTTTTCTTCAGTTCTTGAACCCGGATTTTCAAATTTGAAATAAAATTGATTTAATATCTTTCATTTTAATATGTTAAGCTCATTTAGGCAATTTGTTTATCTAATCACCATTTTAGTAAAATCAGTATTCATATAATATACATGCACCGCATTCATATGAGCTCATTAATTTAATTGCTTTTGCTAAAGGTCTTGTCATTTTTATGGTTATTCAATTTTCCTTTTCCTATGACTATTTTTTTTTTTAAAAATGACAGTTTGGAGTTTATAAGATAGGCATTAATTTTTTCGAGCAAGAGGACTATTATCAATTAATAATTGAATAAGACATCATCCAACAATCTCTGAAGATCTCAATACATTTAATCTATTCACAGGGAACGATATTCTCCTTCATTCTGGTAGTACCTTTGGATACAGGTCTTTCATCACACTTTTCCCAAATCAAAATATAGGGGTTTTCACTTCTATGAACGGTGAAGACGACAACTATATTTTGCGTGTACTGATGCACAATTTCCTGTCTGACGTTGCTCTTGAGGTAACGCCATGGCTTGACGCGTCATCAATATGTGCAGAACTAACGAAGCCAAAATATGTGGGTTACTCCAATACAAATAATCCGAGCAGGTTTATTGGGGAGTATGTTGGCACCTACCATAATCCAATATACGGCTGTCTCTCCGTTACAATGGATCTCAACAACGAACACTTGGTACTAAAATATGGAGTGGCAACTTGGGATCTTTGGACGAAGTCGGGGAAGGACAAATTCAAAGCCGAGGGCACTGGGGATATAACATACCTGAAAAACATGTATTACATTACGTTCATTACCAACAATTTAGACGAAATTGTTTCCATTGAAATTGACAGCTTATGTAAAACATGTGGAGAAAACCCGCCTGTATTTATGAAAATATGATCTGCTTTTCTATGATCTTTCTCTTTTCTCTCCAAGATCACTGTGAAATTTATATCTATTCAAATGAATGTAGATTTTCATGTCTAACCTGTTTATGTATCTCTACCTATAGATATGAGGGATATAACTTTGGCAAAAAATAAATGCCATGGTTACAAAAAAATTCCATGATGTTTTCAAATGCCATTCCCATAGTAGATACAACCTTAAAAACGGGTGCTTATTTTTATACATGGATGTACCTTTGACCTGCCGGTCAACTTTTAACTTCTTTCTTATTTTAATAAACAATGCTAGTGTGATAAAATAAATGCATAGTCATCCACTGCGAAAGAAACTTACAATGTATCAAGCAAGGTTACCAGGCAAACTTTATTGTGGCAAGCCTTCGCCGTCAGGCAATCCACCTAAATGTGGTATGTCTCAATATTAGTCTATCCACCCAACTAATTTTGTCTTGCAATTACACTTCTTCTGTCTGCTGCCGTTTGGACAAAAAGAACCTAGCAGTTTTGCTGCGTTCGATTTGTCTTCATGATGTTCATGTGATTGGCTTCAACCAATAACAGATCATCAAAGGCCGACTAGCATATCCAGAATACAATAAGCTATTAATCGTTACATCTCCAACTTCGAAATCTTTAAAAGGCAAAGTTGAAAATAATCATATAAATCATATAAAAAATAAGCAAATAATAATTAATGTATCGTTATGATTTAATCATAGAATTCAATATCTTTGGAGAATTTTTTTTATTTAAAAAATTATAATTTAAATCCAGAAAATGTCGGCCATTGACCTCCATGAAGATCTTGCACCGCCATTTTGTACACCACTATCCATATCCTGTCTCCAGGCACCAGTTCGACAGTTGTTGACTGGCTGCACGTCGTGTACGTGTCTGGAAACGCAGCACACGAGCTGTATGCAATGTAACCTGATGAACTGTTTTTCACAATCGCTGTATTCAGCCGTTTATATGGCGATGTCAGGGTACTCCAGGTGAAAAAATAAACACCTGCATCCGGTGCCGTGAAGATCCCTGTGGTTTCGTTATAATTGCCTCCCGCGTTTGTTCTAATCACGTTGTAGATGACCGTATCGTCCTGTTCATATTGGTTGTTTCCATCCAACAGAGCGGTAAAGGCTACCGGTGACAACTGAGCTCCACCTTTATAAACGGTAAATGACATTAGCGGCAATGCCACGTATGATCCACATATCATCCTCATATGAAAGGCAATGCATATATGGATCATATGTGGCGAAATTGCCTATATATAACTGATGTAAAACTCAGACAACGAAATGAAAATATCGGTCTCTTGAGTGTTGCGACTTCCTACATTCTACGTGAAATACTACTGATCATGGGGGGTTAGTTTAAACTTAGAAAAAAATTGTTAAAATTCAAATTTTCTTTTCTCAAACCTAGTAGAACCACTAACCATTTCACACTTAGTTTGGACTTTCAGTAAGGCTTTGCATTCTCGACGTTACATTATTAGCTTCTGAAATTTACACAGCTTTCCTTCACTGTTGAAATATACATGGGATAGAAATTAGGGCAAATGTCAATTAGTGTATCGAATAACCAATTACTTTGTCTCATCCTGCACAGAGGTGGAGCTTAAGTCATCTCATCATTCTCAACAACGTTTTAAAGCTCCTGATGTTATTAAATTCTTAACCAATGAGAATCTATTCGCCATTTGGCAGGCGGTAAACATGTAGCGCCGAGAATGCCACACCTTACTGAAAGTCCAAACTAAGCGTAAAATGGTTCTAAGTACTCACCACTAACGCCACAGTTCAAGACAATGAAAAACGGGGAAAACAACAGCAAATTTCCCAGCATCTATAAAAATATAAAGAATATTTATTATCAATATTCGTAACTCTAAGATAGCGTCTTTGGTGCATTGCGTTTAACAAAGCAGATGGGTGAACAAGATTGGTCTATAGTGCGACAAACAAGAAGTGGAAAATGATATCTCAATCAAATTATTTCCTTTAATATTTTTTATCCAAATAATTTAATGGATTAAACACAGTCTTTTTTCATCTAAAATGGTCACATTAAAAATTGTGACAACAAAAGGTAGATTTAAATTAATGTTCAGTCAATTATTTGACTTTTTTGCACTCAAAAATGTAAATTTTATGATGTTAGACATTAAATAAGCAATAAACTAATTTGAATGACATTTTTCTGAATTAAAGCAGCGTGACTGAAATTTTATTCTGTAGCAGTAGTGAGTATGCAGGTGTACTGCAATATTCTAAATTTCTAATACATCCCAATTTTCCAAAATCGTTAAGAAAGAACAGGAAATATTTTGCATTTTTACATACCTTTCAAAGAAGTGACTTTCTGCAAGAAAATAAGCAGGCCAGAAAAACTTGTATTCTTTCTCTTGAATAATATTTCTCACCGTTTTGCCTCTATCTATAAAAACCCTTGTATCAACATCTTTATTTGTAGTGATTTATTTTGTTACTGAAGGCGAATTTGTAACATCTGCCATGAATGTTTTTAAATGATTTGATTGGTTCTTTCTAATTCACGGTGCCGATAGTCGCGTTATGGCTGCCAGGCAATTTTTCATAAATTTGCCTTAATAAAATCATTTCTTGTTTAAGGATACGAGAACATTTGTTTAAAAACTATGGATATTTCAATAATTGTGTATTGAAAAACATCCTGATTGAAAAATGTTGGCCTTAGGGTTCTCTTAATTAACATAAATAATTGTCTAATCAAGGTGCACGGAGGATAAGTACAGCAGCTACATTGTTCATAATTTTGTTTATCATCAGCAAACATTCAAACTAAAGTTTAACTTCAGTGTGTCGAACACCGGTTTTGCAAATACCATAGATTTGTCCTATAAACCACCATTGTATTTAGCAATCGGTGTCTCGAATACTTGGATGTCTCGAAGATTTCCTGGATCCCATGCGTCGAGTTTGAGTTATCAAAGTCTTTCTGAGTTAGGGGGTATATTTAAGGAATCACTTTGCATAACGGGCGAAGCCCGTTATGCGTAAATTATCCCATGTTTCCCACTAGTGTTGATGTCCCTGGCATACTATACTAACTAGACAGTGATTCCTTATATTTCCATTTCATTGTGAAATAAAATTGTAGATTTAGACTTTTTAAAAATGTAGACATAGATTTAAATTATACAAGGAGTCCCATGCCAATTTCAACGGTCCTCGCCCACTGACGTCAAACACAAAGGCAGCCGCACGAGATTTACATGCATATTTGGACTCCTTAGCTCCGGACCTATCGATCTGCCTAATTTACATTCCGGTAGAATTATCAAGAAATCAACTCTGTTTACATTCAAAGAATTATCACAGAGAACAAAATTAGAAATGGAAATATAAAGTCATATATTCAACTCAGTGCTATGTGAATTTATTTAGAAACAAATAAAACAGGATAACTTACACAGCTAAATAATGTACATGTAAGATGATCACTCATTCACAAACATGCAAATAGTACAATATATATATGTATTTGTCCAGTTATTAAAGCATAAAATTCGAGCGGAAAAAAAATTGAAGGGTTTGCAAATCCAATGAACATAGTTGAAATTTTACTCTTGGATTCACCAACTTGGGTTAAAACTTTCTTAACATTTTACAATTCATAAACATGCATTCATTATTGTTATACCGGATGCTTGTGATGTAGCGATAAGATGCTTGACGACAAATCAAGAAAAGTGACCAATTCACCGAAATACAAGTGTCATGAGTCAAATGAGGACCATGTGCCTGTATTGTTCTAGCTTCATATGTTCCAATAAGACACTCAAGGGTTTTGCGCTGTAATTCATTTTCAATTATAGGGAATTCCAAGTGACAATACAAAAACTGATTAAATATAATCCTTGTGTTGAAAAAAAAACAAAACAAAAAAGGTTAACCTAAAAAGATAAACCTAAAAGATGTCCATAGAAAAGTTAAAGTGACTCAGCAATAAAAAAAGATTTTTTTTGGTAAAAAAATAATACTGAATATTTCTAATTTCATGTATAAAAACATGAAATTAAATAAAATGCAAATAAAATTGGAATTTGTTTCAAATGCATACATATGGTATATCATATGACATAAGAAATATGAATGGAAATAGAATATCACATGATAGAATTTATATGTATACTGTTTCTATGTAGGCAAGCTAAATTTTAGTTTAAGTACTACATTATAAAACGAGAAAGTAGGCAAGATTTAAGACAGATTTGACTGCGCACTCTCTGAATCATTTGATTATTACAATCATTGAAAGAAAAATGTTTTTTATCACTTTGTTAATTATCTCATCAGTGAAAGCCCATTCCATAGTGACAGATAATGTTATGGACAAGACAATTTTAAAATTTTTGTTAAACCAGGATATTTTAATGAAATTAATTCTGACCGGGAATAACGCTGACTCCCAGCAATCTCTCGCATTACACGAAGGTCTAGGAGGAAAAGAAAACGCAAATGAAACAAAAACGCTGTTGAAAGAAATACTAAATCTGGTAATAAGTCTTAGAAATAAACAGGCAGAAATCAGAGGGACTCTTCAAGATGGCCTGGCGAATCTTAAAGAAACAGTCTCAATCCAGTCAGAAGAAATGAAAAAGTTACGAGATAAACTTGAGTTCACAAGTATCACGACTTCTTCGCCCGAGCCCGAGAATTCGAGTCAAGATTCAAGATCAGGTGGTAAGCGGACTTCTTAACATACTCTTTAAAAGAAATAAAAATAAGACATGCATGTTGTGTTGAGAATTTTATTGACAAAAGTGTACAAATTATATCGCACATAAAATCTCACATCTGTATGTGGTTGCTAAACATCAGTATAAAAAAAATAATTTAAAACATTTTTTTACTGTATTGATAGGAGTAGTTCCACTGACGCCTATAGCTTTTACGGCTCTCTTGAGTGGTGACGGCCTTCAATACGACGCTGGTGACACGGTCATCTACAGTTATATAAGAGTCAACGTAGGAAATCATTATAACAGCAGCACTGGGATTTTCACTGCCCCGACTGCTGGTGTATATTTCTTTACCTGGAGCACCTTAACCTCGCCAGGTGTAGGACTGAATACAGCAATCGTGAAAAACAGTTCATCGGGTTACATTGCGTTCTGCCACTGTGCTGCATTTCAAAACACATACACTACGTGTTCTCAATCTACAACCGTGGAATTGGTGCCTGGAGACAGGATATGGATTATTGCATACAAAATGTCGGCGCAGAAACTTCATGGAGGAACTTGGCCCGCGTTTTCGGGATTTAAATTATAGACTACTAGTATTTTTCATTATTTGTTTCATTATTTGAACAAAAATTCAAATAAATTGACAATTAACAACTTCAAAATGATACCTTATTTCTTAATTATTTGTCCAGTTATTAAAGCATAAAATTTGAGCGGAAAAAATGGAAGGGTTTGCAAATCCAATGAACATACATGTAATTGAATTTTACTCTTATATTCATCAACTTGGATTTTTTAAACATTAATTACAATTCAAAAACATGCATTCATTATTGTTATACCGGATGCTTGTGATGTCGCGATAAGTTGCTTGACGACAAATCAAGCAAAGTGACTAATTAACCGAAATAGAAGTGCCATAAGTCTGACTAGGACCATGTGCCTGTATTGTTCTAGCTTCATATGTTCCAGTGAGAGAGGCAAGGGTTTTGCGCTGTAATTTATTTTTAATAAAAGGGAATTCGACAAGTGACAATACAAAAAGTTGGTTAATGTAATCCCTGCGTTGAAAAAAAAGGTTAACCTAAAAAGATAAACCTAAAAGTTTTAATAGAAAAGTTAAGGTGACTCAACAATAAATAAGATTTATTCGGTAAGAAGATTATGCTGAATATTTCTAATTTCGTGTATAAAAACATGAAATTACATAAAATACAAATAAAATTGGAATTTGTTTCAAATGCATATGAAATAGGGTACATATGGTATATCATATGACAAAAGAAATATGAATGGAAATAGAGTATCACATGATATAATTTATATGTATTAAGTACTACATTATAAAACGAGAAAGTAGGCAAGATTTAAGACAGATTTGACGGCGCACTCTCTGAATCATTTGATTATTACAATCATTGAAAGAAAAATGTTTTTATCACTTTGTTAATTATCTCATCAGTGAAAGCCCATTCCATAGTGACAGATAATGTTATGGACAAGACAATTTTAAAATTTTTGTTAAACCAGGATATTTTAATGAAATTAATTCTGACCGGGAATAACGCTGACTCCCAGCAAACTCTCGCATTACACGAAGGTATGGGAGGAAAAGAAAACGCAAATGAAACAAAAACTCTGTTGAAAGAAATACTAAATCTGGTAATAAGTCTTAGAAATGAACAGGCAGAAAGCAGAGGGGTTCTTCAAGATGGCCTGGCGAATCTTAAAGAAACAGTCTTAATCCAGTCAGAAGAAATGAAAAAGTTACGAGATAAACTTGAGATCACAAGTATCACCACTTCTTTGCCCGAGTCCGAGAATTCGAGTAAAGATTCGGGCTCAGGTGGTAAGTGGACTTCTAAAATTACTCTTTGAAGGAAATAAAAATACGAAATGTATGTTTTAATGGAAATTTTATTGACAAAATATTAAATTACATGTAGATTAGAAACAAGTTCGGAATATTGAGGTTAGAATCCTAATGCATGATAATATAACAAACGCATTTATGATTAGTAATATCAAAATCGGACAATAATTTGAATTTTCTTCTTTAAAATTTGCATTTATAAATCTAAATAATGAAACATTTACATTTTTTTTTTTACATAAATAAGGTTATTTAAAATAAACGTCCAAATTAACATGTTATAATCTTGGTGGTAACTTTTGAGTGGGAGGAGATGAGTGTATTCTTATTTTGATGTGTGCGCTCTCTGATACAAGGTCTTTCCAAATTCAAATTGAATGAATATTTAAAAGTTTTTTTAATCTCGTGGCCTTGAAGTTTAATCTGCACAGCAATTTACAATTTTTAACGTTCATCTTTTATATTTTTTTTAAGGAGGAAATATTTGACTTTCGTATCATCATCATTTTCTTCAGGACCTTAAATTCTATCTAAAAATAGACAGGGCTTTTGGTACGATTCTCAGTTAACCTTGGACTTTCAGTGGGAAGTGACTTTCTCGACACTGCCTAATTAACGTCTCTCAAATGCCGAATAGATTCTCATTGGTTAAAAAATCAGCACTTTGAAGTGGATCATTCATACACTCGTTGACATTCGTCGGAATGTATATTTTAATAGTGAATAATAGCCTGTGTAAATTTCAGACACTGATCGTGCAACGTCATGAATACCACGCCTTACTGAAAGTCCAAGGTTAACTGAGAATTATAATATTTTTTGCGAGAATTACATATTATATGTAAGATACCGAAAGCGAGAGATCACATTTTTTTTAAAATTTGCTTGTTTTGCTTTCTCATTCAAATCTCTGGATTTCTTCAAATCATATACAATGTATACCATGGTTTTAAGAAAGCTTTTAGTTTCCAACTTAGCAGTGTATATGTACAAATTTATATTAAACATAAAGATCTCACACCTGTATGTCGTTTCTTATCACCAGTATAAATGAATAAATTTAAAACAATTTTATCTATTGTATTGATAGATTCCACAGACACCTAGAGCTTTTACGGCTCACGATTGGTGGCAGTTTTAAATATGACGCTGGTGACACGGTCATCTACAACGTTATCAAAGTCATCTGCAACGTAGGAAATCATTATAACAGCAGCACTGAGATTTTTACTGCCCCGACTGCTGGTGTGTATTCCTTCACTTGGAGTACCTTACCTCGCCAGGTGTAGGACTGAATACAGCAATCATGAAAAACCAGTCAACGGGTTACATGTATATTGCGTTTTGCTATTGTTCTGCATTTCAAAACACATACACTACCTGTTCCCAATCAACAACTGTGGAATTGGTGCCTGGGACAGGATATGGATTGTCGCATGCAAAACGTCCGCGCAGAAACTTCATGGAGGAACCTGGCCTGCGTTTTCGGGATCTAAATTGTAGACTATTTTTCACTATTTGAACAAATATTCAAATAAATTCACAATTTTAACTTAATTGTATTAAATCTATTGTGTATATTTCTTTAATTAAGTAGTTCTCTGTTCAGTAAATTCGAGAATATTACTTGAGAATACTTATTTTTCTAATATAAAAGAAGAAGTATTTGTGAAACACTGATGCCTCTGTATGGCAGCTCATGACGAAGATTGAAGATTTTCAAATGCAAATCATAATCCAAGGTCAAAGTTGTTGGCGTAGAGAGACAGGTCTTATCACAAGGTATAAACCTGTTAAATATGAAAGCCCTAGTCCTGCATGTATATGTGACTGTTAAATAGTTATGATCAAGGTTAAAGTTTTTAAAAGGTGGGTCAAACTCTAAGGTCAAAAATAGTTATACCTATTGAAAGCTTTGGCACAATGAATACCCATGCGAGTATCAAAACCTTCGCAGAAATTGTTAAAAAGTTATGGCCAATGTTAAAGTTTGATATTTTTTGTAAAAGTCACACTCCCAAGTTTAAGGTCAATATGTTAATTTTTTAAATCATAAGCAAGGACTTGTCAAAAGAAAAACACGTGTGAAATATGAAACCCATAACCCAAACTCATTCAAAAGTTTAAAGTTTTGAGGACATACACTCTAAATACTACAGCATTTTGAAGACCGAGAGTGATTCAGAAGATGGTCCCGTTTTGCGGCACTGTGGTAAAGGTGGCGTCGCTATCCTTATCAATAAAAATCTACGATTCTCTGTAAGGGAAATTCCTTGTGACGCTACTAACAACATTGTTGGTATTCAAGTAACATTATCCGATACTGTGCCTCTTTTCAGTTTTAGTGTATATATCTACCATCTGATAGTGTACTTGACGACTATTAGGCTAACACTGACATTATGCAAGGTTTATATGATTAATATTGTCAGTGCGGCGAAGTCTTATTTGCTGGTGACTCCAATGCTAGTCTCCTACGCGAGTTCCACGTTAACAATGCAAAATCCGAAATCTTTGTTGAATTTTGTTGAACGATGTGCTCAATGCACTCCTATGATAAACTTCTGCGTTGAGGGAGAGCAATTTACCTTCACACCGATAGAAACAACGATCGATTACATTCTGTTTGACTGGAGGATTGCAAGTAATCTGGATCTCTACTCAGTCTTTAAGGAAGGATCAATTTCAATTACATCTGACCACTTAACGGTTTTTGTATCTTTCAGTCTCAAGGCAAAACTACATTTTCCTGGAAAATTCTCACTGTAAACTCACGGCATGGCATTAGGCCAGTCCTGAAGCCATCACTAACTATAGACAACACACTGAATAGGTGTTGCACAAGATACTTAATGTTCAAATACGTACAAGTGAAAACATTGAAAACTACTATAAATCAATTGTAGGTATCCTAACTACATCTGCAAACTGTTTCTTCCCAAAGTCCCAAATGAATCTATTCACAAAGCCTGGTTGGACTAAAAACGTAAAGGAGCTCCATGCAAAAGAAAGGTCATTGCGTCGCGTATGGGTTTCCGAGGACAGGCCCAGAGGTATGGGTTTTCAATCATACAGTGACTACAAACAAACGCAACTTTCGAAATGCCCAAAACGTAGAGTATGAAGATTATTTAAAATCTGTTTACCGAGATTTGGATGAAGCAGTGGAAATGGGCATACGTCTATTTTGGCGACTTGTAAAACAATGGGGAACACGCTCTTCTAGAATATATCCAGAAATTTGCGACGCCAATGGTAAAACCCACACCGATCCGGACGGCGTAGCAAATTTTTACGAGGAGATTTATCGTTCACTGGAAGACGATCATTTTGACAAACACTTTCAACATGTCATCGAGGGTCATTATACACGCATCAAAACAAGTGCTTCTGAGTCTTCCAATTGAAGATCATATAATTGAGTAACACAAAATGATGTTATTTGTGCAATCTCAGCACTCAAAACGCGCAAAGCCCCAGGCATGGAGGGTGTAACAAATGAACATATCAAATTTGGTAGCGATCTTGTCACAAGATGTCTCTGCAAGCTGTACAATGCGATAATGACGTTAGGATATGTTCCCTCTACATGGAAACAAGGACTGATTGTTCCCATATTCAAAGGCAGTAATAAACCCAAAAATTCTTGCAACAGTTATAGACCTGTCGCTCTTCTGCCTTGTATGTACAAACTTTTCGAGAAAATTCTGTCTAACAGAATATCACGATCCACCTTAGAAACAAATACATTCCCCAATGTACAACAACAAGGTTTCAAAAACAGCTAGGATGTTTAACTGCTTCATTCAATCTCCATGAAACATTGAACCATAATCTTGAACAACGCAGCAATACATATATCAGCTTCTTGGACACATGGACAATTGTGAGCGACATTGTACATGTTGTTGACATTATCTTCCTTTATTTGTATGAACGAAATATATCTAATTTAATGCTCTATTTTGTTCTACCTAAAATCTCTTTATAGAGGAAATAAAAGATGAATGAATGAATAAGTCACAACAACAAATGAATTTTCATCTGAAACTCCCTACTTCCATATTCATATTAAGGTCAATCTTCTCGAGCTCTCAACATACTTGCAAATAGTCAACTACTTTCTTCAAAATCGATCCATTGCTTTGACAATATTCGAAAAATCGCTAAAAAAGATTTCAGTTCTTTTGTCTACTGGGAATTACCATTGTTTTCGACGTTCCATCTCTTATTATTTAGAAACAACATTTAAAGGATGTATACTAAATATAAACAAATTTGACAATTTGAACCCAAAATTTATTTTCGCATGCAGTTTTTCAATTTTAACCTCCAAAGTTGGCAAAACAGCATTTACTCCGATAAAGTAGTGCAAATGGATTCTGGTCTAGAACTTTTTCAGGGCCTGGTCCTGAATAAAAAGGAACAATACTGCCCTAGGGATGAAATTCACAAATAATTAAAATCAAGCAAACCTGTTTTTGACAATCTGGTTGATATTGAAGCCATTTATAGTCAGAGGAAGGATATGGAGATAACGAACAGTATTTAACATCAAAGTCCATAAAACAATATAAAATAGGAGCAGAGAACCCGGACCTCCAGAATATCAAAGGTGGGATCAGGTGCCATGGAGGAGTGAGCATCCTTTGCCAACAGGTCACACTTGCTAAGTGCTCCCTGTCATGATCGGGAAATAACGGATAAAATTTGGATTTTGCATGGTTTTCTCGTAAATAATAATAATTCAGTACAATGAAAAACGAAAGCCTAGGCTTTTCCAACATTCTATAAATCTATACTAGTTTTTCACAAGTTGAAACATTATTGGCCAATATTTAAAAAAAAAAAATGTATGTTTTTACACTCGAGATTTAATTGAAAATAAAATGAAGATGTGTCTACGCAAAAATGGGGGATATTTGTGGTTTAAAAACGGAACACTTGTGCCACATCACATGAGTAATTTAATGTGAATTTTGGTCAACTACTCTTAGTCAAATTTATGATAATCATTCAAAATGTTCAGCCACATCCTAAACAAAACAAATGTTTTTTTTTGTTTTTTTTTTTTTTTTTTTTTTTTTTTTTTTGTTTTTTTTTTAGAAGGGCGAAGGTTCGGCATCACCAATTTGTAACTTTGTAACAATCCCCCGTCTGACGTTATTTAATGGATCAACAGGAATTTGAAAAATATCACACATTGCAGTTTCTAAAAACTGTTAAAAACTTTAAGAAGCCCCTGCTAAAATAAATTTGAAATATAATTCCCATGTTCTAAATTAAGATATATGTTACGTTACCGTGGTTCTTTGTCATTTGAAAATAATGTACATATAAGTAAAAGCAGGGAAATATATATGCTAAGTATACTATATATAAGTTTATAGTATGTAGGAGTCTCTGGTAAAAGTTGATAATAAAATGAAATGCTCCCTGTCATGATCGGGAAATAACGGAAAAAATCCGTCGTCAATTCAGTGTTTAAATAACGGACTAACAATTAGTATGTAAAACGTCAGTCAGCTTTTGATGAATTGTGTTTGCCGACAAGGTCATTGAATAGACCATAGAACTTACGAAATGATGACTTTAAACGAGACTGATGATATTCTTGTTTCATCAACTTGCTTGTCAATAATTTGCATAGTTTTAGAAATTGTTCATTGCTCTTGCGTATCGAATCAACTGAGATATATACACTCCGTATGCAGGTGATGAAGGTATATTGCTGCATATGTACATGTAAGGGAAGTTGACGATAGAAAAGTTAAAGTCGTTAGACTTGGTTGTTTGATTACCATTAACGTCTTTTTTCAAGTAAAATATCCGAGTATGAAACAGATTTGTCAGACTCTGTGGTATCTTTTATCTCAAGCTCACCTGGATATATCGTATCCTTACCTTACCTTATGTTACCTTTTGTTGATTCTGCCCGCAGCTCCTCTTGGTGCTCTATAGGCATCTCTACTTTCTCTTGCTAAAATATAACTGGTCTTTTTCCGGTATGCGGTCCATATTCTTGGGTATAATCATACTTTAGAGGGTGGTGTTCCCAATATTTATCCAGTCTATTTTCAAATTGGTGTACATTTTTTGCTACCACTACATTGTCTGGCAGGCTATTCCACAGTTCCACGACTCTGTTGGTGAAGCTGTATTTTCGAACGTCTCTATTGCATCTGTGTTTCACTAGTTTAAAGCTGTTCCCTCTAGTAATATGCGTTTCACTCATTTGAAATAATGTAGATGTAACTCTTTTATCATAAACTCTACGGATGATTTTAAATGTTTCAATCATGTCTCCTCTCATGATACGCCGGTATTTCAATGTTGGTAATTTAAGAGTCTTTAGTCGTTCTTCATAATTTTGATCTTTGCCTTTATCGACGTAGGAATGGAAATTACTATTCATAATGTCTTAAAAGAATAGTAATTTCCATTTGAAAATAATGTACATATAAGTAAAAGCAGGGAAATATATAGGCTAAGTATATAAGTTTATAGCGAGCGCAGCGAGCGTCGCGAAGCGACGCTCGCGAAGCGAGCTCAATAGACTAACGTGTATGAACAGAGGAAATTCGGATTGAAATCTGTACATACGTCAGCCAAATTTCTCTGTGCAACATTCCCAGAATTCCTGCACTACCCAATGTCCTTTGCGCGAATAAATCAAAAATAGTAAAAAAATTAAAGGAACATTGTTTCTTACCGAAATCTTAACGAAATGATTTTGCCTTACCTTATTCAAAAAAACAACCCCATGCCACAACACCGGCCTTCACCTTGCCCTTCGGAAATGATACAAATGACGTCACCGGAAACTTACGAATTTTTACGAAGTTATGTCGGTTGCTTCCGTGAAACTCGGAAAACATGTTGCGGTGCATAGCAACATGATTGCTAAAACATAGCAACAACTTACTTGAAAAGAACGATTTAATGCAATCTCTTTTCCATAAAACTAGCGTTTGCGTCCTAAGTCAACAGAACTTTCGTCACTTCAACGGTTCGGGTATTTCCGATTTTGTCGGAAACTTCCGAGAAGTTTGGAATCTCGATCCCGATGCTTGGGAAATGATTTGTTTTATTCTTTTTGCTTTCTTTTTCTTCAATGATAGACAGAACATGTGTAGGTTTATGATAGTAAATAAACTGCGCTCGCCCCAACGGTCACACCGTAAAACATATTAGTATGTAGGAGTCTCTGTTATAAGTTGATAATAAAATGAAATTCGAGTTGATAATAAAATGAAATTTTAAATCGGGTTCGGGGTTTGCTCATTTAAAAGTTTGACCAGAGTAAAAGATTTTTAAATATACAAATACGTCTACCAATACTTAAAATAATACTTTGCTGCTATTGAATTGATAATAAATAACTTATGATTAATTTATTATACCTAGTATAAATCCATTTGCATTTGATTTGTCCTATTTATTTTGAATCGAGTATTTATTCTCTTCATATCCTGCCTTTCGTCAATTATACTTCCAGCATGGATTTATGATTTCTTTGGCATTAAAAAGCCCCATTAGGTCATAGATGTAGACATATATGATAAATTAAGAATTTCTTAGTTTAAGGCCTATTTATTTAGTTTAATTATTTTCCTCTCGGCTTACCGGAAAATGACGGATAGTACCGAAGTGAGATACTGAAAACAATATGGCGGGATGAGATGAACCGAATAGAATGGAATAATTTTTGACATGGAGTTTTAAGTATCTTAAGTGTTAAAAATGACATGACATGTTTGTAGTAGTTAATGTTTGATCTTATTTAACCTATTCATCAGAAGCCATGTGTGACCACTGCGCAGAAGTTCTTCAGCTAATAGATAGTTGTAAGTTTGCATCTCTTCATCTGTTCATTGTCTCAATATTTCTTGTTCATGGAAATAAGTTACGTTGACACATAACAGATATCTAGATATTCTTTTTTACGGTTATTCAGTTGATGATGATTTTTTAAATAATTTGGGTATCGGATTTGGCTTATTCAGCTGTTATTTTCTGTTTTTTTAATGTTATACAGACGAAGAACGATGCCTTGGTGGTTTCCATATGAACAAAAGAGAAGTTCTCTCTTTTGTGAGCTATGCCAACACGTGGCCCCAAAGGTGTGTACAACACATTTAGAAAAATTTAGCAATGAAAAATGATTTTTTTTTTTAAAAATCAAAAGCAATAAAATACATATTCAGGCCTGGCACGATTCTCACGATTTAGCTATATAACTTGAATTAGCTATATAGCTTTATACACAGGGGCTTGCTCCTAGAGTGTAATAATTATTTATTTTAAAAAAATCATTTTGGACCCCTTTCTCGCTTTAACCTCTGTTTTCATTATATTTTGCCGTATTTTACTGACTCACCTGACCTCAGATCTATCAAGTAATGATTCTTCTAAGACCCTATGCTTAAATTTTCCCCTTGGAGCCTCTAGAATACACATACACAGACTAAAAATAATCCACTGCGCTTTTTAGGACAGTTGATGTTGACAGAAAGCGAAAGTAACCTTGGCGTTTTTCATTCGAATACAGAATTACTCAATTAGAACACTTTTTTTCTTCAAATTTATAATTAGCAGTTGTTTTAAATAGTGGAAAAACCTCAAGGTTTTCAATTGTGTTTTTGCTTTCTGTCCTTATCAACAAGCAAGGAAGGGGTCCAAAATGGCATTCTACCTTGTGTAGTTTTATTATTAGCGTATTTCTGTCAATATGATTTAAAAAATAAATAATTATTACGCGCCAGGAGCAAGTTGTGACTAGATGTGGCAAGATGCCTGTTTTAGACATTATAGATGACAATCATTACATTGTAACATCTCTGAAAAAAATTTGAAGGAAAAAATATTAACAATAGTTATATTCCAAACCTTTCAGGCAGTGCATGTGCTGTTTCAAGAACTTGAAAAATTTTGAGAAGCTGAACAACATGGTTCAGGTAATATGCAGTGTGGCTATCCGAGTGATCCAAACCATGCCAGAGGACTTTGATAAGGAACAACAGAAGGAGCAAGAAATTAAAAAGGAAGAAAAAAAGGAGAAAATTTTAGAGGCTAAAGATGTAGAATCTACAATACAAGGTAAGCATTTCATTATAATTATGTTCCCCAAACGGAGTTGGGAACATAATGTTTTTTTTTTGTTTTTGGCAAATTAAGACATTACTATAATTTGTGTATTTTATCACAAATAAACAAGTTTTTTCCCTCTGTTTTCTTATTGTATGTGTGGATAATGCTAAAACAGGAGAAAAGGAGATTGCCATGGATACAGATGATGAATCAGAAGATCCAGAGCGATGGAGCATGGAGGAGAAGGAAAAACTGCTCCACTTTGTGACCAAAATCTTTCTCCTAAACTTTCCTTCCTATATGGCATACAAACACATGTACCATTCCTCACTTGAGGTTAGTTTGGGATTATAAAGATGCATGATATATTCTTGTGCTTATAGGCTGAAAGAGGAATAAAGACAGGGGTTCAAAATTCCTCAAGCCCGACGTCCCGGACTAACAAATTCCGGATCCGGACTCGGCATTTAGAATTTGCCAAAGTCCTGGGACTTGGCTATGTTTTTTGTTTATCTTTTTTTTTAAGTTAAAAAAATGATCGTAAAGCTAAAAATAAAGCAAATTCTCAAATGTATTACGTAAAAATATGGGTTTGTGGTCGTTAAAATACCCATAAAACATTACGAACGTTTCGAAGATTCTTGCTTTTACGCAATTCCTCATGTTTCCTCCTATATGACAAACAGCGATTAGTCTATTAGTTTTTTAAATTTCGGTTTTAGCTTTGACTTACAGCACATTCTACCTGCTATTTATTGTAACAGATGGTTTATTCAGTAGTGAGTATTTGTAAAAGTTATTTTAATGTACCAATAATCTATCAGTCTGGTACTTTTGAAATACTCATGTATGACTATATGACAGTTTAGGAAAAATAAAACATATATTAATTCATAAAGTCTTTATTCATTCAATGCAACAAATGAAAATAAATTATAAGTAACATAAATTTAATGATGTATAGGTTAATATGGACTTTCAAATTTCTTCCTTGGACTTGCCTAAAATTTACTCTTTAAGTCCTGGACTTGAACATGACAAAAAAAATTTTGAACCCCTGTAAAGATTGAAAATTTCAGTTCATATACAGGATGGTTCTGGCATTGTGTGTTATCTGTTTACATGTATATATTTAAATATACACTGTGATGATTGCAATTATGATCATATTTAAGAAATTTCATTTTTTTTTTAAAATTCTAATATCCAATTATCTCTTTAATAGGAGCTTTCACAGCAAGAGACAAGTGCTTTGAATAACTATTGTGAAGTGTCGGTATGTTTGATTTACCATTATTCAGTTTATTATTCAGTTTGAACATTCTAAATATCCTCAAGGTAGATTCGATAATCATATAGGGAAAATACATGTAAGAGTTCTGTAACATTTCATTCCTTATGTTTTCTCCATTGGCAGGATCCAGAAGTGCCATTATTTCTTCTCCGAAATGTGTGCTTTTTCTGCGACAGTAATGGAATTGGAGCTTTGAAACAGTGCTTTGAGAAAGCCACACCAGATTCACTGCCGTTCACATTTGCCCACATCCTCATCACACTTATTGCAAATGTATGTACATCGAGGATCTAATGTAAAAAAAATGTGCCTTGATAATCAATGTTTTCTTTTAGCTATAGTACAGTAGCAAATATTGTACAAATAATTGTTTTTTTTCTTTAAAATTGGCATCAGAAATATACAATGTAAATGTATACAATAATGAAGTGGTAATTGATTTTGTTTTTTAAGATACTGTAGTAGATACGTATAAACATGTATTTTGATTTTATATTTTTCAGCTACGACTATGGATGAATATTCCAACAGTGATGCAATATATTGTTCCACTCAGAACAGTTGTAATAAGGTTCGTTTTTTAATGCCAATCATCAGTCTGATACACCTTACATGTCTCATATTATTTTTAAGTCTTTAATGTTGTAATATGTTCATTTTAACTTTGAGGAAAATAAAATGCAAACATTGATGAAGTAACAGTGAGGCTTGATTCAATATTGATTTTAATATACTGACACGCAAAAGAAATGCAACACCCCACTTTAGGGGGAAATAATTATGTAAAGTAAATAATTTTGTATCTAAAAATTATGAATATCTTCAATTTGGTAAACATCGCAGGGGTTCAAAATTTTTTTTGTCATGGTCAAGTCCAGGACTTGAGGAGTAAATTTTAGGCAAGTCCGAGGAAGAAATTTCAGAGTCCATATTTACCTATACATCATTAAATTTATGTAACTTATAATTTATTTTCATTTGTTGCATTGAATGAATAAAGACTATATGTATTAATATATGTTTTATTTTTCCTCCATAAACTGTCATGTAGTCATACATGAGTATTTCAACACAATACCAGACTGATAGATTACTTGTACATTACAATAACTTTTACAAATACTCACTACTGAATAAACCATCTGTTACAATAAATAGAAATTAGAATGTGCTGTAAGTCACAGCTAAAAAAATTTAACAAACTCATTGCCGTTTGTCATATAGGAGGAAACACGTAAAACAAGAGTCTAACCGCAACGGAAAATAAAAAGACGGATTGTATTTTCGAAACGTTCGTAATGTTTTATGGGTATTTTAACGCCCACAAACCCACATTTTTACTTAATACATTTGAGAATTTGCTTTATTTTTAGCTTTACGATCATTTTTTTAACTTATTATAAAAGATAAACAAGAAACATAGCCAAGTCCCAGGACTTTGGCGAATTCTAAATGCCGAGTCCGGATCCGGAATTTGTTAGTCCGGGACGTCGGGCTTGAGGATTTTTGAACCCCTGCATCGGTAATTTAACGGTTGAATGATTTCCAAACCATAACCGGAAGTCAAGTTTTAGTCTGCTTAACAGAAATCAAAAATTGCATGTTTAACAAAATATTTGGCAATTTTATGGAGTCTTAAGGGTTTTTTACTGTTCATCAGATGTAATGCAGCAATATTTAAAAAAATAAACTCTCCTTTCGTTTCCCGTAACGATGCTAAGGCTACTTGAAAATGGCTTATGTACGCATTTCCATTGCTCTGGCTGGAAAATTTCAATGTAAAGGTGATGGAGAATTGCTGATGCGAAATTTCACTACATTACGCCTCAACAGGGTCTTGCGTATCATATGCAGTAAGGACAGTCCTTGTACCGGAAGTCCAAGGGTGGCTACACTGCTGTAAGAGAAAATTTGACCTAATCATCTGAATAACGGGCATTTAAAAATGCCAAAGAATAATTCCTTTGCTCAGATCTCAATATTAATGAACATATTGTATCGTAGAAATTAAGCTGCAATTGTTGTTTAGGGCAGTCTTGCACGTTTTACTTGAATGGCTGAGAGGGGGGTGTTTTAACAGTCATATTTTACTTAGTAAAGTAAACAGATAAACATTTAACATTTTTATCAAATCTCTGATGTTCTGAAAAGTGAGTTTAGCCTTACTTTATTTGCTTTTGATAATCATCAGATAAAAAAACAAACATTTGTAGATTACTACTTGTTGCGTTTCTTTTGCGTGTCAGTATATTAAATCACTACAGAGCTGGGTTCACAAAGTGTAAACGCATTCCTGTACATTTTTATGATGCATTTAAAAAATAGAAAACACAAAGCTAGAGAAAAGTAAAATATAGAGTTACATGTACCATAACTCAAAAATATGTATACACATGTATTGTAAATGATTTGTCTATTTTCTGAGAAAGTTTTTAAAGTTTTTGACACAAATAACAACTCAGGCATTTTACAGATATATGTGTAAGTTGTCCGATAAAGATCTGCGAATGGCAGGAAACAGAAACATGACAGAGTTAATGTGGGCTGCCGTCAAGGAACCACTGGAGACTCACTTTCAGTTTGACAAGGAGGGGTTAGATCTTGCCTTCAAGTACTTCACCTGCTCCACTCTCACCATAAGACTGGCTGGAATCGCTCAAATCAATGTAAGCAGGGGTCTTGTTGTGTAAAAAGGACATCTTGTTTTGTTTAAAAAATTATGTCTTTGTTTTTCACATCCTTTCTTAGCCTTAAAAAAAAGACTTTGGGTGTTTTGGAAATTATTAATATATTTCTTTAGTGATCTTGAGAGATTTTAAGTTTTTAGCTCCTATGAACTACAACCTGTCAGAAAGTAAAACATTGTATGCTTGTGTTTGTGTATTTACTGATGATTTTATTTTTCAATAGAACCAAATCAACCTTTACAATGAAAGTTGTAACAATGAAACACTAATGGACACTGAAAGGTTTGCTTTTGTCCTTTCTGTTTAAAAACTTAAGAAATAATTAAAGTTGTAATTAAACAAGTTATATTTCATCTGAAGCACAATTAACAATGGTGTATTGTAATCTAAGTGAACTGAAGTAAAAAAAAAATAATATAGAAAGAAAAACTTGTTATCAGTATTAAAATAAGACGTGTGATCTTCATTATAGCTATGTAGAGAGAGTTGGATACCAGTTATCACAATGGCTCCTGGACAACAAAATAATTGAACACATATTTGGACCTAATCTTCATATTGAGGTACTGGGTTATTACAGTTTTTAATGCAATTATAAAAATTACACTTGATACCCTGATAAAAGTGATGTTTTCAGTTCTCAAGTGCAGCTGTTAAGCATTTCAATTTGAATGGGATGAGGAAAACATATTACTGTGAAATCACAAATTTTTTGGGGGGTTTCATTTTCGTTGTTTTTTCGAGGTAAGAAGAGACCCACAAATTCACAACCACCATGAAATGTAAAATATAACACACTTCTATTCCACGATACTTCACCCAGGAAATCAAATCCCAACGAACCGAAAATTTTTCTTCAAACCATGAAAATTTGACCCCATGAAAATATGTGATTTTACAGTATTTTAAAGTTGGCTTAATATTAAGTGTTAGAACTATTTTTTGCTGTGATGCTGCATTCAACTGTAAATTGAATAAGAAACTGGGGTACTTTAAACATTGATATCTAAAATATTATTTATATGGATCTGATGAAGTGAGTTGGAAGACATCACTTCCTTGATTTTTCGGAAAAGTTTTTTCCACCAGGACAATCGAATTGGAGATTACAATTAGACTGTTTATGTTTCTTTTGTAGCTTATAAAACAAAGCCAGTTGATTCTGAATTTGTTAGCTGTGGAAGGAAAGATTACCAATGATCATATTGACTGTATATGGGCATCAAGTCAGGTAAGCCAATTTAATAACATGATCATTATACTATGTAATTGACTGCATCTTTTATAGAAGTACTGAATAAAGGAAAGAAAGAAGTAAGAAAAATGATGAAAAAGCGTAAGGGGATAGGGAGATTGAATACGTTATACATGTACTTGAAAATAGCATGTTTTTTTTCTATTAGTTGAAGCACTGCAGTAAACAAGTGTATGATATCCTGATACCTTTGATAAAAAACTTGGAACTCCAGCCTGTGCAACACCTGTTAAAGCTAGTGTCAGTGCTGGAACCCACAGCTCATAATGAATCGGTTAGTGTCAATAGTATTATCAGCCGGAGACTAAATACTTAATGCTTGTATTTCACTAAATATATCAAAACCTATTACTGTAATTGTATTATTCATGTATTTAGAGTGTACAATGTTTGGCAGAAATATAACTTTGAACAAATTAGTATAGATATGATTTAGCACAATTTTTAATGTTTTTTTTTATGCTTATATGTGCAAAACATTTAGCTTTGTACTTGAATTAGCAGAAGTTTCTTTCCATCAAAAGGGCTAAAAAGTTTTCAGTATTATATTAATTCATTAATGCAGTTCGAGACTTTTTTAATTTTTAAATTGAGAATAATAAATATTTCTAATAAAACTTCTTGTGAGAAAGTAGTGATGATATTAATTTGGTGTTTTTGACTGATTGGTCTGCTGTATGTATTTAGACCCTCTACCTGGCGTCAGCCCTGGTGAAGTGTGTCTGGAACACCTGTGCTATCAGTCAGTCCGCCCACCACCACGGCCCCCTCCCAGCCACCCTGGCTTCACTTCAGCAAGAGGAGGATGAACTTCATCATGGTACTATTAAACCCTGAGATAATGATTGATTAATCCATGTGTTCAAGAAATTTTAGTATTTTTCTTTCAAATTTTCACATACATAGTATTGCGTAGAAGGTACATGACTGTGAATTGCATTTACTACATATATTCACATGTATCTGTAACTCCCTCCTGATATTTGAAACAAGATATATCTGTTTCCAATAGAATTATTTCAGTGTACTCTATTAATAGGGAAGGTAGGAAAACATGAGATGAGTAGTAGTGACAGCATACAGGTGTCAGATGATGAAGGCCATTTACAGGTGGGTTGTGTTTTCTAAGTACATTTATTTCAATTTATTGTAACCATATATATTTTCATGAAATAAGTACAATTCTTGAAGTAATTGTTTTTAATTGAACATTTGATGAAATCAAAATCTAAAAACTCTTAGTTACATTAAAATTACATCTGTATGTTTTTCAGAATTGATTTTTTTGAAAATAAAGTCTGTTGTCTTTCAGCTGGTTGATGTTCAGGTCCGATCCCCAAAAAAGGTCCAGAAATTAATCATCCGACATGGACGGATACACAAACATCACCATGGACACTGTTGTCATGGTGACCATGAAGATGATTCTGATGAGGAATGTCATGTCCACAGTGATGGAAGTGAGGCTGATTCAGAATGTGAAAGGTATGTATAAGTATTTCTCCTCCCCCTTCCCTCTAAATGATTTTTTGAATAACATCAGGCACAAGGGCTGTAAAATTTAGTTAAGCTCACTTGATTTCTTCTATTGATTCGTTTGGTAAGTAAAAGTAAGTTTTATGGCCCCAAAGCCTGGTGTGAATTTTGTTTAAGACTAGATACTTTTTTATGAATGCTTATAAAACTAATGAAGAAAATTTTTGCATTAAATTTTCTAATTAGACATGTTCCTCATCCAAGAAGGGTCCCCCGAGTGGCTCATGACACAGACGGGAGTGAAAGTGAAGTGGATGAGGAATCCAGCGAGGAAGAGGAAGAACTGGAAGAGGGAGAAATATTACAAAATCGGCTCAATCAGCAAAGGATGATGGGAGTTCAAAGACAGGGAAGATTTGTAAAAGGTCAGCCTCGCTTTCATCCTCAGAGGACTCAAGCTTCCTCCGAGGAAGAGGAGGAGGAAGATGATTCTGAGTATATAGACTCAGAGGAAGAAGAACATCTAAAAGAGGCCAGAATTGTCCAGATGAAGCACATGCACCAGCAGCAAGGGCAGGAAAGTGAGGAAAGCTCAGAGTTTGAAGAAGCATTGCATGATGGGAAAATGAGTCATCAGATGGCCCAGAAGATTTTGCAGAAGCATCATTTACAGGAGCAGCGCAGACAGATAGAGCTTCAACACAGTCAGCAAAGGCAGCGCCGTAGAAGAATGGCAGGGGATTTGAAAGGTGGTCCAGTTAAAAAAGAAGGGAAAGAAGGAGGGGGACAAGGGGAGAATGAGGAGGTACTGAAGCCTACAGTGGGAGGAGCAGCTGATAAAAGTGGGGAGCAGTTGACAATAGGGGAAGCTAGTACAAAACAGGTGGGTGATTTTGTTACTAATTTTGATAGTGGGAAGATAGTCTTGTTTGTGTTCGAGCAGTCACTTTTTATTTTGCATCATGATGCATGTATTTAAGAATGCTTTGATTTAAAAAAAAATATATAGGTGATTTGGCAAGACTGACATAGCTTCCACTAATTTTGATTATAAAGAATTGGTCCATCTGATATACTATAAAAAATTACTTTTTTAATGAAATTCAATTTTTGCAGAAGACAGAAGAGACTGAATATGAACCCCTGACTGCTACTATGGAGCAGGGACTTAACAAGGACCAGGAAACTGAAATATTTGATTGTACCCAGTTTATACAATCAGCTCAAAAGAAAAAGAGACGGACTGTAGATGGGTGAGAAATATGTACATTTACTTTACACTGAACTGACCAGTATCAATGGTCTTAGTCACAGACTTTTACAAAGGGAATGAAGGATGCAATAAAATGATTTTACTATACAATAGCAGAAAAAATGAACCATTAGGCTATCTAAATTTAATTCTTTGGTTCTCAGGCCAAATTTCTCCAAAACAGATGCGGGAGGGCGGCATTTTATTTTTCATTTTATTGGCAATAAAGTAGATGAGGGAGGAATTTTTTAAATTTTAATTTCAGAATTTTCTTTAACATAAAGATAATTTTTTTAATCACAGATATACTTTCCATTTCTGGTCAAAATTTCTGCTTTATCCATTGCTTAACAGCGTGTAAACATCGTAGGTAATGTCCTCGAATGTATTTTCAAACGAAGTAGCCAAAATCTCATTGTAAATGGCTACCGGAAGTGATATTTGAATACTAAACTACAAAACAAATGAGGTCGGAATTTTTTTTCCGGATTGGTCTCCGCAATACCAACTTTTTATTTTATCAAAAATACAATAAAATCGGCAATGCGGCTACCTCAAAACGGATGCGCGCGGGCCTGAGAACCAAGATTTCAATTTTATATGGCCTTATGTTCCAATTATAAAAATAATGTCTTGAGTATTTTTGTTCTTTTTTACAGTGAGGAAGTTGATGATATAATGTCTCCTGACGATGGTGAAGGTAGTTGCCATAGCTCTCGAATGAGCACCAAGTCGGAGAAAAACATGGCAGACTTTGAAGGAGAGGATTTTATCAGTGATGAGGAACTGGCACGAATTAATGGACCATATAATCAACATCAAATGCAGCATCTAGCCTCCATGTTCCAGACTCACCTACCACATGGCAAAGGTCAGTTAGAGATTTTTTAGGGGTCTGTTTTTATGCTGTTGATGTTTGAAAGGTACTGTCACGAGGACCATAAAACTTTTAAGAGCTCTCTTTAGATCTCAGTCTTACTTTTCTCAAAGGAAGTTAATTAGTCGAAAAGTGAGACTGAGATCAAAAGTGGGCTCATCTAAATGAAAAGCCAGGAGGCTTTGGTAAAAAAGTACCAGATATGTTATTGAAGAAAAAAAAATTATGGAATTTTTTTTTTTGAGACGTCGTAATTTTTCTATGAGGCGCCGTTTTGGTATTTACTGGCAAAAAGTGATATCACTTATTCGAAAAGGTGATATCACCTATTCAAATTGGTGATATCACATATTCATTTTCAATATGTGATATTTACTATTTGAAAAGGTGATATCACTTATTCGAATAGGTGATATCACCTATTGGAATTGGTGATATTACCTATTGGAAAGGAATAGGTGATATCACCTATTTGAATTAGTGATATCACTTATTCGAATAAGTGATATCACCTATTTGAATAGGTGATATCACCAATTCAAATCAAATAAGTGATATCACCTATTTGAATAGGATATCACTTATTCGAATAGGTGATATCACTTTTTGGCAGTAAATACCAAAAAGGCGCCCCATATTTTTCATTTTCAATACAAGGCCACTGGTTGTAATAGCCTAGTGGTGGGGCATTCTCTTCAAGAAGCACCAGATCAAAAGACATAAAAATAGAAAGTGTCTTGTCTTTACTTTAATACATTATCCATTTTTTATGTGTAAAACATTGCTTTTTTCATCAGATGTACTGCATCACCGTACTCCTGCAAAAGAAACCAGCCTGAAGAGCTGTTCTGAATTCTCCATTGATAATGTTTGTAAGAAAGGCAACACACTTCTATGGGACCTAGTACAGGAGGATACCTGTGTAAGTGTCCATTTTTGTGAGCATTTTCAATTACTCAATGCCTGATTTTCAGAACCCGAAGATTGGACTACCTTAAACGTGGTGCCAGTATGTTTATGCATGCAATTTTTGCAAAGGAATGCAAATATGAACTTAGTATCTAAGATCTTACATATATACCCTTTAGTGTACATGTTCTTTGTAGCAGTGAAATGATTTTATATTTTCATATCTTTTATTCAACAAAATTATTTTATGTTTGACTTTGATTATGTATGTCTATTTTTGAAAATATTTATTTGGTGGAATATTTTTCTTTTTTGACAGAATTTACTGCCAGAGGGTCTGGCTAATGAAGCAGAAAAGGCCCTGTGTACCTTAGTGTGTTATTCCACAGATCGCAGAATTCGAAGGAAGTTCATAGAAGCTTGTATAGAAAACTTAGCTCATAACAGGTACTGTATAAATACATATATCTCTTAATTTCTTACGAGATACATATATTTCATTTAGGCTTAAAGCAGGCTATTGCATTGTAGATAATTTGTTAGAAACTGAACTGAACCAATTGCATAAAAAATTCCATTTTATTAAGAAATTTAATCAGTGTCTGTAAATTATGGTACATTTTCATGGTGCTACTGCAAATTAAAACTGCTTTGAAGGTACATGTATATTACAGATTTCAGATGTTGTTGTAGTCAAAACTTTCAGAGAAGATGTTACAATTTTACTAGCATACACTAGACATTTCAGTATGTTGTGTTTGTTTATTAGGTCGGTTGTTGTGTCACTGAGACTTTTGCCAAAGGTGTTCAGCTCTTTCCAGCAGTTCAGGGGCGGGGCAGATACTCATCATGTTACTCTGTAAGTACTTCTGTGTGTTATATAGTCATTTTGTGTAATGTTTTTTATGAAGAATTAAAATTGAAGTGTAAGTTTATAACCATTTATGTAGAAGTAGAGTAAAATTCATTTATAGAAAACTTGGTTTTGATGAAATCTTGGTAGCTCTGTTCCTTTTATGGATAAGAAATTTTGTTATATGGTAGTAAAATTAAAGGTTCAATTGACTTCATTACAGTATATATTGGAGTTTTACTTTATGTATATTTGTACACACTCTAAGAAAAAAAATTGAAGCAAAAATGAGATTTTTTTTACCTATTTTTACCACTTTTCATTTCTTGTAGATGGGCAGAGAAAGATCTGAACATGATGTCACACTTCTTCATTAATCTAGTCCACTACACAGAAAAGGTCCAAGCTGGGGAGAAAAACCCAATGTTAGTACAATACTTAGGCTGTCTTAGTCTTAATGATATGAAATGCATACATGTTAACCTATTGTGATGAAAAAGAGGGAGATTCAGACTTCAAAAGCGGTAGCATTGCGCGCGTGTTGTTTAACACTTGGATTATCGATATTGTTCATGTAATATACATGTATATTATAAGCCTTGAATGAAATCAGGTACCTACACTAATTAATCTTAAATATCAACAGCAAAGAAGAAGACAGAAACACCTTAAGTTTGACATAAATTGTACAAATTCAAATATTTTTCATGCTCATCATTTTGCTTGGATTGGCTGCTTTACTTAGCCTTTTGAAGAGTGATCTTTGCTGAAATAGCCTAGAAGCAATAATTCTGAATGTTCATTCAGTTTTTAAACAAAACAAATGATGGCATGGTTTAATCTAGATCTAACACAAGTTCGTATCTTTCGTTATACAAATCAGATTTCCCGCGATGATCGAAAACGAAAGTAGAGATGTGCCACATGGCTTGGTCAATCGAGTGATTTCTATTGACTTTATTGATAAAGTTGTGAGCTTCTGTGCTTTTAAAGACGATGTCAAATGTTTTCATCTAATTCTTAAAAGCTGTATCTCCTTTTTCATGGCAGGGATGTTGATTAATTTATCGTAACCAATGTAATCACTGGTAGTCTTATGTTGTTGTCGTTGTCAAATCCGTGCTTGAAATCTATGTACAAAAAAAGCGTTTGTATGATTCCGAGTCAAATCACGCGATATCTAGCGAGATTTTATGAGAGTGGCTTCAAAAATGGATACCCAAGCGAACCAAAAATACTTTAGACGCAGCTTTTGTAGAAAAGCGGTAGATTTCTGAATTAAATCGGTAGGCGGGAGATGGAGTGAAAAAGCGGTAGACTCCCGCCTAAATCGGGAGAGTTAACATGTATGTGAAATGTATTAGCTTTCAATTGATGCATACACACAGCATGTATATTACAAAGTTGTAAATAGTTTTATTTTGTGCATCATTGTGTATTTTAGTATTTTCATTTTCACGCTGTCATTCCTATCTTAGGTACAGTCACAAGGAGGAAATTCAAGTGAGGCTACTGTTTTTAACCTGTGTCTTTTCTTCAGTTGTGTCCCCTGATGGATTTCGTAAGTTTCATATTATCTGACCATGTGAATGAATTGGTGAAATTGAGTTATAACTAATGTAAAAATAAAGGCATCTGAAGCTGATTGACAATGAGCTGTACTGTTGTAGGGCTGAACTTAGAACAGGTGGACACTCTATGGCGGTGTGTGGCCCTGGATGAGGAATGTTCTGATGACTGCCTCAACTGGTTCCTCAATCAGGCCAAGAGCAAGGACCATCATGCACTCTGTCTAGAAACATTTAAACATATATTCTTGGAAAAGGTAGGAAAATGATCTCTTCAGAATGTGCAAAGTTTGATATTATTTGTATTTATGACTATGTTACAAAGAGTTATTAATTTTTTGTTTATTTACTTGTAGATGCCTCAGCTAAAGGCAGAAACAATGAGTATGGTAGGTCTAAACTTGTTCCAGCAGCTGTCACACCTGACACGAATGGCAAACTCCTCCTTTGATGAGCAACTGTCTGAAAATCAGGTAAACATCCATTTTTCTTGACATACATGTACTTCTTAAAGTTTGTGAAATACACGTTGGAACATGTGTACTTAGAAGAAGAAAGATGGAGCTTGAAATATGGCAAGATATCAAAAAATATCTTTAACATTTCTTTTTTTTTTATCTCTTTTTCAATAATTTTGTACACTGCTGGTGCTATTCTGTAGGTGTGTGGTATGGACCAGCTGTGGAGTATTGCCTTGAGGGCCAATAACACGGATGTTAGTATGACAGCCATTCAGATCCTTAACAATTATTACATCAACTACGGTAATGGACACCTGGAAAAGGAGGCTGAATTCATACAGCGATGTATGGATAATCTGACTAGTGCTCTTACTGATATAGAATCTGTAAGTATTATATTCGTATGCATTTATCATTGTTCCTTCGTTGATGAATTGAGATTGTTTTGCCTGGATTTTGCCGAGGTATCTTTTAAAGCAAACAAATTTATATGTAACTATTGTATGCAAAACATACTGTTCCTCAAATTTTGCATATTGTTTTCTCTTGACATAACTTCATGGACTGCATTACAACATCATTCCATTATCTGTATTTTAGAATCCAGAGACCCATTTACTGGTAATCCAAAGAGGCCTGGTTCTCCTGAAAAACCACTTGGAGGCCTTCAGGAAGCGGTATGCCTACCACTTAAGGAATTGGCAGATTGAGGGGAAGGGGATAAGAAGTCATCAGAGGAACATACAGGAGAAACAGTCCAGTCCTCTACGCCTTGTGTTACAGCCAGCAGGGATGGCGGACAAGGTATGTTAAGGCGTGATGTCAAGAGGTAGACAAGCAATACATAACATGTACACGGGGATGTGAAGGAATATTTATTGAAAACATGGAAATAATTACCAAGTGGAACAATTTCACAATTGACAAATGACACAGTCATAAGTATTTTTGAAAGATTAAAAAAAGGAATTTGCTGTTTCTGAAGTGTGTTTATTATTAAGAATTTATGCTTCTAACAGACTCAGCTTGAGATGGTGTCTACAGACTTAGTGGCTGAGTTGAGAGCAGAAGTAGCTCGCTGGTGGGACGGACTCCATAAACAGCAGATGGCCCGACACCAGGCCGAGAGTGGTAGTCATGGAAACGCCATGTTGTCTCCTATCCTGGGAGCCATGTTAGGGGATGGACCAATCAGAATGATAACACTGGGACAAGAGCTGACCGTGGACATGGATGAAAAGTCGTTAGGAGAGTTACAGTTCAAAGACAACCAGGTAGATGCCTTATTTTATATACTGAATACAGTTTGAATGAGAAATAACCTAAAAATTAAAATGCATAAATCAAACTTAAGGTAAAGGAAAAAAACACTAATACTTGTTTTTTATTGCACTTCAGTTGGTGTTTGTGTCGGTGGGAGCCAGTCGACCCCCCAGGAAGACGGACGGCAGTTTGTCGTCCTCCAGCCTTCCCTGTCCAGTTCCTGAGAGACTGCCCGTCATGTTACTGATCACTGAACCACACTTCAACAAGCTCTTCCTTCTGCTGGAGCAACTTGGCAAGCTACAGTTCACAATTCCCACTATGGTGAGGAAAAACTTTATGTTATAAATATGCAGTTACTGTAAACACTTACTTAATATGCAGTTACTGTAAACACTTATTATCGTGGGGATTTGATTTTGTAGTTATAGTTTAAGTGTGGCATTGTCTTGATTACAATTTTTAATCTTCATGGAGGACATGAATTTGTGGGTGTCCTCATACCTCGAAAACTAAGAAAATTAAACCCCCATAAAATTATTGATTTTACAGAATATATGTTGCACTGATCGGCACATTTTGTTCTGTTAGAAAAGTTTTACTTTCATGTAGATTTATACAATAGCATGTAATTTCTTGAGGGATTTGAAAATAAGCAATAGTACCATTACATGCTACAATGCATCAGCCATACAGATTTTGATCAAGTATTTAAAAACGATTGCATGAAATTTAAAAGATTATTGCAAGTGTTTACAATAGTTTACATAGAAGGTCTCAATTTTTTTTTCACAGGAAAGCCAGGAGAGATGGGGTCTACAGACAAAAGCCAGGGTGTTGTCTAGGAAGGTGTGGGAGTTACTGATGTTACTCCCCACCAACCAGAACATGTGGGACGGATTTAAGAGTCTCATGTCTGAGGAGGTAGGTGTCAGATACAGGTAGTTATGTTATTGGCATTGACCAATGCTCAACAAGCCCAATAAATTTAACTTTTGATTTAATTTAGTTATGTAATTAATTATGACTTTTCTTTCATTCATAAGTTAAAGATTACTTTAAGCACATTTTACAGCAGCTACCTGTTGACACAGAGAGGTAAACTATATGAGTGTATTTATTTACAGTGTAATGAGCAGACAGTGATATGGGATAAACTGCTAGATTCCCAGAGCCCACACAAGTTAATGTACTCCCTACAGATCGTAGAAGCTCTCTCCCGTGGAACAAAACATCGCAGAAGGTCCATCGTAAGTATCAGGATCATGTTTGTTTTAATTAACTGGATCATTGAATATGTTGATATATTTTAAGTCAAGATATTATAATTGCCAGGATGAATATGTTTCATGGAGATCAAATCTTTTTATGAGTAGTCAAAGATTGGTACTTATTGAGTAGGGTTTCATGTTGTACCTATAGAGAACTGGTTGAGTAGGGTTTCCTGTTGTACCTATAGAGAACTGGTTGAGTAGGGTTTCATATTGTACCTATAGAGAACTGGTTGAGTAGGGTTTCATATTGTACCTAACCAGTTGGGTTTCATGTTGTACCTATAGAGAACTGGTTGAGTAGGGTTTCATATTGTACCTATAGAGAACTGGTTGAGTAGGGTTTCATATTGTACCTATAGAGTACAGTTGTGATAGGACCTCTACATAGGGACTTTTTTTATATCATTACCTTTATACTGTATTTGTTTTGACAGATGAGGATGGGAGGGGGAGACTCGAGGACCACCAGTACAGACTCAGAGTTCGACACACAGGACGAGGAGATCTGGAGCATGAAGGTTTGTCATTTATAGTCATAACTACTCTGTTCTTGTGAGTCACCAAGTCATACAACATTATGTAATCATTAATATACAAGTGTGCAAATGCCAATTTGTTTCCAAAGAAGATACATGCATTTGCAGTTGAATACCGGTATATACATGTACTTGTAGAATGTTTTTAAGTTCAAGGAAGCATTCTTATGATAAGATAGTTAGGAAAAGGGTCAAACTACATAAGAGAAAAAATTATGATGATTCCTTTAACATATGATTTCAGTTTATCTCCAAAGGTGGCTTGAAGCACTTGTTGAACATCTTTAAATCTGGGAGTCTACAGGCACAGGAGGATGAGGCCTGGAGTCAGGTATAGAGTATCACTGATCTTAGCTGGCTGTTGTTTTATATATAGGCCCTGAAGTTTATAATGTTGCTCTTGTATTTGAATGTACCCCAGAATTATGATTTATGGAAACTGTTTAGTACAAAAATGCTTGCAATTAATGTTGCGATTGTACATTATTTGTGTAATATTGACAGTCAGATGAAATAAGATTTACCTGTATTTTGAAAAGTCTTCATTCAATAAAACTTCAACATAATTAAATATAAAGCTACAATCAACCTTCATTATCTCAAACAGACCAACATAAAATGTAAAGATAATGGAGAGTTCAAGATATTGTAGTTCAGATGCATAAAGAATAAGTGGTTGGGACTTTCAAATTGCTTTTAAATATCCATGATCTTTGAGATACAACATGTACTAATATTAGAGGAACTAAAGTTCAACTGTGCAATAAGCTTTAATGCACTTAGAATGCTCGTTTGATAAACCTGATGTATTATGTTTTAGTGGAACCAGGAATGCCTGGCCTACCTGCTGCGGTTAATCAGCCAGTTTTCTGTGGAGCTCTCAGATGCGGAGGCCGGACATGATGATGTGTTTGAATCCTACGAGAGCCCCAGGAAGAAGATGAAAAGACACAAAGGAGGAAGTGAGCGGATCATTATCCCCAGGCTTAATCAGGTACAGTCCCCTCCCCCCTCCACAGAGTCAAACAGGCTACTGAAAAGGGAGGGTCTGTTTTATATTTGAAATTCAAGCTTTTTAGTGCAAAGTACATTTACATGTACAAAATATTTTTTCTTAGTTCTTAATTTGAAAAAAATGACAATATATTCATGTATATACATATCAATGCAATGTTAGTGACCTTTTTTCTTGCTCTGAATTTCCAGTCCACTCTTGCCATGTTGAACATTGATTCAGTCCTGAAAATCTTGATGCAGATCCTGTATGATGCAGCAGTGCCCAGGTAAGGACATTTTCATGCTTAAGCTTAATTCTGAGTTTTTTTTATTTTTGTGAATATTAGATAAAACTGGAATTTCTTTTTAACAGTGACACAAATCAAGTCCACACTGGCACCTGGGGAAGAGCAGAAGGTGAGACATCTACACACTTATTTCAGTTGCATGTTTAACAGAGTAAAAACACAGCACATGTTTTGTTGTTCTTTGGCACTATTCACTAGATTGTAAATATTAATTTATTTGTGAATTGTCTTTTGCACTACCCTTTTTTTCACCTCATGAAGTTAGTATAATTCATCTTTCAAATAATACACTGTAGTAAAGGAATGGTAATAACATGTACTTTCTGTTTTGTACAGTGGTGCATTATTCCTTGTCTTTCCTGGTATCCTGGGCCTACTCCTGTGATGACGTCAAACAAGCTTTGTGTACATCCTCCAATTTTGTTCCCTGGTTAAAGAGACTTACTCTTCAGGCTCCAGAGGTGAGTGTTCTCTGGTTATAGGTACTATACAGACCCCACATGTGGTGATGTTTATAAGAGAGTTTGAGAACTTCTGATGTTCTGATATTCCGATACCTTTCAGCCATTTGTCAGACGAGAAGCCTGTATGGGTCTGTACCGTCTATGCCTTGGTAAGACAGCGGATGGGAAGACAGGATACACTCTGTTGTTACCAACCTTAGCCAGTCTTCTGAGCTTCCTGGAGGATGCATTGTCCATAAAACCAGTGAAGAATCTGGAGGTTTGTCATGTCTTTATCAGTTAACGTCATCAGCAGAATTTAAGAACAGTGTTCTATTATTAAATATAAGATGGTTGTAGTATAAATGATCTGTCATGAAGTTTTATCACATGACATCACATCAATAACTAGCTACGTGTATTTGTATATAGACATCTATTTACCTTTGTGTTTTTTAACATGCATAGAATGAGGGTAATTGTTTTGTAGGTTGAGGGATTAAAGGAGAAAGAAAAGGAGCCCCCAGGCCCTGGTTGTAGGGACTATTTCTGGCTAGTGTGCAGATTTGTGGATAGCATATCTAAGGATGATGCAAAGTCGGACTCGGTAAGTAAAGAATATACATATTTTAACTTTTTTTTTCAAAGACTTCATGTTAATTTAAGTATTCATTCTTGTTATTCTAAAAATGATTTTGACATAACTTGTACTGTCAGTTTGTGTGCCTGTACATTGCATACAGGTGTATTTGTGCACAGAATGGCTGTGTGTCAAATAAGAAAGGGAAGCAGACAACATGCATTAATTGTCATTAGATCCAGTGCTGGTTCTGATTTACGGTGTTGGCTGTAATCATTATCTGTATCTATCTCTTGTTTAGCAGGACAGCATCGTTAACCTGAATCAGCTGGCCAAACAAGTGTCCCAGCACGTACTGGACCGGCCATTTTACGAGACTCGACATGGATTTGAAGAAGACGATGGCTTGATTGGTATTCTGAATCTCTGTACAGCTGTGATCAAACACAAACCCCCATTTAAGACCTCTCCAGAGGGCCAGGTAATAAATAATACATACAAAAGAGAAATAAAATCATATTTTATTTCTGTTTCTTTACTGTAAGATTTAAGGTAACACCTAATACGAAAGCAATATATTAATGTAGAATGATACCTGCATATGAAGTTTCTGTTAAAACATGAGAGTAGTAAATTTAATGTATAAATTTCATATGAAATTTGCATAATTATAAAAATATGTTTTTCAAACTATAATATAATGATATGACATATCTGTTAGAAATTTCTGGATGAGGTTTTCTGGCTCTTGTTTGCTCTTCCCTCCCCAACCAAGCGTTACCTCCCAAAGTGTAAGAGTCAGACCTCGCGGTCCTCTGCCTATGATTTACTGGTGGAGTTTGTCAAAGGCTCTGTGGAGAACTACCTGATTCTGCATAAGAGGATGATGCAACAGCACACAAAAGGTTGGCAACAGAAATAATTCATTTTTAAATACACAGCATATACTGTACAGCAGGAAATTAACTCGCGGAGTTAATTTTCGCTATATTCGCGGAAAAAGAAATTCCGCAAATTCAACATACGGTGAATAATTCTTTTAAAGATTTATAACGATAAATTGAAAATTTATTATTTTTCTGTGATTAAATGTAGACTGTTTTTATAATTACGCGAGAGTATGGATAAATTACAAAAGCGTGGTTGTTGGTGTTTTTAAAGCTTATTAATTATTGTTAAATTAATTTTATAGGTAACGATTAATTTTGCCATCTAGAAGAAGTGCGATGTGATTATTATTTAATAAAACATGCTTGTTTAATTTCACCCGTGCGTATCACTCAGTCATTACCTTCAATCAAGGCACTTACAAAGTAAACAGCTGGGTAACGACAATTAATTAATTTTAATTATATGATTAAAAGTTCAACATTATCTAATGAAAATGCATTTTTTTTCAAATTTGGACCTGGAAATAAGAAAATCTGTGTGCATAACATTATTTTAACTTCAAATCGGGATCAGTCCGGTGCATGTTTCGTTATTATTCATCAGGATCGATCAACATCGACACAATATATAGACTTGACTTCCTGTCTGATATGCGGGATATACATTTACAGACTTTCGTAAGATAGAGACAGGAAATCTCAGGTCACACAATGAATACCTAAAGAAAAATGCTTGCAAGTAGTGTTGAAGAAATGTATGATTTTCTCTTCCGCGAATTTAAATGTCCGCGATTTGCTAAAAACTGATCAGATCGCGATTTTTTCCGACCGCGATTTCAACCTGCTATACAGTATACATACAGTGTATATTTACTTAAGCCTTGAATAATTATTTTTTACACTGTGCCCAGCAGGAAATCAAAAAATTTAATAAATCAATAGATCAGTAAATCAAAATATACGTTAATAATTTCAGATTCCCATGCCCCCTACCTGTGGGATTACTGGCCACATGATGATGGGCGTTCTAAATGTGGTTATGTGGGGCTGACGAACTTGGGAGCCACCTGCTACATGGCCACCTGTATGCAACACCTGTACATGATTCCTCAGGCCCGGCAGTCTGTCCTACAGGCCAAGTGTCCTAAGACAAACCTGTACGAGGGCACATTAACAGAGCTACAGAAAATGTTTGCCTATCTACAGGTTAGGGCAGTCCTGTCCTGTCCAAAAATATCTATGTTGTGTATTCTTGCACTCTAAATTTGTTAAAAAATAATGTGAAGACATGAACATGTATTTTTTTTTCCAAAACAGGAAAGTGAGAGGAAGGCGTACAACCCGAGGAGTTTTTGTAAGACTTACACAATGGACAAGCAGCCACTGAACACTGGAGAACAGAAAGACATGACAGAATTCTTCACCGATCTCATCAGCAAGCTGGAGGAAATGTCTCCTGATATGGTATGTGGAGACTACCTGCTTGATTAAATAAAGTAACTGGTTAAGACTTTACCAGGAATACAGATAGATGATCCATAAATTGTAGTACTTTGACCAACTTCTATATTAACAGACTCTGGTTTATATCTGCTGATTTTCAAAATTTATTGATGTTTTCGTGGTCAAGAAACAAATCTGAAAATAGCTTATATTAGTAAAGTTTGCTAAAGCATGTAACAAGTTAATATGGATGTAATGAATACTGAATATTATCTCACATCTCCCTTTATTTCAGCATACACTAGTGAAGAATCTGTTTGGAGGAGTTCTCACCAACAATGTAGTGTCCTTGGTAAGATTTTATAGGAATAAGGGGGAAACCAATATCTGTTAAAAGCTGAAAGAAGTTGGTTGAAAAACAGCATCTTACACTAGATTTTATTTCTACTTGATGAGATCTTTAGAGACTCACGCTCATACACACAACAGAATAAAAATTTAAATGCATTTTTTGAGTAGTTAATAACAGAACAATTTTTTTTTCTTGTTAGAATGAAGAGATTTTGATATCTGTACAGTCATTTATAAATTTCTACTCTACCTACATGTATTACTTGCAATTTTTTTGTTTCAGGACTGTCCCCATGTTAGCAGAACTCTGGAGGAATTCTATACAGTCCGGTGTCAGGTCACAGACATGAAGAACCTCTATGTAAGACTTTGGAAATTGCATCATTATTTTTTCATACATGTATTTTATACTAAAATCTGATTGGTTTAGGTGCATTTAACAAATGTTTTCCTCAGCATAAGCAACACACTGAGCAAAAGGGAACTCAGAGATAATATATGTGTATGCATGTAACAGTTGCAATTAACACCCTTAGAGAAAAACATTCTTAACCTGACCAAAACATTGACATTGCTTTTTTTGCATACAGTTTACTTAACTCGGTGCTTACAATGTAGTATACATGTATGTAAGAAAGATCTTTATTCTGTCTCTAACTTTTAACAGGAATCTCTAGATGAGGTGACGGTGAAGGATATGTTAGAGGGCGACAATATGTACACTTGTTCAAAGTGCCAGAAGAAAGTTCGAGCTGAGAAGAGGTAAATTATCAACATAGTAATACTTTATACATGATATATTTTCTGAAGGCCCTTCAAGGAATGAACTATAAAATGTATCCATATTGGGAAGTAAAGTTTTGTTTTTTCATGTTACAGAGCCTGTTTTAAGAAATTACCAAGGATCCTTTGCTTTAACACAATGCGGTACACATTTAACATGGTGACCATGATGAAAGAGAAAGTGAACACTCATTTCTCCTTCCCTCTCTGTTTGGACATGTCACAGTATATGGAGAAAAACCTGATGGGGCCAGACAAACTCAGGGGTGAGGTTTTGGATATTTTAGAAATTGAAAATGTAGCAGATAAATATTTCATATACATGTACTATTAAAAGATTGAAATTTTACATCAGACAAGTGATTCTTAATGCTCTTGATACATGCAGATGTTTGGTAAAGAAAATATTATTGAGGCACTACTTTTCATAATATTTTTTTTTTTCAAAATTTGCAATGTATGTAAGGATGCATTATAATTTTGCAAATGATGGTCAAAGCATTATATAACATATCATGTGAAAACCTGGAAATTTTAAAGAAAAAAATGTATTGAATTTTATTAATGCTAAATGTACATGTGCTGTCCTAGGCTCCTCATATATAAAACTGGTAAAGTCATGTAAGTCACATGTATCTGTTATTTTAAAGTTATAAGTTACAAAGCCTAACCCTGTATTTTTGTGTACCCTTTGTTCAGATGATGATGAAGATGACAAGTTTCTGGTTCAGAGTGAAGAAGACGACATCTTCGAGTATGAGTTGATCGGGGTGACTGTTCACACGGGGACAGCTGATGGCGGCCATTATTACAGTTTTATACGGGACAAACTTCACAAGGCAGAAAGTGGGCAGGATAAGTGGTAAATAATATTCATGTATAAACTTAAGAAATAAGGCATTAAATAGAACATCCATGTATTTGATATTGAGGGCCTGCAAGGATTTGCCCCAATCTGTATTCCAATGTGTAGATAAACAAAGCAGTAGTTTGTTATTCTAACATTTCTATATCATCTTTCAAAATAATTGTAGCTTTTTTCTTAAGCTTCCAGTCCATAATTAATGATAAGTCGTTGTACTGACAAGTTTACTCATTCCTACAGCATCTTGCAAAAAAAAATGTGTGAAAGTAAGGCATTCTTAGTTTCTGTTTTCATTATTGTAGGTATTTATTCAATGATGCTGAGGTGAAACCGTTTGATCCAAGTCAAATTGCATCAGAATGTTTTGGAGGAGAGGTCACAGTATGTATAGTTTTAGATTTTATTTTATTGATGTGGATGATAAATGAATTAATAATTTTAAAATAATAATGCTATTAAAAACTTGTGTCTATTTCAGAGTAAAACATATGATTCTGTCACAGATAAGTTTATGGACTTCTCATTTGAAAAGGTAATTTTTTTATTTAGAAAGTTTATGTCGAAGACGTTATTTTGAAAATTGTTTATACCTGATTTTTGTATTCTTTTTCCAATATAATCACAAGATATTGCTTCTGCTGTTCTTTGTTCACTTCCTGATGTGGTTCATGTCCTGATAAACTTGTCGATTTTGTTGTCTGTATAAGGACATTTTTGTACCTCATAATTAGGAGGAATATTTTTTGTCCTGTATGACCATCAGTCTTCTGTTATTCTGCATTTTTTGACTAAGTCCTTTAATGATTTTTCAGACAAATAGTGCCTACATGTTATTTTATGAGAGAAAGCCCCTTGGCAGTAGAGCTGAAGAAGAAATCCGAATCATAGAGCAGGAACAGCCAACTAAATTTAATTTTGAGTTGACCAAGGAACTAGGGGAGGTAAATTTCACTTTGTAGGATAACATATTTTTGTTAATTAAGTATTTCATATGATAAATTACAGTATTAATCATTGTTTAATGTTTTTTTTATTTTGCAGTGGATATGGCAGGATAACACACAATTTCTACAAGACAACAACATCTTTGAGCACACATATTTTGGGTAAGATTCTATATAGAAATACATGTGTCTCTGGTAGAGTTGAAGATACAGTGTTTGTGCCAGCATGTTTTGGATGTGTATTAAAACTGATTTTTTTTTTAAATGAGTACATTATAATTAGCTAATAGCAATGTGCTTTTCAATTCTTGAGTAATGAAATTCTATAAGCATCAATTCATTATTATTGTGTTGGCTATAAGCATGTTTTACTGTATACATTCTTCAATACCTTGAAAATAGACTGGAAGAATTGCAGCTGTTCTGTCATTTTGGGATTTTTTTATGGCTTACGAAGCCATATAGCTCCCGGTGTATCTTTACGGCAAAGAGTTCCGTGTGTATTCTAGTAAACATGAGCAAGATAAAATAGTCCTTTTCTTTAATTCTATTCACCTTTGTTGTGAAATTTACTTACCAAGTTCTTAATCAAAAACCTTGTTATTTTCATTTAATTTTCGCTACTGAAAAAGATGAAATAAAAAAACTTTAAATAAACTCTTGTGAGGACACGTTTTGCAGGTTTATGTGGCGATCTAAATTAAAGATGTGTCTGTGCACCAGATAGTTCGTAGGAATACAGATTAAATGTATTTTACCTTACAAACTGTTTAAGCAGCTGCTAAAAGCAGTGATTTCCTAAGGCCGTTTTTGCATGGCGGTAACGCGATCACGATCTCCCGCCAACTCAATGTTGTGAACTCAATGCTTATCGCGGTACGGGGTATGATGCAATAGCCTAGCTGTCAATTTTTCTTCATTGCAATTTAATTACTGGTATATTACGAAGTATCAAGCTTGTAGTTGATGAAAATATTAATTAATAACCATAAAAATGTAATTGATGGCTGTCAAATAGTACGAACGGTAAAAGCAATACACTTGTTGATGCACATGTGGGGTTTTCCAACATTCACTTGTCGTTCTATAAATAACATTGATGCTCCACTTAAAAAAGATTCATTATTTAAACACATAATATTTAAGACATTATTTTTTTGCATTAATGTACTGAAAATGAAACGTGTGATTAACATTATCAATGTTTATGAATTTACTTGAACTCTGGAAAGCACTTAGTTCAAACGCATATATGTGTGGAAGCGCTCCAAGTGACAATATCTACATGCAGTTAGCATTACATTGGTGCTACATAATGAGAACAAAAGTTTCAAGATGACTACAAGAGTAGATACATAAAAAAAAATAAGGAGGATCATTAGGGGCCTATTTAATTGTAGATAGCAAAAATAGCACAATACATAAACAGTAAAAAGACAGTGGCTTAATAGAAAATTTTAATAGAACAATTTTTCGTGATTAGATCTCTTTACATAAAAAAAACTCTATTGTTGAATAATTTTAAGTAAAAAATGACAATTTGTTCAATATATATATTTACCCCTTTTTTTTAAAAAAAAAAAAAAAAGAATTTATTAGTGAATTTTTATTTTTCATTTAAATATGAATTTAGATAAAATAAACTCAACTGCCAAGAAACGCCTTTGTCAATTCAGCAACCCCCAGCCCCCCTTTGCATTAAATGCTGGGAAAACAATTTTGTAGTATATTACATTTCCTTACATTTTACATCCATGTCAAGCACGTAGGCCATTATGGCTCTTCAGGCCTTTGATTTTCAAATATTAGATGGGTAATTCTTTGTCAGGATTATCAGAAGTGAAAATGAAGTTTACGTTTTGCAGGTTTATGTGGCAGATCTGTGGCTACATTCCGACCACTCTACCCAAGGACCCAGAAACCCAGGTATCACTCAAAGCGGCCCAGCTCAGCACTTCCTTTGTTCTAGAAACATTGATCCACTCCAAAGAAAAGGTAAGTACTGCTTCGTATCTGTTGATATATATGTGTGGGAGAGATGTTGTCATATTATACTAGGTATTTTTGACATTATCAGTTTAATTACTGCATTGATTACTGCATTGGAAGTTAATTCACTGTAATTAATCTACTTTGTTGTTTCAGCCCACAATGCTGCAGTGGATTGAGCTTCTAACAAAGCAGTTTAATTCCTGTCCAGCTGCATGTGAGGTATGGGCATTATTGTCCCCCGCTTTCGCGAAAGCGTGGGGACATTAAATCTCATTCGTCTGTCCGTCTGTCAGTCTGTCCGTCACAAAAACTTTAACCTTGCCCATAACTTTTGATTTAGTAGAAACTTTCATATTTCACATGTGTAATCCTTGTGAAAGACCTTTCTTTGGGTATCACCAAATTTAACCTTTTGACCTTGACCTTGGAGTTTGACCCACTTTTACACAGAAATTTCAAACTTTTACTTTGGCCATAACTTTTGAATGGAAGGTACTAGGACTTTCATATTTCACAAATGTATTGTTTGTGGCAAGACCTTTCATTGGATACCAACAACCTTGACCTTTTGACCTTGACCTTGGAGATTTACGTACTTATGAAAAAAGGTTAACCTTGACCATAAGTTTTGAACAGTGAGGTCTAAGGCTTTCGTTTTTCACATAAGTAATCCTTGTGAGAAGACCTTTTATTGGATACCAAGAAGTTAGAACTTTTACCCTTTGACCTTGGAGATTTAACTACTTTTTAAAAACTTTAACCTTGGTCACAACTTTTAAACAGTAGATACTAGGACTTTTATATTTAATATATGTATTCCTTGTTGCAAGACATTTCATTGGATACCAACAACCTTGACCTTTTGACCTTGACCTTAGAGATTTATATACTTATGAAAAAACTTTAACCTTGACCATAACTTTTGAACGGTGAGGGCTAGGGCTTTCGTACTTCACATATGTAATCTTTTTGAGAAGACCTTTCATTGAATACAACAACTTTTACCCTTTGACCTTGTTGGAGTTTTAACTACTTTAAAAAAACTTTAGGTCACAACTTTTGAAGGGTAGATACTAGGACTTTTATATTTCACATATGTATTCCTTGTTGCAAGACATTTTATTGGATATCAACAACTTTGATCTTTTGACCTTGACCTTAAAGATTTAGGTACTTATGTGAAAACTTTACCTTGACCACAACTTTTGAACCTTAAGGGCTAGGACTTTCATACTTCACATATGTAATCCTTGTGAGAAAACCTTTCATCAACAACTTTGACCCTTTGAGGAGTTGACCTACTTTTAAAAAAACATTAATTTTGGCCGTAACTTTTTAACGGTCAGGAAAAGGGTTTTCATCCTTCAATGATAATTTCTATGAAATGACATATGATAGGATGTTCATATTAGACACAATATGTCATAAAAAATAACATCTCACCAACAAATACACCGAAAGCGGGGGACCACAATTCTTTGAATTTGCTTGTTTCTTTTTGAATCTCATGGAATGGAATTATCTTAGAGCAATATAGACAGCAGTTAAAATTTTATGTGACTATATATGCTTGAAAAGGGTAATTTAAGGGTTTAATTGGAATATTAAAAAAGAAATAGAGAAAAAAAAATATCTATAAGGTAATGTGTGTATAGAAGTATTTGTCTCTTTTGTTTTAATAATGAGTTTTTCCCTTTATTTAAGTGGTTCCTGGACCACATGGCAGAAAGTGACTGGTGGCCACAACAAATCCTCATCAAGTGTCCCAATCAGATGGTCCGACAGGTCAGTGCAGTGCACAAAGGTCACCAGAAAGTGGCTAAATAGCTGAAAAAAACTTGAATTTGTTATTTAACTTTGTATGCTTGTATTTGTGCATTTTAATACTTGTTAAATAATTTTAGTTTTCAGATTTCAGTATTTCTAATAATACCATACAATAAAAACTAAATGAGTATTTGTTTTCAGATGTTCCAACGCTTACTTATACATGTCATATCACAACTCAAACCTGCCCATGTTGATTTGTATCTTCAACCATTAATTGAAAGGTATGTAGTACATGGAATTTTATTTCATTGTTTAAAAATAAGTTTGAACTACAAATACTGATTAGATCTCATTTATTAGACATTTACATGTATTTACTGTATTGATATTTTTTCAGTGATGATGGTGAAATAGATGTATCAGAGCTGGGAACTAAATCCTGTGTGACGAGGTTCATAAAAAAGATGCTCTCTATTGTAAGTCAAGCAACATAAAAAATTCCTTAAACATGAACATCATCGTAGAAACATTTACATGTTCCCTTAGCTAATGAAATTAAAGTTTGTTTGCAGGTAATTATATTATGGTAATATGATATAAAGGCTATGATAAATTTTGCTTGTTTGAATTTCAACAAGGATTCACCATTTTAAAAGAAGAAAAGTTAAAAAGGGCCCCAATAAAAAAAAAAAGAATAAGCATCTCTTGAATTTGTCATAATCTCAGTCAGACTTGATTATAACTTATCTTGTCCAGCTGGATCACGGTGTGAGGCCTCACAGTAAATTCCTGACAGAGTACTTCGCCTTCCTGCTGGAGTTTGCTAAGATGGGAGATGAGGAGAGTTTCTTTTTGATCAATGTGAATGCTATATCTACAATGGTTAACTTCTATCTGGGCCAGAAGCAAGCCGAGACCTATGTAATTATCAGTCTTATTTGAAATAAGAAACCATAAAATATATAATGGAATCAGTTTTGACTCAATTCAAATAAATTTTTATTTGTCAATGTCTTATTTACCCTTAAAAATTTGGTAGTACATGTTCATGTAAAGCTTAAAACTACATGCTGAGTACACATGTTGACAGGTGGAAATTCCATCAGACGATGAAGAAGAGGAAGTCATTACAATCACCGAGGAAACTTACAAACCAATGTCCCTGGAGAAAATGGTGACGCTAATCGCCATACTGGTAGAGAAATCCAGGGGAGAGAACAACCAGCTGCATATATCAGACAAGGATTACACGGCCATCATCGGGGGGAAGGGCTTCCCCTTCCTGTTTAACCAGATTCGGGACAGCATTAATGTCAGACAGACCTGTAACCTCTTGTTCAGCCTCAGTCGATGGAACGAACAATTAGCCATTGCTGTTTGTATTTTTTCCATAATTTTTTATAATAGATAGTAAAGCACAGTTCTAATTGGTTAATAATCAAATTCACAAGCAGTATTAGATATGGAAGTTAGGTGCTTCTGAATGATTCAGGGTGGGAAGTATCACTTTGTATATTAATAGTTAGCACAAGTTATATACTAGTATTGGAAATGATTAGGATGCCATTGTTTTGTTAAAGTGGCGTGAAATGTGAAATAGTTGTGAAATAATGAAAGTTGTCCTGCTGTTCCTAACTTGATTCATGTACATATTTTCAGTTGGTGCAGATGGTTTTTAATGCTATTAAGAAGTTAAATTTTGAGGTAAGGAACTCAGTTTTATGCCATAACTTTTCATCTTTATAAAGTGTTAAGTAATATTTAATAATCAAAGTCAATCAAGTTACTAGCTGTAGAGAAAGATGAACCAATCCATAAAAGTAAACATGTCTTATATTTACATGTAAATTCAAATTACTGATTTCAGTTCATCTTTGAGTGTTAAAACATGAAAGATTTTTCAAATTTCAGCACTCGCAGCCATTTTTCAAGCTGATGTCGATGTTGGTGGAATTTGGAGCTGGTCCCCCAGGCCTTCCTCCATTCACTCAATATGTCCTACAGAAATTCTGGGAGGTATGCATCAAAAATTAGGGAATATTGTGTAAAATCACATATTTCTCATAGGGTCAAGGTGTGAGAAAAAGTTATTTGTATGTTGAGATTTGATTCTTGTGGTTGGAGAAGTGTTGAGTAGTAATGCATATGAAATTTTACATTTCATAACCGTGACCGTGGTGGTCATAAATACGTGGGTCTCTCCATACCTCTAAAACAACAAAAATTAGCGATTTTGAAGTAGATGGTATTTTGTTATGACAGATAGTATGGGTGTTACCCTTGTATATTATAACAGCTGACATAAAATTTTATACTGTAACATGACATTAAATACCTTGATTGTTTAACAGCTAACATGAATATATACTGTAACAGCTGAGAAAAAGCTCAACTCAGCTGACAAATTCATGAGGAAGCTTACCCTTGATACTGTACACTTAACAGCTGACATTTAATACTGTATTAACAGCTGACATATAAAGTCAGTCATGAGCTTTAACTTGATACTATTTAACAGCTGACAAAGTGTTGCCCTCAGCCCTGTCTGGAGTGGATGGCCGCACAAGTGACCAGAAACCGACTGGCCAGTCAGTGGGTCCTGAGTCAGATGGACATCTGGGTAGAGCCATACCTCCTGGCCAATAACAACGCCCGGGTCAGGAGTGCCGCGGCCTGCCTTCTGACCTCTCTGGTACCCAGTACTCACTTCAGAAACACCTTCAGGCAGACTAGGAACCTCCTCAGTCCTCACAAAGAAATGACGGTACATGTCTTTTTTTTCTTTTTTTTAGATTTGAGTGATATTTTTTTCTGTTGTCAATTTTTTTTCTTGTTAATTATTATTTCCTTTAATTTCAGATGTCAACTGAAGCCATTATTGTGCTCCATCAGGTAATGTTAAAGTCTCCAGATTTACATACAGATGTCTTATAGACAAATGATACTTCCATGTACATAAAACCATATATTCTGTTGCAAGAAGTTCACAGATCAAGTTTAATATGTGCAATGTTTTTGCAAGAACAGTTAATTTAAGTTATGTTTGTATATTCTTTGAAAGGATTTTAAAGTCGCAGTTAAGAAATTATTTAATATGCCCTAGCTTACTCTAAATTATTAATGTATTTTATTGTTTTTTCTCAGATATATGAACATCTGTTGAGTCTTTTGGTGAGAGCGAGGCTTTACGCTGGTAATTTTCTTTAAATATTATTATTAAGCAACATACATGTACATTTTAGAAAACGTGTAGAAATTAATATCTTCAAGAGTTGAAGTGGGGATTTTAATATAAATATGTACCGTATCTGTTTATGAATATGTGGGTATATTCCTGTATTTTATGCCATTTCAGATGCTCAGAATCATGGAACGACAAAACTGATCAGTTATTTTGCTGTACTTACATTTTGTTTGATCTCAAAAACAGAAAAACTAATGGTAAGTGATACACAAGCCTATCTACATGTAATTTCTGATGGGTATATTGGCAAATTCATATAAACATATATATTGTATATCATTTACTAGCATGTACATTGTAAATATAAATTTTTTTTTATTACATGTAAGTTCCAAAATCACATAGGTAACCCATTACTATCCATATTTTGTTCATAGCAACTCACTGTAACTTAAAGTATTTTGTTAAATTTTTTTTTAATCAGTTTAACAAGTACTTCCTGGATCTCTGGAACTTATTTCAACCTAAGCTGTGTGAACCTCAGATTTCCATGCATCACAACAAACAGGTTAGAAAAAAAAATTATTTAGATATTGATCATTTACTTTTATCATCATGCAAGTATCCTAATTATTTATTTATAGATCTATGTATCATTATAATTACCTAAAATCTGATGGAACTGATTGTCTCTTAAGTCTAAGAACTTTTTTTCTTGCAGGCACTTTTATTTTTCTGGTACCAAGTGTGTTTGGATTGTTCGGAAAATATTAAATCCATTGTGAGCAATGCTAGTGTGTGCAAACAAATAGCATACAACTACATTCTGTAAGTAAATTTGATATGCTCTCTTGTGAATTTTCAGGGGGGGATTAAATTAATCCATTGAATAGTAATAGTAGAAATTAAAACAACATGGAAATGATGTACTTGTGTGAGCGTTTCAAATTTCAAACACAGAGCGGACCATGATGACCAAGATGTGGTGATGTTTAATCGTATCATGCTGCCATCGTATTATGGTTTGTTGAGGATGTGTTGTCAGCAGTCCCGTACGTTTACACGACAGCTAGCTCAGCATCAAAACATCCAATGGGCTTTCAAAAACATTTCCTGTCACCCTGCACAATATACTGCGGTAAGATGGAGTTCATATATGTTATTGTAAAAATCCAAACCTTCCAGTATTCATTTGGTCCTTCAATATGTGGAAGAAATATAGAAGCTATCCTTGCATAGATAATGAGGCTAACTAAAAATCATGTGTGATACATAAATTTATCATTTTTAAAAGTAAAAGCTTTAATAAGATTTGTGATAGTTAATTTTGAGATTGATCGTTATAGGCAGTGGAGGAGCTGTTTAAGATGATGAGGCTAATGGCCACAAAGTACCCCGATAGCTCAGAGGAGGAGGTTCAGGCTGTCAACCATTTTAAGCGGACCACGATTCGCCTATACCTAGATTTCCTGGATGCTCGCTCAGGCTGGCAGACTCTGATCAGGTTCTTATGTGCTACTTTTATTATGTCCCCTGAAAGCTAAGTTTGAGGAAGGAAGGGTTGTGAATCAAAAAAATCTTATTCAAATTTATCCAGTTGTCTATCTTTCTGCAGTCTTGTTTGACTATTATTTAGCAGTGGGAAAACATTGTAGGCTCATAGTAAAGAGTGCCTTTGGTTTATGGGTTTGACTTTTACATAAACCAAGGTCATTTGTGCAAGGTCAGCAGTGAAAAGGGTATAATCAGTGTACAGTGTCACTTTCTAATGGAGAAGCATCGGAAGTTCATACTTCACACTGAGGTCATTTGGACAAGTTCAAGGACAATGACAGAAAAATAGAATCTTGTGCAAATCAACTTTACTTTTCTCTCTAACTTATTAAAAAAAAATCCTGCCAACAACAATTAAAAAAAATTATAGTTAAGGCTATCTAAATTTAATTCCCTGGTTCTCAGGCCTATTTTCTCCAAAACAGATGCGGGAGGGCGGCATTTTATTTTTCATTTTTTGTGATGAGGGAGGTTTTTTTTATTTTAATTTCCGAATTTTCTTTAACATAAAGATATTTTTTAATCACAGATATACTTTGTTAAAAGATTTATTGTGCTTAACAGCGTGTAAACATCGTAGGTAATGTCCTCGAATGTATTTTCAAACGAAGTAGCCAAAATCTCATTGTAAATGGCTACCGGAAGTGATATTTGAATACTAAACTACGAAACAAATGAGGTCGGAATTTTTTTTCCCGGATTGGTCTCCGCAATACCAACTTTTTATTTTAAAAATTCAATAAAATCGGCAATGCGGCTACCTCAAAACGGATGCGCGCGGGCCTGAGAACCAAGATTTCAATTTTATATGGCCTAAAGGGTTAAGTTTTTGTGCTTGCTTACTGTCCTATTTGTTAAAAGATTTTGTTAAGGCCATAATAAATAAATTGCTCGATTCTCATCCGAATTTTTTTAAAAAATGTAGGTGGGCGGGCGGCTTTTATTTTGTATTTTTTCAATTTTGCAGATTTTTTATTGACCTGGTCAATCAGTGTTATTTTATTTACAATACCTGAATTAAAGTTATAGTAAAGGTTCAATTATCTCTTACTTCACATCATCACCAATGTTTTTCAACCAATGACCCTTGTTTAAAATATATACGCATGTATTACAGCAATTACCATCTTTTCAGCTGTCAAAATCATGTCAACTTTCGCGGGATTCAAAACGAAAGTAGAATGGTAGATGAATACCGATCTCGATCAGAATTAAGACGAAGAAAAACAGAAATAAAAAAAATCAAGGCGGGGGTATTAAATTGGGGCGGGCGGGGATGAGAATCTAGGAATATTTTTATTATGGCCTAAATATATCTTTTATGAGATTTTGTCAGTTAAGTTGAAATTCGAATTTAATTTAACTTTTTTTAAAAGAGTGGAATGAGTAGTTAGTATTTGCTATTTTCAGAGGGAACATTCCTCTAACAGATCTTTTTAAAGATAAATAGAGATTTTTTGTTTGCCACTGTTCACTTAATTGTGTAGATTTTGTAGTGCATGTACATGTATATTATTCTTTTTTTATGGTGTATAAATATTCTGAAAAAATTAATTTCTTGATGAATTTTGAAAATAGATTCATATTTAAAGTATTTCTAAAAATTTTGCACATTAATATAATGAGAATAAAATATGAGCCGTTCCAAGCAAAAACCCCCCTTATGTCAAAAATTTTCGAAAATGATGTAGAACCTTAGGTAAATACAACCTGTAATTATTACAGGTGTATCTTGCTCCGTTACGGATTTATAGGTATTCAAAGTATGCATCATTTATACGGCCGACGTCATATTTTAAAAATTTTCTATTGTAGCGACGTCGACGTTATAGCGACGTAATAAAATCATGAATTACTTATACGCAATAACTTGGTATTGTATTGCCGTTCTGCTTAATATATATATGCTTAATTTGTTGTAAACATTTTTTTTTCCTTTTTTATGAAACAGTTCCGTTCATCCTTTTCTGATATTAATTAAAAATATGCCGATGGAGTTCAGATAGTCCTATGATTCGCTGACTTAGAGAAAACATCACAAATAATTGATAGGTCTTTTATTAAGTAAAATTCACTTTCATTTTTTTCCGGTTTTGCCCAAATCTTTCAAAACCAGCAACAACAAAAATATTTTAGTTCCCATCAATTTATTCTTTTATAATTGATTTTACTTGTCCAACCTTTGCCTTCAAAACACTGACCAAGAGACAGCATTAAAGGGCAGGGGCTTGCGCTTTTATTAATGAACACGACATAAAGATTTTGTAAAGTATGGTATATCAATGTAAATGATGAGTACCATTTCTCCTTTTTTCTAAATGCTCAACTGCATATGCATTTTCTTTGCTTAATTATGCCCTCATTTGTTAAAAGATATTAGAAGGAAAGGGGGGGGCTGCAATGAAAGATTAAATTAGTACTAGCATAAAGGAAATTTTGACTAGATATATACATGTTAAATCTGTCATTTATGAATAGTTAAAGTGTACTTTTCAGATTTCAAATTATGAAAAAAATAATAAAAACAAGACCTGAAAAACTGAGAAAATGAGCAAGGCAATTAATTCAGCTTTTTTTTTTTGAAAAACAGTACAATCACGTACATGTAATTAATATATAGAAGATTGCTAAACATACAGCCCCATTTATATCTAACAACAAAATGATGAGAATCGATCCTCTTGTGCTTTCTCAATATTTCGTATGAAGTTTAAAAAAACATACAGGTCACCGTTTTTTGTTGTTTTTTAAAAACAACAGGTTGTTATGAGGCACGTTTCACAGGTCAACACTTATAATATATCATGAAGGTCCTCTGATTATGTACCAGTTAGTCAAAAGCTGAAAAAAATATTTTAGAGACTAAGAAAAACGTGTAAGTCAGGGGCCTATTCAGAGCATGCAACTTAAATTTTAAAGTCATCGACACAAATGTACAATATTTGATTACCGTCTTCAATATTATTAATAATACTATTATTATCGTATTCTATGTCTTCATAGAATAAAAACATTTCATAGAAAAGAGAACATGTTTTACGTGCGAAATCTGCATATTAGACTGTCTTTCGAATAAAATTCTTCTTATATACTAGTGTTGGCAACGAGTACCCGGTTAACCGGTTAACCGTCGAACGATGTGAGTATCGGTTAGTAAAACTGCTATTCGGTTACTCGGATAAAAATACATTTTTCATATTAAATACGTATAAAATAATTTTTATGGTATTTGTAAATGTATATCGACAAATTTCTCTAATTTAATTACCGTTAGGCTTGCTCTAGTGGTTCACAAATTGGATCGATTTGTTATGATTAGTTTAATTGATGGCTTTAATTACCAGGGGTACGTGTTTTGAAAACCTGAGCTATAATTACCTGATTTAAACAGACCTGTGTTAGAGGTACATACTTTAACTAGATGCCGCCGCAAACATCGAGAGCGTGAAAATATTGTTAAAGAACTCAAAATCTGTCAAATTCAAATTATGTGATTCGGAGTTGTCGTATAAGGGTGCTAAGTTACTTTAGATTGAAACATACCGTACTTTGTATTTCGATAATTAGCGACTTGCAGGAGACTCAACAAAAAAACCAGCATTTACAGGGTATGTTAGTTCTCCCCGATCGCGACATATAATTATATATTCTTCATATGTTGATATATTTATTTTCTTGAACAAAAACAAACTCCCCGTTTCAAGTGACATTTAAAATCAAAATTCTTCGAAGATTTTTTTTTTTTTTGTTTTTTGTCTTTTGTTTTTTTTTTTTTTTTTGTCTGTATTTGTAAATTAAGTTCATATATCTTACATTTGTTGTTTATTTCTACCAATAAGTAAAAGGATGAATTTAATAATAAATACGGAAACTATAACATAAAATCATCCGAGTAACCGGGTACTCGATCGGAAGATTAAGCGAGTAACCGGTTACTAAAAATCGTCCGATTTGCCAACACTATTATATACTAGTAAAATATATTCTATCTAAGTCTACCCAACATTTTACACACATACAAAGAAGTTCCATTGTGTGCAGAAGGGGGAGGAATGGTGGCCATTCTCTGTCTCTTCATTAACATCAAATATTCGAACATCTGACCATCCTTACCAACTTACAAGGAGTCCACGTGTTCTGAAAGTGCGGGGAGGAGTTGAGTAGGTTACTTTTGTGTTAGTCTTCTAATTAAATTTACATGGAGACCGGTCCTTCGGATGACTCTGTATAAACCGCGGTCCCGTGTCGCAGGAAGTGCTGGCACAAACAAGATTCCTCACTGCTCAAAGGCCCTAAGTGCCGGTTATATTTGCAGCTCTCCACTGGCAAGTGGTGGCGTCTCCATATGAGCTAAAAATTCTCAAGATGGACGTTTAACAACACACAAACAATCTATTTAAATTTAAACATTGAAGTTTCACAAGTTATCTAGAACCTTTGTTTATACAAGATATTTCCAAAGTTATCTAGAAACCTTTTTTATACAAGATGTATCCGACTTTTGTGATTGACATCTGCAGGGACAGTATATAGGGAACTTATACTGCCTCGCTATTGAGCTATCTTTTCTAGTGATGCGGTAGAGTCTCTCTCTAATACAGGCAAGTTAAGCAACGGCGAGCCTGTTTATCCATTGGATGGGTGACCGCTCAAAAACATGGATAGCCATGGAAAGTAATGAGATATAGGCCTATCTAAAAGACATGCAAAAATTTAGGAACTTTTCAGACAAACATAATTATGAATACTTTTTTGTTGTCAACATCATTCATTTAATGATTTGTTTGTATCTTTCATTAAGCACTTTAAACTGAAATTCTGTATCATTTTGCAAACGTTGTTTAAGGATAATTATTTGAACAGCAAATTAAAAATTGCATTTTTATACAACGATTTCCATCATTTTATTGTCTCCTGATGGAATCTCAATATATTGATAAAATAAACTTCACTATTATTTCTCATTTTATTTTTTCCACATTTGCATCTACAATGTCAAAGAGTTGTCTTGGTACAGGTCCACTAAAAATGATCACGCTTAAATATTTTCCCATGAACATGGGTTTAAAAAACATGTCAGATCGTTTTTCAAATCATTTGACAAAAGTGTTTATAATATGATAAATACTCCTAGCTCTCTGATTTTCCAAGATCTGGCATTGTGTGGAAAATAATCAGGTTATGTTCACCTGCATGTGATCTTCCTGGTGAAAATTACGAACATTTACTTCTTGCTACGTTAGACAAAAAGTAGATCGGGAAAGTCCAAACTGATTAAAATATTTTGGAAATGTATTTTTTTTTTTGCACTCGATTTACATTCAGGTGAAATGTGCTTACAATCATGCACATAAAAAAACAAATCCGTGGGGTTGCATGGAAGCCCCTCTCCGTAATTTTTTCTGAATGTAAATTTTCACTGTTAACTTCAGCATGCAATGATGCCTTGGGGGGGGGGGGGGGGGGGGGGGGAATAACGTGACAAGCGATAAATAATGTAGGTGTGCATTTCAAATACAGTACTTTTCAGAACTTCCAAAAATTTGTGAAAAGATGTATACATGTATTTATTTCTATATATGCTTTATCACATATATTCTTATAATTTTTTTTGGTGGTGGGAGGGGGGATGTTACAACAGTATTAACGAGTTATCGATCTTTTCAACACGTAACAAAAAAGGAGAATGTCGGATATATGTCTTTTCAATTAATGTAGCTTTCTTAATTGAACTAACTGTCATTTTTCTTCCAAGAGGTCCTGGGTCTACAATAAATGAAAAATACCCCGAATTTAAATCTGGCATTGGTGTGTTGTAACAATTCTGTCATTCAGATTTGATTCGTGTTAATTCCTGTACAGTTTTCTTGACATGTGATTAAGTCCAATCAATTTTCGCCAAGACTTCAGATTAAAAAAAACTCATTTCAAACTACTCTTCCTTCTACGGAACCTTCCTTTTTAAAAATATATTTACACAGCTGTTAATCAATATCATCATTGCATGTAATTATTTTTTTTCATTGTTGAATACAAAAGAGTCGTAAATCTGTATTTTAAACAACAGTTGCATGTTTTATTTAGTTTAACTGAATATTGTACATGGAACAAAATAATTGTTGAAGTGTTGACAAATCTTATGTATTTAATCAGAACACTCTTAGGTCGTTTAATGTGTAATGCACATGTAGTTTGACAACAATCAGAGTCAGATATGTTATGAAATAGACAAAAGTGTTGAAAGAAAATATGCAGAAAGCACAACGGAGAAAATTTTGTGACGTAAAACAAAGCATGTAGTTGGAACGCAGTCAGTGCGCAATATATTTTGAACGCAGTTTTTGTTGCAAAACAATGACGTCGCTTTTTCTATTGTGACGTAAAATTCTGTCAGATTACATAAGGGGGGTTTTTGCTTGGAACGGCTCATATAATACATGTACATGTACACTTGTATAATTATGCATGTACTATGAGGAGATTTACTTGCAGTGCTCTGAAGATTTTGATTGACAATCAAGATGACAGGTTGCTGCTACTCTATCACAAGGGGCTGCAGATGATAACTGAAGTAAGAAAAACTAAACCACATCAAGTTTGTGTTATTATGGTTATGTTGTTGCTAAATACTTTTTCAATGTGTAATTTTAAAAATATTTAAAAAAGTAAAAAAAAAATTAATATGACGTAATATACATGGATTGAATTTAGTAATTTCTGTACTCTCTGGCATTTGTAGTTTAGACAAAACTGCAAGAAGGAAAGCTGTTCATTGTATTTCATCCATCAGACATTGACCAGAACTTGCCATGAATTGTGTGATATAGATGGTTATTGCTTCTAACTGAATGTATAAAACTTGATTGTAGGCCTTTAACACACTGCACGCCATGTACCACGAGGCCACGGCTTGTCATGTGACAGGAGACATAGTGGAACTGCTAGGGATTCTCCTTCCTGTTCTAAAAGTAGCCCGATATTTCCACGAACGCAAAGGTAAGACAAGAAAACAGAATAAAACAAGCACAAGCATGTACCCATTGTTGTAGGTTATAAAGAAAAAGGAAAACGTATTGTCTAGAAATGTAGGTCTCTCTGATTTGATTTAAGAAGGCTCAATTTTCAAAGGCAAACATGGTCTAAATAACTGTAAAGGATTTGTTTATAGGAGGCTATATGTCCTGTACAATGAGTGTTGATTTATCAGGATTTTACATGCGACAGATTCAGGCAAAATGTAGTACAAATATTTAATACCTGTATATATAAATATTATGTGGTTCACATACCTGTATTTATCATACAATGGTTGGATTGTTATAATTCTACCAGGTTCAGCCTCTAACGACATGAACACTGTCCTGCAGAACTGGAAAGAGAGAATGGACTTCACAAAGAAGTTACTGACCTTACTGAATTCTTACACACCCCCAGAAATCAGAACCAGTGCTATAGGTAAATACATATACGTAGACTCTTAACCATTAGCTTAAAACAGGACTTAATTTTATTAATAATTACCTATAAAGCTATGATTTTTATCCTTAAAAATTGGGAAACTACATTAAAAGAGGGTTAACAGTATCCTGCTTATCATATTTTATAGTCCCTCTATTCATATAAAGTTTGTATTTGAGAATGGTATTTAAAAAGTAAGATGTACTGGTAATATGATTATCCATGTTACTTGTAGATGTTTTGCGTGATTTGGTGCTTACTTATCAGAGTGAATGTGTTCACACAATAGTTCCTGTTCTTACACAAGTTCATCTAGCTTTCCAAGAAAGCAACATCCCAGGTAAGTAATTTAAACAGTATTTATATTTAATAATTTTGTTTTAATTGGAGTGTAAATCAAATCCCAGTGGGCATTTGTCTTAGGATTTTTAAGTAACATAAACATAAGCAATATCTTCTTTCATACATGTATGTAAAAGTTATTAAAGTTACAAAAGATCAGTTATATTTTTTTAAACTTACTTTTCAATTTATTTACAATGTATTTAGTTGGTTAAATAGTGGAAAAAGCAATTTACACTGTATGTAAGAACAGATAGGGCAATATTCTGAGAAAGCATTGTAGATACTGTGTCTATAGGGACTTGTACATTTCCACTGTGTATTTAGCTTGCCATGTCTATATAATTTTTTGAATGTGAATTTTTATGAATTTTCAGTTTCTTCTCCTGGGCCTTATTTTCCCAGAAGAGGTCAGAAGCCGATAGGTCCCAAATCTAACATCCGTCCCCCGCGCCCGCAGTTCAACATGATGTTACATTCTAGTCAGATAGAGGCTACCAAGGTACACTATTCTTAACAGTTATCTTATTTACAAATCTAACATCCGTCCCCCGCACCCCCTGTTCAATATGATGTTACATTCTAGTCAGATAGGGGCTACCAAGGTACACTATTCCCAGCATTTATCTTATTTACAAGTACAGGTGACTCTCGATGGCTTGAATCCTAAAACTCAGTGAAGAACCTCATGAAGCAAATTTACTCCTGATCTCTCGAACTTCTATCTCTCAAAGTTCTCTATCTCTCGAACCAAAACCTGGGTCCCGTTACACATATTTCATTGAATTTTACTCTCTATATCTCGAAGTTTTGATAGCGCGTGTATACACGGCGATCAAGTGTGAAATTGAGCCAGTACTTACCTGGAAAAACAGTTAACGCCTGGGGGCTAGCATGGAGGTGTTAATTGGGTGTTTACGTAGATGACACTACACCTGTGGGTCGTCCGTGTATCAATATAATTTATTGGTTATTATTGGTAAATTATAAACGAATTCAGAACTTATTTTGACTTGAAACCGGGATGATAATTTCTAGAAAATAAATTTGTGGACGTTCGTTTCAATTAAGTTCCCATAGATTATGAACTTTTATTAGAGTCTACATAATCCCAGTATGGCAAATATTGCAAAAGAAATTCCTTTCTCAAGGACTGAATACCGATTAAGAAAAATCTTTTTACACTGTATGGTGAATGGGTGCTTGTATTCGGGTTTCATGTTATCATGAAATAAGAACAAATAAATATTGAAACTTCAGGAATTCGTTTTATTTATTCGAAATACGATCATTGTTGTTGATATCAAGTATATTACCTGTAAAATACGATTGAAAACGTGCAATAACTTTATTTACATATACTTCCGGTATCTATAATAGTAGAACATCGATGATCGGAACGGAAAATTCCGGATTTTATTAACTTTCTATCTCTCGAACCCCTCGATCTCTCGAACTTTTCTTGCGGTCCCTTGAACTTCGAGAGATCGAGAGTCACCTGTATATATACATGTAGGTGAATCCTCAAACCAGCAGATCATGAATATTCAATATGTACATGTACATTAAGTTTTGGTTCTCATGATATGTGTTTGTCAATGCAATCCAAGATCCTTCATTAGTTTGATTTATGATAACAGTATTTAGAACATGTTTGATCAGTTTGTTAGATTTGAAATGTTACACTTAAGTAATACTACATACATGTAATGTAATTTATATTATAGTTACACTTATTTTACAGGGTGTTGATGAGTCTTGTTACATTTATTTTACAGGGTGTTGATGAGATGTATGATGCTGCTTTAGCGGAGTTTTTCACCCCGTATCACATGTTGGTGGATCTTATCTGCCGAGTAGCTGTTAATCACCAAAGTCTTTCAGAACCTATAATAAACCTAAGTATGTACCGGTAATTTAGTGGATTCAATAAAATCAATTTTTTGAAAGAGAGGTTCAAAAGAGGTACTCAGTGATAAATTTTATGTATTGTTTCACAGTTTTGTAACAGTACATGGTCTTACACTGGCTTTCCTTTTGGACTATCATTAGTGTTTTAAACAGATGAGAAATTGCATATATTATATAATTATGTAGAGTAAATGTTTTCAGAGGTTGTCAAGCCCATTATTTGGTATGACTCTATATAAAATTATTGTAGGTGCTATGGTTGCCATTGAGGGGGTTCCACTACACTCCCCATATTTTGCAAAGTTATGGTTTGAAATCTATCATTCTGAGGTAAGTTACACAAGAATAAAGAAAAACAACATTCTTCTCAAGCGAATTAATAAGAAAGAAAATAGATTACGACAAAGGTTTCTTTTTTCGCTATTTGCATTGCTGACGAAAAAAAAGTTGATTGTATCCTTAATTAATGCTGTTTGACCTGCGTCTACTGTGAGTCTTTTTTCTGTTGCAGGTTGACAGGTCCTGTATCAGGACTTTATGTAATTGTAGCTACTTTATTGAATATGTGGACTCAGTATTACTTGACGAGAGGTTGTCCCTTAACAACCATAATATCTACCAGTTCTTCTGTAACTTTTTTCCTAAGGTAAACTTATTTTATGTCTTTAAATTTAAAAAGTACTCCTTAAGATATAAAGTTCAACAGGCAGAAATCAGAATATTATCTATTCATCTTAAGTGTGACTGATGTATTTACGCCCTGCTTCAAAAAAGGGAGGGCATATTGCTTTGATGCTGTCTGTTGGTCCACCATCAGTTTCCATTCATTTTCTGCGTATAGGTTGCACATATTCAAATGAAATTTGATATACAATTTTATCATAAGAATATCTAGGTCAGGTTTTGTTTTGGGTACAATTGAGCCATTATGGGCAAAGTTATTCCCCTTGGACTTCGAAAAATTCCTTTTATAACTCAATGGATGCTAAAAAAAAGTAATGATTGATGCATATCCTTCAAAAAAAGCTCAGACCAATGGTGAATCAAAAACCTGGCCAAAACATTTAGTTAAATCTTTGATCTCTTACTCCAGGTTCATCAGCAAGTTTTGAGTGATCAAGGGAGATCCTTACTGGACAGCCTTGTAGCATCTGTTACAGCCGAGAAAGCAGCCATCGAAAATGTCCGTTATGAGAAAGAACTGACAAGCATTTGTCAGAGGGTAAATGGGGTAGGTAGTCTTACTGTGTATGAGCTGTATTGTTAACATAATATGCAATTTTTTATTTGTCATAAAATGATTTGGCAATTATACAGTGGAATGATGCTAGGACATTTTTATTTCCTTGCAAGTATTTACTAGCATAAAAACAAGTAAATCATTGCATTTGAAAGCTTCTAAACTTTCTTATATTGTTGAATTTGACAGGACTTGAGAGCTATGCTATTAATATTTTCTGTCCAACCACCCAAAAATCTAAATCCCTTGCTGGAGGACAGCCTTCATTACATTCTACAAGTTTGTCGGGACCACCAAAAGCAACAGGAGAATGCTCATCAATCCCAGAATTCCCTAAAAAGGTCAACTTCTGACCAAAGTCAGAGTGAAAAGGAGGAGGTTAAAGACCAAGGTATGTCCATTTACATCTGATTTAGGCTAAATGTTTCAATCCTTTAGTGCTGTGCGATATTACCGGTTAACCGATGTATCCCGATTTTCTTCCTCACAATACGTATCGCGGTATTTTTTTGTGAATACCGGTTCGGGATCGATGTGCTATAAAATTGTTATAAAAAGAGTTATTTGCCCTTTTCAAGGTAAAATATGGTGGCAAGCTACGTGAAGTGTTATCAGAAACCAGAGACATGTCTCTATCAGAAACGAAAAGACGACAACTGTCATGTTAAAGCCAAATCTGAATATTACAACTCGATTCTTCAAGTTGTGCCACAAAAAACTTAGCTTGCCATTTGCGCCGACAAAACGCGATCAGGCAATTGCAATATCAACTCAAGAATACATGTAATTTGAATTTGTGTTTTCATTTAAGATTGATGAAAAGCAAAATCTATTAAAAATTTTATATTGTGATATATTGCAATACAAAATGTAATATTGCAATATATTGCGCTTTTTCAGTTGCGATACCCAGCACTACAATCCTTCTCATTACACAGAAAATTTTCTTAATTAGATTGAAATACAGTCAGACTTTGTTATCTTGAACTGAAATGGGCTGAGATAAAACTTTGAGATAGCCATGGATTCGAGATGTGTTACATTTTTGCACAACTAGTGGAGTATCAATAATCAAATAAAACAAATTAAGTCAAAAATTTTAATTTTCCAATAAATTTGGAAAGATATGAAAAGCAAATTAATGCCATTTGATGGAACATTTTATTTTCATTTGAATGTTAATAGGACATTTAATGCAGATCTAGATTTGATAAAACAGAGCTTTGGAAAACACAGAACAGTGAAAACTCGCTTTACACTTTCAGAAACACCTTCTAAGAAGCGACGAATAAGTAAGGATGAAGAAGGTGATGAAAAAGAGACGAAAGTTTCAAAGTCTGAGGATCAGTCTAAAGACCCAAAAGCAGAAAAGTCCCAAGGAGAAGTTTCTGAGACCAACAAGAGTGGTAGTGACACTAGTCAAAACAAAGCAGAACCTAGCCAAGAACAGACAGACAAACCAGAGGTCAAAGAGGCCAAAGAGGAAGAACCTTGCACCTCGGGTCAAAGTCAGAAGGCTGAGTCTGCTGTGTGTGAAGAAACTCCACGAAGGAAAAATGCCACAATGGTGGATATTGTTGCCAAACATATCGAAAGCTTGTTTGCATTGATTGAAAAGAAACAATGAGGAAACATAATCTTTAGATATCACTGCCTGAAAATTACTGTAAAGAAGTGAAAGCTGTTGTTTTTGAGGATTGTAGTATTTTAAATCATGAATTAATTGATTGCAAATTCCATGAAAGAGAGACATGTTTTAAGGACTTTATATGTATGTTCAAATACATGAATGTTACTGGTATATGTATCGGACATAAATTCAATTTGCAATCAAATCTACACAGATCGTTCAGTTAAAAAATGCATCTGCACCATACTTGTTAAACAGCGACCCTGCATAAATTTCTCTCTTACATTATATGAATTGTTCTAAGACATCTGTCCTGTCTATAAATTGTGACTTGTGCATTTACTGAGGTGTTCTTGACATATTATACAGGTATAAATGATTGTTGATTAGAGAATACAATGTTGAATGAGAAAACTTGTTACAATTTTTTTGGTATTATTTAACCAAGTTCTAATACTATAAAACAAATAATTATCTTGTTTATATAGAAATGGAGACAGGAGTTGGGGTCAATGCTGATTTTAGTATGTGCAATGTGATATCACTGCCAGATACTCAACAATAATATACATTATATTTTGCTTGGATTATTTCATATCAGCCCAAGACAAATCTGAATTATAAATTAAAAACCACAAAGCTCAAATATCTGGGTTATTCACTTTAGAAAAATAAGAAAATAAGATTTATGTTTTAAAAATAAGTCTGTCAAAACTTCTAAAATTGGTGGAAATTGAAGTCAGTAGAAGTACATGTAGTAGAGAAGTCAGTAGAGAAGTTCTTACCCACACACTTAGATGCACATGTACTACAGGCAGTTTGTGACAGAAAATTTAAAATCTGTTGCTCTGAGCTATTTATACATGTACAGTGTATTTATGAATTCTCCTGAAAAAAAAGAGGGAAAAGGCATAAATTTAGATCAGACAGTAAAAGAGCTGCCTAAAGCAAGTCTACAATCAGGATTTATTGAAAGTGATTCGTTTCTCTTTTTTTTTTTTTTAAAAATCTGCAAGAAAATTTAATATTTTTTATGTGTACACTACATGATGTTTTCTGTAATTCACTTTCTTGTGTGATTCATTGTCCAGTTGAATAGAGTGGTCACATATGGATCAGTTTAATGTTTATAATTTTATGAGCATTAGGACCACCAATGCATATCTTGAGATTGACACAGAATTATGCAGATCACCTGAAAATTGCAGAATAAGCTAAATCTAGCTAATTCAGAGAATCTGGGTCCACCCCGAAAGGAAAAGAGAAGAGCATGCATGGATCTAGATTAGAGGATTGGGGTACCTTAAGAGGGTTGCCATTGGGCAGTGCCATAGGGAGTTATTTAATAAATTTGTAAATCCTCAAAGTTAAGCCTCTTGACATAACACCCGGAAATGAGAGTTTTATACAGAAAATATGAATTTACAACCTTGACCTCAAATGAGTATAGGGGTCTTTTTTAGACCATAGGGAGTTATGTTGTAAAATTTCATTGCAAAAGCTTCTCGAGATACCTCACAGAAACAAAGTGTGTTCAGACAGAGAGAATTTAAGTGTATGACCTTGATCTTTTGAGCTCAAAATCAATAAGGGGTCTTCTTGAAGCCATTGAAAGTATATATACTAAAATAAATTCAGTTTCATATAGCGCCTTATCTTTTGTAAACTCGAAAGCGCTTTACAAAGATATATATGACACGCCAAATTCACAAAAATGAGCTAAACCTAGGGCGAATTTGTTTCTCAAAAACTTGGTTCAGTTTTGAACCAGTTTTTTAAACTGTTCATTTGTTCCACAAACTGGTTTTAAACTAGTTTAAACCCAGAACCGGTTTTCCATTTGTTTTGGCTGTAACTGAAACCAGTGCGTTAAACCAACCAAACCACCTTCGATGGTGGTTTATTCGGTTTACGAAAGAGTGGGAAGTATTTCAATATGGCGGTGGTGAAAGATGGTGACTATTCTAATAAAGAAAAAAAGTTATAAATAATTGTTTTTTAAGGACAAACAACCCTTTTGACTAAAATGCCACATTTTGATATTTGATGTTTTATGTATAAGGCTTCAGAGAATAGATAAATGCTGCATAATAATTGAAAATAATGGTGTTTGTTCAATAATAATGAACAAAATATGTTAAATTTTCCTTTTCAAAAATAAGTTTTGAATCATTTGGACAAACTTCAACATGTACGGTAAATTGTAGAACATACTGTGAAGACAGTTTAAATAATGAAATCTAAAGTGTCATTATAAATACCCGAGTGTCTATCTTTCCATGTGTTAAAAATGTGGAAATTGTTCATTTGATTAATCTTTGAGGCATTAAAAATATAAATACTATACTTTAACTATAAGTAAGATAATCAAGGAATATAGATACGTTATAATTTCTTGGATTCTTTTATTAAGAAAAAGATTTAAACAAATTTATTTGCATGTGTAATTTGGTTAATACATGCATGTTGTTCTGCATCTTTTTGACGCCATCTTGTATAAACTGTTCATTTGTTTTACTGAGGTAAACATGATTGAAATTTAAACCAGTTTAAAAAACTAGTTTTAAACCTTAAACCAAAACCTGAACCAGTTTATGAGCAACAAATTCACCCATAGTTTCACAGTTGATAAACTAGGTTTGTCGACTGTAAACTATAGTTTACAAATAGTTTTCATCTGTAAAACTATATTTAACAGTTGCTAACTATAGTTTACGAATGCTAATCTAAGTTTATAATATCTGTCTGTAAAAAACGTTAACAATAGATTTTTTTGATAAACATATGGGCGAATATGTTTCTCAAAAACTGGGTTTAGTTTTGAACCAGTTTTGTAAGCTGTTCATTTGTTCCACAAACTGGTTTTAAACTAGTTTAAACCCAGAACCCGTTTTCTATTTGTTTTGGCTGTAACTGAAACCAGTTCGTTAAACCAACCAAACCACACCTCCGATGGTGGTTTATTCGGTTTACGAAAGAGTGGGAAGTATTCCAGTATGGCGGTGATGAAAGATGGTGACTATTCTAATAAAGAAAAAAAGTTGTAAATAATAATATTGTTTTTTCGAGGACAAACAACTCTTTTGACTAAAATGCCACATTTTGATATTTGATGTTTTATATATAAGGCTTCAGAGAATAGATAAATGCTGCATATTGAAAATAGTGGTGTTTGTTCAATAATAATGAGCAGATTGAATTAGAATATGTTAAATTTTTCTTTTCTAAAATAAGTTTTGATTCATTGGACAAACTTCAACATGTATGGTAAATTGTAGAAATACTGTAAAGACAGCTTAAATATTGGAAATCTAAAGAGTCATTATAAATATAAATACCCGAGTGTTTATCTTTCCATGTGTTAAAAATGTGGAAAATGTTCATTTGATGAATCTTTGAAGCATTAAAAATATAAATACTGCACTTTAACTTAGTAAGATAATCAAGGAATATAAAATACGTTATAATTTCTTGGATTCTTTTATTAAGAAGCAGATTTTAACAAATTTATTTGCATGTGTAATTTGGTTAACACATGTATGTTGTTCTGCATCTTTTTGACGCCATCTTGTATAAACTGTTCATTTGTTTTACCGAGGTAAAACCGGATTGAAATTAAACCAGTTTAAAAAACTAGTTTTAAACCTTAAACCAAAACCTGAAACAGTTTATGTTCAACAAATTCGCTCATAGATTCACGTCTGTAAACTGTAATTTACATTTGTTACATTAGAAAAATTAAACATTTTAAATGGTTTTGGGACAACTCTTTTGCCAGAATTTAAGAAAAAATTGACCTGATGATTTGAATGACCTGATGATTTCCTACCAATGACCTGATATTTTTTAATGACCTGATATTTTGAAATGATGTGATGGGTTTTAAGGACCTGATATATTCTTATAATATATTTTAAGGAAAATAAAACAGATTTGTATGGTTAACTTTGTTAAATTTGAACATTTGCTGCAATTCCATTTTAAAATATCAGGTCTGTAAAGTAAAAATATCAGGTGATTCAAAATTATCCGGTCATCAAGTTTTGTGAATATATCTTAATATACAGCAAAAAATATACTTATTATCCACTAAAAGTGTATTTTAGTATAGGTTTAGTTATTATCATTAATACTTTTGCCCCAGAAACATGATATATATCATGTTTAAATTGATAATTTATATGATATATCATTTATCAGGAGGTCTTTAGTATGTTCCCAGATTTCGTGATCAGTGGCTGTTCCACTAAGTTACATTTAGAGTGCGAGTTTCCTACTGTATCAGAGATACAGGGCGGGGCTTGAGGCCAGAGCGATAGCTTGAGCCGGGCCCCGCCCTGTATCTCTGATACAGTAGGAAACGAGTATTCTAAATGACTTGTGACATGACCTTTCTAATGACCTCACCAATTTACATTCATATTTGGGTACATATCTCTCAACCAATCAGATGATTTTAGCAGAAAGTTGATTTAGTATCCCATTTTAAGCATTCGCAACTGAAATGCCGAGAGAGGTGGACGTGCAGGTATTTATCATTTTAAAATAATTATTTAGGGGATGCATTATATAATTGGGTTTCCAAAAAAAAAAAAATTAATTTGATTGCGTATGTTCTTTTCTTTATTCAGCTGTTGTCGACTCCTTCTTTTTTTTTTTTTTTTTTAATTTAAGCTACGATCAAATGCAAAACATTTTAATATATAAGAATCATGTGGGAATGTTCTTGAAACAAAAATACTTCGGGGAAAACGTATTCTGAAAAAAATGTCCCACAATGTCCTACACCTGTCGTAATATAAAAAAATGAAATAAACAGATGAAATGAAAGCGGGGGGGGGGGGGTTGTATATTACCTTCATGTTTTAATAAAATGTAGAGTAACCAAAGGGGATCCCAGCACTCACTCAGGTGCCCCCCACTCAACCCTCCTGTGAGTTTTTTTTTTCTTTTTCGCTTTCGTAAATGATTTTTGCTAAACTTGTATGCATACGCTTTTTAATTTATCAACAATAAACAATAGCACCACACAGTGTCTTGGTTGGCTGTAAATCTACCCCCTCCCCAAGTATAATATACGAGTTTCCACTTATTTTTTTTCGGGGGGGGGGGGCATAGTGATAATTTGTGAACTGTTCCACTACTCCTTACCTTTCTAAAATTTTTGAATTCGACACTAATAACTTTACGTTGTAAAATTTTACTCTTAATTCACCTCAAATTTTGAGTAAATACTAACAGTGCTTTCATGGGAATTGAACGATCTTGTTCTGCCCGTAACAGCACACAGATATCGTTGATATTTTGCAGATACAGTACAGTTTCTGCTCATTTGCATAAGAAACGCACACAAAAAGTGTTCTGTATCGCTTAACTTCAAAGGAAAACTCCCCGGGTCATGTCACAATAAAACGTAGTTAGAATAATCTAACTGTGTCTCGGTACAGGCCCTCACCACATTCCGTAGGACAATATCATTTTAACGATAGAACATTCCATCTAGTATTTATGTAACCATGCAGTCAATTAGATGGTATTACGCATTGCTGATGAGATGTTTTTAACTCGATAGCTTTAACGGTTCAATATTGTGAATAACCTCCACTAATTTATACGAGTACTTTCTGATCAGTTTTATTTCTGTTGAACACGTTAAATTGGGGTATAGGCAAAAAAGGTTACTTCATAAGGGGCGTATAGATACTGTTACTTTCATTTTTGTTTCCATTTCTACTTAAAACAATATCGACCAATCCCTTTGTATGATAATTAAATCAACCACCTCAGGACCACAGGCACTTGTTTCTGTAATAAATTTTTGACCCAATAGTATAATAATAACACCCTTGTGTTACTATTATACCATGGGTCAAAAAATTATTACAGAAACAAGTGCCTGTGCTCAGGACGCTAAAAACTTTTCAGAGCGTTGTAGATCGATCCTGATGATATTTTTCTGAAATTGCGTTGTCTACTTTCGTTTCTTTTTCTTGAAATTAATTTTTGAATGTTTTTTTCTTGTTAGTTTAACGCATCCTCCTTCTCCCTGGTAAAATTCCTGGATCGGCACATGTTGAGGATCAAAAATTTGAAAATTATCCTGAATATTTCAAGTTTTTCCCATCTAGACCAAAAAAAAAATAAAGCCACTCGATTACTAAGTAACTGATATAAAAAAAAAACTGTAGGCACATACTCTTTTTTTTTTGTGTTAAAGAACTATATATAACTTTCTTGTTTGCAGTAAAGGCCACATTTATATCCAGTCTCTCTCTATATACGAGGCATGCATGCAGTGTATTATTATACATGTACAGGGTATTTCACAATATATGCCACACATCTGCAGACAAATATTTAAATGACAACAAAAGCTACATATACATTTTATATATCATTTTAATCAGCATATATTCAAAATTATTATTATTTTTTTTTTTTTGAGTCAGAAGTATCCAGCATTCTCCACTTCGGTTACTATGGCAACAAATCCTAAAATGTTATTCTCCAAGTGTTTTCACAACATTGTCTTAAATAACTTAAAGAGACTATAAGGCTTATAAATTTCTGACCACTGTTTTGTAAGCTTCACAGGATAATTGAAACATTTCTTGTTTATATTTGGCTTTTTAGACCCCCCAAAGTTCATATCTATTTTTATTGAAAGTTGCATTTAAATAATTCAGAACTACTGGTTTGTGTTAATTAGTGTCCACTTCTTTCGCTCTTCCTTTCAGTCAATCTTGCAAACTTTAGCAGGATCTGAACGTCAATTGGCTTTAGATGCTGAAATCTTGTATGCAGACACACTTAACTCAAATTTTGATTTCTACATACATAAGATATTACGATGGCCGATATCAGCCTGTACATATTTCGACTGCTATTGAAATTTGTACATCTAAAATGTACATTGACATGTACATTTTGCAATGACAGTGCACACTTCGTTTTCTTAACTTTTTTCTGTACATGTACACTTTGCAATGACAGTGCACACTTTATGCTCTTAACTTTTGTCTGTACATGTACAAAATGACAAAAAGGCAAATGTCAAAACGTGAACGGTTGAAACACATTTGCTTCTGATTACAATTCCTGGTCGGCGAAAAACGATTAAATATGAATTAAATTGGACAAGGCACTGAGAAGATTAATTTTGCGATAAAAAGGATGAGAAATATTAAAAGAAAATGTAAACATTCTTGTAAACATTAAAACTAATGATAAAATTTGTCTTCTTTTACTGAAAAGAATTAAATTCCCATAGATTAAAATCACCTTCCACAAACATTTCCTGTACACTGAATTGCCCCCATCCAACCCAGAAAATGATGACTATATATACTTTACACTTCTTTTTGATCAAAAGTAAAGGGAAGTTGTAAAGGACATTTTATGATCGAGTAAGAGTCTAACCATAATATAACGTAAGATTAAATTGTGACCTCAACTGTAACCTTTGACCATCATTTTAAAAACTGTAACATTGCGTTTCATAAAGTATTTAGTAATTAACCATAACACAATACTTTTTTTAAAAACAAAAGGTCTTAAGTGTTTTCGACTTTGCATCTTACAGGTGTATACCACGTCTATGTCCCACCACCGAATTGTGTTATCATTGCTGGCATAGTGTTTTACAAAACAAATCTTGTTTTGATATTAATTGTTCAACTTTTCCCCGTTGTACACTTTTATTCATATTTAATGGTTTTTCGCCGACCAGGAATTGTAATTAAGAGCATATGTACGGAAGCCCAATAGTGCAAACCAAAAATATATAAAGAAAAACGAAATTAATATATAAAGAAAAACGAAATTATTAAATAAAGAAAAACGAAATTAATATATAAAGAAAAACGAAATTATTAAATAAAGAAAAACGAAATTAATATGTAAAGAAAAACGAAATTATTAAATAAAGAAAAACGAAATAAATATATAAAGAAAAACGAATTTATTATATAAAGAAAAACGAAATTATTAAAAAAAGAAAAACGAAATTATTATATAAAGAAAAACGAAATTATTAAAAAAGAAAAACGAAATTATTAAATAAAAAGGAGAGTGAGGGAGAAAGAGAAAATATCAACTGAAACAAATACTTCAATCTAATGTTTGAAGTAAATTGTCAATAATTGTTTAACGGTATACGTAATTTGTTAATGTGTGGCATTATGCATAGAGGATCATGAGGGTGGCTGTTTCTGCTTGATTAAAATTAATGACATCCAATTCAAAAGAGCACTTGAATCGCAAAAGGTCAGGACCTTGCGTATCGTATTACTGGATTCCCACGAACTTAACCTAGCGTCCGATCTGTGTACCCATAAATCTTAAATTGTTTAAACTATAAAAAGAAAAATGATTTGATTACTTTGTGGGATTTGTTATTTACAAGAGTGTGCATTGTTTGTTCACAAATATCACCGACTTATGAATACACAAATTGAGAGTTTGGCATTTAAAATATCTGAGAACAAGAACTATAGTACCACTGACTTATAAATAGTACAGATTGAGAGTTTGACATTTATAATATGTGAGAACAAGTACTAGTAGCCAGTACATCACCTCTAATTATGCGTTGATAAGACCAAGGAATCAGCTGAAGGTGATTTGCTTTACTTCTAATATAGTAAGCAATCATTAAAATCTACTTCTTGTAACCTCTTTGACTTGTTTTACTTTTTGCATCTGTTCTCTTTAAACAATTTTTTATAATGTCAAACAAACCCAAGTCCGATCGATAACGTATTATTTTACAGCATTTTCTAATGAATGTATTCTGCGATAGTTGAATAATGGATAAGGGAATTTCCTTAATGTTAAAAATTCAACAATTACGAGTTGTAAACAACGGAATCTTAACGTTCATGTTTTCTTAAATAGTTGTGAAATTAGATATCAAAGGTTAGATTCTCCCCATCCATGAATTGTAATGGATATGTTTTCGATGGAGGAAAAGGTTAATGTAAAGGCAAACATCTCGCTCGTTATTGTCGAAACAAAATCAGGTCCATGAGACGTGGTGCACTAATGATTTATGGGTTCAGACCCTTACCGTGCATCTCTATAAATTCCGTATTTTAGTTTCAGTTTTTCTACTTTTAATAATTTCGTTTTTCTTTATATATTAATTTCGTTTTTCTTTATATATTAATTTTGTTTTTCTTTATATATTAATTTCGTTTTCCTTTATTTAATAATTTCGTTTTCCTTTATTTAATAATTTCGTTTTTCTTTATATATTAATTTCGTTTTTTCTTTATTTAATAATTTCGTTTTTCTTTATATATTAATTTCGTTTTTCTTTATTTGATAATTTCGTTTGCCATTATATAATAATTTCGTTTTTCTTTATTTAATAATTTCGTTTTTCTTTATATATTAATTTCGTTTTTCTTTATTTAATAATTTCGTTTTTTTTATATATTAATTTCGTTTTCCTTTATTTAATAATTTCGTTTTTCTTTATATATTAATTTCGTTTTCCTTTATTGAATAATTTAGTTTTTCTTTATATATTAATTTCGTTTTTCTTTACTTAATAATTTCGCTTTTCTTTATATATTAATTTCGTTTTTCTTTATTTAATAATTTCGTTTGCACTATTGGGCTTCCCGTTTTGACATTTGTCTTTTTGCCATTTTGTACATGTACAGACAAAAGTTAAGAGCACAAAGTGTGCACTGTCATTGCAAAATGTACATGTACAGAAAAAAGTTAAGAACACGAAGTGTGCTCTGTCATTGCAAAATGTACATGTCAATGTACATTTTAGATGTACAAATTTTAAAAAAGCAGTCGGAATTTGTACAGGCTGATATCGGCCATCGTAAGATATACACTTACCGGCATTGTCACAATCCATTTCCCAAAAATCGTATTTAACTTTAATGTATTTATGTAATCCTTTGACTAAGAGGAATCTCAAATCATCTTTACATTATAATTTAGTTCAAACTCTCTAATTATTCTTTATTAATATATGAAAACTAGACAGCAATTTCTGGTCTGGATATTTTTCATCATCACACCCTGTACAATATTTAGGGTATCGTTATTATAATAAAAGTTTACAACAAATTTTTGCTTCATTAAGTTGTACCCAATTGGAGAACAGCTGAAATTATGACATCATTGATTTAATCGTCAGTTACTTAATGGTATATACATGTATCACAATTTTCCCGAAACTTTCCAATATCATAATTTTAGATCAATATGCTTATCTATAATGTTTTGGTATTTTTGGTATCATGCTCGATATTCAGATTATGCCCATTTAGATGTATGACATATATTGTGAAACACCCTGTACATATCAAGGCATCAGGAAAAATCGATGCAGTTAATTTTCTGAAACTGTTATTTCTACTTTCGTTTCTTTTTCTCGACATGGTGTTAGTAACGTTATATATTAGCGTTACGTGTTTTGTTTGAATAGTCGACTATACCTAAGCAAGGTAAGACGAACGAGAATTTTATTCTAATATACGAATAATTATAATATAATTATATAGAGACTATAAATCAACTTGTTAGATGACAAGATTTCGAATTCAACCTAACATATCTAAGAGATCGGACATTTAGTTTTTGCATCCAAAATTGACAAGGGGTCATTATTTTACGGAGTCATTTTTAGCTCAACTGGTCAGAGACCAGAATAGCTTATGCGATAGTAATGCGTAATATCTATATAGAAAAATGACCCTTGGTCAATATTCTACGGGGGTCACTTTTCGTCGTTACACCGGAAATAACAGTTTTACACACAGACAGAAAATATGAATTACGGCCTTGAAATTTGACCTTTTGAAATCGAAATAGATATAGGGGGTTATCTTCCATAGCCATCTTGACTTAAGAGTTGTCAGTTGTGGTATAAAATTTCATTGCAAAAGCTCATAGGAATCTCGAGATATTGTGCGTAAAACATCAAAATAATTTTAAAAAGCTTGGAAGAAGTCAAGATATTTCGGACTAATACAATCCGTAGTTAAATTAAAACTTTAACAAAAATGTTTTTGTTTTTCTTTTTAAAGATATTTTTAGCTATCATCAAGAAATAAAACAGATGGTTTTGCAGGCGATTGCCTCAGGGCATGTATTTATGAACCATGCAGTCAATAAGATGGTATTACGCATTGCTGATGAGATATGTTTTAAACTCGATTGCTTTAACGGTTCAATACTGTAAATAACCTCTACTACTTTTATACAAGTACTTTCAGTTTTATTTCTGTTGAACACGTTAAATTGGGGTGTAGGCAAAAAAGGTCACTCCACAAAAACAATTATAAGGGGCGTAAAAATACCGTTATTTTACTTTCATTTTTGTTTCCATTTCTTCTTAAAACAATTTCGACCAATCCCTTTGTAGGATAAATTAACCACCTCAGGACGCTAAAAACTTTTAAGAGCGTTGTAGATCGATCCTGATGATATTTTTCTGAAACTGCGTTTATGGCACGCCAAATTCACAAAAATGAGATAAACATAATTTCAAAGTCGATAAACTAGGTTTATCGGTTGTAAACTATAGTTTACGGACTGTAAACTATAGTTAACAACGTTAATCTATTTTACATCCGTAAACCATAGTTAACGCCGTAATCTATGTTTCACAACCGTAAACTATACTTAACACTAAAAACAATCATTTGCGATTGCAAAACATAGATTATCTGATAAATACAGTTTCACGATTTGTAAACTATGATTAACAACTCTTAACTATAGTTTACGATTGTAAGCTATAGGTTACAAACGTGAATCTATGTTTATCAACAAAATCTATTGTTAACGCTTATTACAGACAGATAAACGTAGATTGACATTCGTAAACTATAGTTAACAACCGATTAATATAGTTTTACAGATGAAAACTATACTGAACTATTCTTTAACTATAGTTTACGGTTTGTAAACTATAGTTTACAGTCGATAAACCTAGTTTATCAAATGTGAAACTAGGTTAATCTCATTTTGTGAATTTGGCGTGCCATACATAGTTTCAAAGTCGATAAACTAGGTTTATCCGTTTTAAACTATAGTTTACGGACTGTAAACTATAGATAACAACGTTCATCTATATTTTACATCTGTAAATGATAGTTAACGCGATAATCTATGTTTCACAACCGAAAGCGATACTTGACACCAAAAACAATCATTTGCGATTGCAGAACATAGATTATCTGATAAATACAGTTTAACGATTGTAAACTATGGTTTACAACTCTTAACTATAGTTAACGATCGTAAATTATAGTTCACAGACGTGAATGTATGTTTATCAACAAAATCTATTGTTAACGTTTTTTTACAGACAGATAAACTTAGATTAGCATTCGTAAACCCTAGATAACAAATTAACAACCATTAAGTAAAGGAGAAAGGCCAAAAACTGTCCATTCTGAGAGAGAAAGAACTAATCGAGGGCCGTGGGCCCGAGATTAGTTCTTTCTCTCACAGAATGGATAGTTTGAGGCCTTTCTCCTACTTAAAACATGATTCTCTTTGTTCAGAAAATTTAACAAAGAAAATGTGCAAAACAGGTAGCAAACACACTGTAAATTCATTGTTTACAGAATGGACAGTTACAGGTAAGCTTGGGGTGCACAGCAATTCGTTGAAAAACCATTGTGTTTCCAGATGCAAATAACAAAAGGTCTTTGTCTAAAGAATGGACAGTTACAGGTGGATTTCGGGAAATGCTAATTTTTATAAAAGAATGTAACTCCTCAAAATCAGTTTATATTTTGCGTTGTAAGGGCAAACATGTTTGCCCTCCGATGGAGAGAATATATGACAGAATCGAAATCGAATTGAAACCAAAAGATGTACACAACTAGTGTTACTTTGACCTGGAAACAGAGAATAGTAAGCGTAATAGAAAATATTATCCAAAGTTTGACCCCCCAAACTTCGACGACAGAGATATTTCGAATTTAAACCGTAAATGTGTGTGGTTCTTTTGAATTCGAATTCAGTTTTTGAGGATATATTAATGCAGCAGTGTAATGGTGAAATGCAAATTGTGTTCCGAGTGTTGGATAACCATAGGCCAAACTTCGACCTGAAAATGTATATCAACTCAAATCTGGAAAGGTTTGAATTCAAATTATTTGCCACCGAAATATTCACTGCAGCAGTGTAGTTTTCATGGTGCAAACTGTTTTCTGGGTGATGAATTTAATATAAGCCAACTTCAAGCTTAAAATAATGCTTCCAAAATCTTAATCAAATGTGAAATTGTTTCATTTAAATTCAAGTTTTGTGAATTGAAATAATGTGCATTACTTATGGATTTAAATGTGAAAAATCGAACAGATCTGATGCAGACACTGCGTTCTGGATTAACTTACATCTCCAAGTTCTTTTTGTTATTCACATATACATTAAATCGTATTTAATGTATTAATTTGATTTTGTTTCCCTCTTTTGCACATGCCAAGAATTACCTGTAACTCTCCATTCTGTTTGTTTAAACTGTCCATTCTGTTTGTTTTTAAATGTCCATTCTTACTGATAAAACTGTCCATTCTTTAAAAGAATGGACAGTTTTCCAAAAAGAATGGACACTTACAGGTGACTTAATGGATTGTAAGGGGAGTTAGCTCAACACTAAGCTATAGAATGGACAACACAAACAAAAGGTTTACGTCACAATCATGTTTTAATTCTGTTGAACACCTTAAATTGGGGGATAGGCAAAAAAGGTCACTCCACAAAAACAATTATAAGGGCGTATAGATACCGTTATTTTACTTTCATTTTTGTTTCTATTTCTACAATATCGACCAATCCCTTTGTAAGATAATTAAATTAACCACCTCAGGGCGCTAAAAACTTTTCAGAGCGATGTAGATTAATCCTGATGATATTTTTATGAAATAACGTTGTCTACTTTCGTTTCTTTTTCTTGACATTAATTTTTGAATGTTATTTCTCCTCCTTCTCCCATGTAAAATTCCTGCAAATAATTCAAGTTTTTCTTTTCCCATCTAGGCCAAAAAAAAAAAAATAAAACCACTCGATTAATAAGTAACTGATATAAAAAAAATTGTATGGACATACTCTTTTCTTTTTTTTTTTTTTAAAGAACTATGTATAACTTTCTTGTTTGCAGTAAATGCCACATTTATCCAGTCTCTCTCTATACGAGGCATATATTATACATGTACAGGGTGTTTCACAATATATGCCACACATTTACAGACAAATATTTAAATGACAACAAAAGCTACATATACATTTTATATATCATTTTAATCAGCATATATTCAAAATTTTTTTTTTTTTTTTTGAGTCAGAAGTATCCTGCATTCTTCACTTCGGTTACTATGGCAACAAATCCTAAAATGTTATTCTCCAAGTGTTTTCACAACATTGTCTTAAATAACTTAAAGAGACTATAAGGCTTATAAATTTCTGACCACTGTTTTGTAAGCTTCACAGGATACTTGAAACATTTCTTGTTTATATTTGGCTTTTTAGACCCCCCAAAGTTCATATCTATTTTTATTGAAAGTTGCATTTAAATAATTCAGAACTACTGGTTTGTGTTAATTAGTGTCCACTTCTTTCGCTCTTCCTTTCAGTCAATCTTGCAAACTTTAACAGGATCTGAACGTCAACTGGCTTTAGATGCTGAAATCTTGTATGCGACACACTTAACTCAAATTTGATTTCTAAATACATAAGATATACACTTACCGGCATTGTCACATTCCATTTCCCTAAAATCGTGTTTAACTTTAATGTATTTATGTAATCCTTTGACTAAGAGGAATCTCGGATCATCTTTACATTATAATTTAGTTCAAAATCTCTAATTATTCTTTATTAATATATGAAAACTAGACAGCAATTTCTGGTCTGGATATTTTTCATCATCACACCCTGTACAATATTTAGGGTATCGTTATTTTAGTAAAAGTTTACAACAATTTTTGCTTCATTAAGTTAGCTGAAATTATGACATCATTGATTTAATCGTCAGTTACTTAATGGTATATACATGTATCACAATTTTCCCGAAACTTTGCAATATCATAATTTTAGATCAATATGCTTACCAGATTATGCCCATTTAGAGGCGTGACATATATTGTGAAACACCCTGTACATATCAAGGCATCAGGAAAAATCGATGCAGTTAATTTTCTGAAACTGTTATTTCTACTTTCGCTTCTTTTTCTCGACATGGTGTTAGTAACGTTATATATTAGCGTTACATGTTTTGTTCTACACTTGCGAATAGTCAACTATACCTAAGCAAGGTAAGACGAACGAGAATTTTATTCTAATATACGAATAATTATAATATAATTATATAGACACTATAAATGAAAATATTAAATCTCTAATAAAATAACAAAATTCACTTGATTAGGTAATAAATCAACTTGTTAGATGAAAAGATTTCGAATTCAACCTAACATATCTAAGAGATCGGACATTTATTTTAAACGAATGTTTTTTGCATCCAAAATTGACAAGGGGTCATTATTTTACGGGGTCATTTTTAGCTCTACTGGTCAGAGACCAGAACAGCTTATGCGGTAGTAATGCGTAATATCTATATAGAAAAATGACTCTCGGTCAATATTCTACGGGGGTCACTTTTCGTCGTTACACCGGAAATAACAGTTTTACACACAGACAGAAAATATGAATTACGACCTTGACATTTGACCTTTTAAAATCGAAATAGATATTGCGGGTTATCTTCCATAGCCATCATGAGAGTTGTCAGTTGTGGTATAAAATTTCATTGCAAAAGCTCATAGGAATCTCGAAGTATTGTGCGTAAAACATCAAAATAACTTTAAAAAGCTTGGAAGAAGTCAAGATATTTCGGACTAATACAATCCGTAGTTAAATTAAAACTTAAACAAAAATGTTTTTGTTTTTCTTTTTAAAGATATTTTTAGCTATTAACCACATCAGGACGCTTAAAACTTTAAAGAGCGTTGTAGATCGATCCTGATGATATTTTTCTGAAACTGCGTTTATGGCACGCCAAATGTACAAAAATGAGCTAATTAATCATAGTTATGGCACGCCAAATTCACAAAAATGAGATAAACATAGTTTCACAGTCGATAAACTAGGTTTATCGGTTGTAAACTATAGTTTACGGACTGTAAACTATAGTTAACAACGTTAATCTATATTTTACATCCGTAAACCATAGTTAACGCCATAATCTATGTTTCACAACCGTAAACTATACTTAACACTGAAAACAATCATAAAATTTGCTATTGCAAAACATAGATTATCTGATAAATACAGTTTCACGATTTGTAAACTATAGTTTACAAACCGTTAACTATAGTTAACGATCTGATAAATATAGTTTCACGATTTGTGAAACTATGATTAACAACTCTTAACTATAGTTTATGATTGTAAACTATAGTTTACAAACGTGAATCTATGTTTATCAACAAAATCTATTGTTAACGCTTATTACAGACAGATAAACTTAGATTATCAATTGTAAACTATAGTTAACATCCGTTAAATATAATTTTACAGATGAAAACTATACTTAACGAATCGTAAACTATACTTAACGATTCGTTAACTATAGTTTACGGTTTGTAAACTATAGTTTACAGTCGATAAACCTAAGCCTCAAACTGACCATTATGTCAGATATTAGACTCTAGTTTATCAATTGTGAAACTAGGTTTAGCTCATTTTTGTGAATTTGGCGTGCCATACATAGTTTCACAGTCGATAAACTAGGTTTATCGGTTGTAAACTATAATTTACGGACTGTAAACTATAGTTAACAACGTTCATCTATATTGATTGTTAACGCGATAATCTATGTTTCACAGCCGAAAACTATACTTGAAACCAAAAACAATCATTTGCGATTGCAGAACATAGATTATCTGATAAATACAGTTTCACGATTGTAAACTATGGTTTACAACTCTTAACTTTAGTTAACGATCGTAAATTATAGTTCACAGACGTGAATCTATGTTTATCAACAAAATCTATTGTTAACGTTTTATTACAGACAGATAAACTTAGATAATCATTAGTAAACCTTAGATAACAACCGTTAAATATAGTTTTACAGATGAAAACTATACTTAACGATTTGTAAACTATATATATGGCACGCCAAATTCACAAAAATGAGCTAAACCTAGTTTCACAATTGATAAACTAGAGTCTAATATCTGACATAATGGTCAGTTTGAGGCTTATAACACTTACTTTTAAAACATTTTTGTGACGTCATCTTTTGTTAAACCTGGTTCAATAAATTTGTTATTGTCCTGCACCCCGTCCAATAAGTTACCTGTAGGTGTCCAATAAGATTCAACTTATTGGACAGGTACAGGTAACGTTAAAATGAGAACAAAGGGCGAGGCAAATAAGTAAACACCAGGTAAAGGCAATGACAAATCAAACAATTTAATATGAACAATGTAGGAAATTAGTAGCGTTCAATGTTAATATTTCACAAAAAATCCTATTGAAAATGGCACAAATAATCCGGTGAATTGAATGTCTCAGATTCATTATTGTAAACGCATCCGTGGCTCCGATCATAAATTTCCTATATTCACCGTTCATTTCACAATGGATCCATAAAATTGGGCCAACAGGAAGCTGAGTGAAATTGGTATGGACACTAAGGCATCAGATGGTTACTAGACAATATGATAGTCAATGACTATTTGTTATTTGACTTTTAACTGGGGGGCTACTTCTGGAGCAACCTCACGGACCACTTTCAGTGATCAAAAATTTCATATCTGGGCAAAAACGGTGCGCAGTGCACAGATGGAAATTGATTTTTGGACAAGAAGGTCATTCAAGGGTCTTTTAGTCCACCTGAGTCACTCAGGTGACCTATTGCCATCCATTTTCGTCCGTTGTCCTGCGTCGTGTATCGTGTGTAAACATTTGAACATTTTCAGCTTCTTCTCTGAAACCAATGAAGCAATTTTAACCAAATTCGGTATATAGCATTTATGGCCGAAGGGGAACAAAAATTGTGAATTTTTATGCCCCCCCCCCCCTTGGGCCAGACTGGTGGGACCAAAACCACTAAAATTAATGTAATCTTTAGAAATCTTCTTCTTTACACATGGACATCAAGCAGTCAAGCTGTTGGCATACCTATAATAAGCATTGAGTCCTCTACCTAAATTGTGAAATTCATGGCCCCAGGGTCATGGATTCTAGTGCTAGGGCGGGGCTATATAGATTGTATAGTGAAAATTATTTTTTTTTTTGAAAATCTTCTTCACTGTTCCTGGATATTAAATAAACTAACTAAATACATAGCTAAGTTACATGATGAGCAAGAGTGACTTTTCCAAATTTATGAATTTTATGGCCCTAGGGACAGGAGTTCTGGTGTTAGGGCGGGTCTGTATTGATTCTATAGTGAAAATTTAATTTTTCTTTGAAAATCTTCTTCTCTCATTCTGGGTATTAAATAAATTAAGCACATAGTTATTATAAGCAAGAGTGTCTCGTACAAAATTATGTAAATTTCATGGCCCCAGGATGAGGGATTCTGGTATTAGGGCGGTTTTTTTTTTATTATATAGTGAAAATACATTATATCTTTGAAAATTTTCTTCTCTGCTCCTGGGTATTATGCAGATAAACTACGTATATAGCTATGATGAGCAAGGACCCTTCTTCCAGAATTGTAAATTTCAAGGCCCTGGGGTCAGGGGTACAATGGGGGACTCTACTTATAAAATAAAAATGAATAAATTGTTTGAACATGTTGAAATTAAATCTGTTTCTAGGTATTAATCAAACCTTTTTGATAAGCAAGGGTGTCGGTCAGGGGTTCATATGTAGTAGCTAGGGACACTAAGTATTGACTATTGCTGAATATTACTTATTAATTGAAATGCATTTTTGTCTCACTACCCTGCCTATACGAGGGTTGTCCGGTAAAATCGTGGACAAGTTGTCTAGCGTGAAAAATAATCTTCACTGCATTCTGAAATGTTCACTACTATTTAGTACATATTTTCTGAATAAACATAGCAAATTTAAAATAGATATATGCATAAATACACAAATTATGAGATTTTATATTATGTATTGTATCGCCTTACGGCGCACGGATAACGTCAAAGTGTCTAAAACAGCGTTACGTTTTATCTTTGCAATAAAAATAAAGTTGGATTAGTCCCAATCTTCTGATGATTTATTAGTAAGTTACGGACAATATTCCCGTCATCATTCAACTTTTAGAAAGGGCATATTAAGTTTTTAAAACCAGAACAAAAACTCAAAATGTTTTATTTTGTGGCACCCTTTGTGTTCCTACCACACTATCAAGATCCAGGGATTTCTTTTATAATTTTGAAGACTTTTTAATTCCAGATAAAAGTAAAAAGTCTATTAATAACACATGTATACACTTCACATTTTTCCCGAGCAATGTGAGTGTCGTGACAGAGCTGAAAAACCACTGGCACTCTACACTGAATTTAACTGTACTAGAATGGCATGGCTGATATCGGCCATAGTTTGAATGAAGTCAGATCACACATTACTAGCAGTATGAGTGCCAAAACTGATTTGAAATTTTGGTATGAACATTGTAAAGCTTTAAGAAAGCAGACAACGTAAAGTGTACAAAACGCTGGCAATTTTGACTTAATTAAACTGTAGAGTGTCATGGATATCAACCATCGTAGTTTTGTACTAAATGGGGACTCGATTAAGAAAGACTTCTATTTTTCGTTTGTTGTTTCGTTTTCGTTTGTTTTCCCATTTAAAATGCTCAGGAAACTGTCAAAAATTAACCAATAGTTTGAAATTTTTAAAAAGACGACAGAATTAATCAAATAGGGATAATTCTTAACCCAATCTTATCTATTTAAATCTTTTATTTCGAATCAATACTATAGTATTCTCTAATTATAAAACCTTCATTTTTTGACCGTGCGCCGTAGGACCGTACTCTGTGCACATTCAAGCATAATTATCTCTTAATTTTTTTCTATATGTTATCCAAAAAATTATGTTGCACTTAAATATGATAAATAAACATTTTCTGAAAATTTCAGCAAAGTGCGCCCATTATTATTCGAGAAAAACGCTTTGTCCACGGTTTTATCGGACAACCCTCGTAGGTATCAAGTAACCAAAATAAGCAATTACTAAGTGTATAATTATGATGAGCAATGGTGTCTATTTCAAAAATTTTAATGCCATAGCATCTAGATTAAAACAAGAACCAAATTCAATCATTGGAAAGTTGAACATTGCACGATACTCAGGTGACCTATAAGACCCATTGGCTTCTTGTCATTATACAAAGACATTTGTCAATCACACTGTTTTGGAAATAATGGCAAATTATATATTCTATAACCGACCCGGCAAACGTTCAATTCACAAATAAGAATTAACAAGGGGTGCGTTAGCAATTTTGTCTAGTGTATATCACCTGCATATGAAGTTAACGTCTTCTAGTCTTTGAGAGTCTTTTTTATACCTGGGAGGGTGTATAATGATCGAGTTGTCCGTCTGTATGTCTAGCTTTCCGTTGTAATGTTGATATTTTGACCCGTGTTGAAAATTGACCCGAGGGGGGCATTTTTCAACGTTGAGTACTGAGACCAAAGGTGTTGAATTTAGACCCTAGTCTGTTTGAAACTGAGTCGGTTCTTTGAGTTTTGATGATGAAACCGGTTCTATAAATTCAACAGCATAAAACACATATTTATGACTTGGTTTTCACAAAGCTGTCTTGTCATCTGTGACAGATTCCAATCCATCTGCATTTTTGGCTTACACAATGGTTATACCATTGATGTTTTCCCAAGCATTTGTTATTTTTGAGAATAAATTATTGATTATGTTATAATCAAAGTTTATTATCAAAATAACAAGTTATCACACTTTGCATCGCTTTCCTTGTACCTCCATACTTTCCCTTGGGGTACCTCCATACACAAGTCACGTGGCTTAGTTGACCAATCATATCAGTTGTCAGTCATTCTATAAGCGTCTATCAAAAGTACAGTTGTGTTTACATTTTTACAGTTCAATACCGCCTCCTCCCCAACCACCTTCCTTGTTTGTTGTTTTTTCTTTTCTAAGGACAATTTAGGTCATGCACAGTGGGTTCATGTGATATTGTAAACGCTTACAGGTTTACACAATGGTTATACCATTGATTTTTTCCCAAGCATGGAAATTTTTTTTGAATTGAACCATGCTTTATTGGTTATGGAATACTCATTGAACTAGTTTTATTTACATAACGAGCATATACTTTTAATGTTAGAATTACTCTGATTTCTCAGGTGCTAGTGTTCATGTTCATATAGGCAACATTCGCCCTCAGCCTGCATCTTACTCAGGTAACCAACCTGCTACATACTTCTCATCAGGTGCTAATGAACATGGCGACACATAGACAAGCCTACTTGTCCTCAGCCTGCATTATTTTTCATTTCACAGAGTAATGCGAAGCTTTTATATTGTTGTTGACGTATTCCATTTCCATCTATAGTACTTTGTATATTTATTCTTAGTTTGTAGCATGAGCCCTAAAGGCAAACATAGTATTGAATAAATTCAGTTATAATTCAACTTCGTATCCTGTTATTTTTGAGAATACACTATAATTTAATCCATAGGGTCGGGAACCAGGGAGGCGGGGGCTTGAGATTCAACTACTTTTGGTCTCAATTTTCAATTGAGAAAAAAAAACACCCCAGTTCAATATTCAACGTTGAAAAATGAACCACGGATCAATATTCAACGTAACATTGTATTTCTGCCTGTAAGCTTTTGTTTCCACGTCACAAAGCACCTTATCTTTTGTGATTTATAAAGTGCTTTTCATAGATATACTAGAAGATTGGTTATGAAAAAAGATGAATTAAATATCTTTGGACCCGGGGTATGTGCATCTTGGGGGCTGGGGGTGAAGGGTCCTGTCCACAAGCACCTATCACGTTTTCCAAGTTTTTATTTCGCGAATATGATAAGTTTGGTGCCAGTAAAGAATCACTGGCACGTAAAATATCAATATCTGTAAAAGGCTTGGAAAGCGTCAGATATTTCGGACTGTTACAATTAACAGAAATATGTTTGTCTTTTTTAAAATTATTTTTAGCTATTATCAAGAAATAGACAGCTGGGTTTGCAGGTGATTGCCTCAGGGCATGTATTTATACAACCATGCAGTCATTGAGAAGCCATTACGCATAGCTAATGAGATGTTTTTCACTCGATTGCTTTCATTAACGGTTCAATTTTCTGACTTTTCTCCATTTCAGTTGTAGTCTAATCCGGCCAAAAATTTTGGGAACTTGAACTTTATTCTCATAACTGACAAAACAGTGAAGAGAAGATATATACATTATAATGAACATGAAATTATATATGGGGATTATGCAAATTTTTCTGTGAATTACTTGTATTACTTTTTATACTTTCAGTTTGAACACGTTGAGGTGTAGGGAAAATGGTAACTCTACAAAAACAACTACTAGTATAAGGGGAGTATAAATAACGTTATTTTACTTTCATTTTTGTTTCCATTTCAACTTAAAACAATATCGACCAATCCTCTCTGTATGTACGAGGCAGAATCAAATCCAGTTACAATGAAGCGCATTGAAGTGGTAAAATTTTCCATTTGGATGAAACGTTCTGAGTCATGTTTTGATAACATCAACATATAACATTACGACACGCCCATTTCTTTAGAAACGAGACAGGAATATTCGTCGTAATGTTTTAGGACATTACACTTTCCGCACAAAAAACATGAGTTACACTGAAATTAAAATTTTTATATAAGAAAGAGACATATAGAGAGTTTCCGCTTATATGTAAAACACGCATTGAGACGATTTTATACATAATTATGATTTTATCGTGTTTATTGGATTTAGCATAACACATGTATCAGTCGAACACGTGCTTACTTTAAACATATTTTATTGAGTATAATTCAATCAGGACTGGGCAACAGGCAATGCCTATGTACACCCTCTCCTTGTATAATTGGTCAAGATACAAATTAGTAGGAAATAATACATGAACATGTATAATCAATAAAATTATAATGAAAAATAAAGATTCACAATCAAGTATTATTTATCAATATTATATCTCAAAAATAATGACCACCCCCTAACTGTATGCATATTATTTACATACTGTTCCAGCTTAAAAATAATACAAATATTTGAAAAAAAAATTATGCATTTAACACGTGCTTACTCGGTGTTTATGTAGACCTTCAATTTCATTGGCTATTTTATTTATGAAATACCTGTTCTACAGGTATTCAACTGAATCATTTGACCGATTTTTCCTTTTTTCTCGACATGCTCTTAGTTACGTTCTGTAATAGCGTTACATGTTCTGTTTTTATCGACACTTGCGAAAAGACGACTATACCTAAACAAGCTTTAAGGTAAGAATAATAATAATATGATAATGAAAAAATAATTTTTGTATATTAGCATGGTGATAACGTATTTATTATATTTAACATCATACCCTAAAACTTTATTTTGTAAAAAAAAAAATCTAAACGCCAGGGCGGCTATAATCTATACACATGGTCTAGTTTTAAAACGCATGCAATGGCAGTCAGTTGCCCTTGGAACAATAGGCAAATACAATAAATTAAAAGCCGTACCAGGAAAGGTACTTTAAGTTTAAATAAAACAAACCTTAAACTTTGAAACCCAACAGCAAAACTTAATGATAAAAGTTATGGCTTCAACTTTTTTATCGTCATCTTATTAAAATTTTAAGTAGCAATCCCCTTACACTAGACAAAATTGCTATCACATCATCTAAGAGAATGAACATTTTACAGCTGAACATTTAAACACTTTTTAAGGATGTATCTGGTATATAATTTTGTTAGTTAAATAAAAAATAATGCAAAAATTATGCATATGTCAAACCTTATTTATACGTAAATAACTATAATGTTTACTGAAGCATTACTAATTCATAGAAAAAAAATTAAAACCGTGCCTATCCCATTTTTTAAGAAAACAATTTCAAATGTATCTTTGTATTTGTGTTCTTTACATTTGTACTAAAAAAAACTCAGAAAAAACTATACTTTATGCGGTGTTAGGACGTTAGAAGAGCGTGCTAAAGCAGACAGTATGGCGTCAGCAGGGGGTTCATTCGAGAAATCTGTAAAAAAAAAAAAAATGGCGTCAGCAGGGGGTTCATTCGAGAAATCTGTAAAAAACGAAAACAACATATGAATTCCTCTCATGAATAATTGTTGCAAATAAATTTTTTTTACTATAGATAGCCTCGGCATTAAGGTAGCAGCATACAATAAGTTGAAAATTATTCCACAAAACAAGGTCATCCGGAAGTTGAGTGGTATTTGTATGTTCACTAAGACACTAGATAATTTCTAGACGATATGATAGTCAATGACTGTTTGTTATTTGATTAATAAATTTCAGGGGCAACCTAACAGACCACTTTAAGTGATCAAGAATTTCATATCTGGGCAAAAATAGAGCGCATTGCATAGCTGTAAATTGTTTTTCGGACAATAAGGTCATTCAAGGATCATTTCATGATACCAAGACATTTGTCAATCACACTGTTTTCGAAATAATGGCAAATTATATACACTATAAACAATCCGGTGAACGTTCATTTCACAAATAAGAATTAACAAGTGCTGCGTTAGCAATTTTGTCTAGTGTATATCATCTGCATATGAAGTTAATGTCTTCCAGTCTTTAAAAGTCTTTTTTTTATACCTAGGAGGGTGTATTGTGATCGAGTTGTCCGCCATGTATGTCTAGCTTTCCGTCCTTCCGTCTGTCTAGCTGTATTTCTGTCTGTCAATAACGCTTTCGTTTCCGCGCGATATCTCGAGCCTTTGAGTATTTCAATAAAATTTTACTTAACAACCACCCATGGTCTCAAGAAGATCCATGTTGAATTTGAGGCCAAAAGGTCAAATATCAAACCATAAGCTTAAAAAATTCTGTCTGAATTAACACTTTTGTCTCCGCACAATTATCTCGAGATGCCTTTGGGCTTTTGAAATGAAATTTTATGCCCGACTCCCATATTGAATATTGAAGATACACCCCTTGCCACACACACACTATTAATTTCGATTTCAAAGGGTCAAATGTCAAGGTTGTGATTCATATTTTCCATATAATTGTGTGTATGATACTGTCATTTCCGGCCGATGTGTCAAGAAGCTTTTGGGGTTTTGCAATGGGGTTTTGTACCATAACTCCCTTCCTATGTCCCCCAACCCGCCAATCTAGATCCACACTGCTCTTCTTTTTGCCATAAGAAAACAGGGATAGCTTGTTTGGTTTATGATCGATCTAATCTAATATTTGTGAAATCTCTCTGAATCTACAAAACCGTGCCAATACAATTAATTGGTCAAGGATCAAAATGCCTATTTCATATTCAGTTTATAAAACTCAGCTTTTGTTGATGGTTGTAACAATAACATGCCATGTGGTTAGTTTGATATTTTCTCCTCATGACTAATTTTATAAATACGATATTTTAAGAAGTCTCATGTCTCAAGTGTTGTCATTTGAAAGTTTCTAGTGTAACTGTAATATATTCATAAAAAAAAAACAAGTTTCTTTACACATGTCAAATACAAACTTGAACACGACAAGATCGAATTTATTGCAGAATGCTGTCTAAGATCAAGGATGGCTGTACAATGAAACATTCTTCTCAAACAATTACTAGTATATTTTCATGACAGTGTACATTGTTGTTTACGAGTAATTCAATCTGTTATTCTCTCTACCATATCTCATTTAGGTTTTGTTCGATATTCTTCTATAGGTTTAACTTCCTTGTGTTATTGAATTATGAATTTATTATGCAACATTTAAAATGTTCTCTTTTTTGGCCGGTGCATGCAGTCTGCAATATCACACATTTTATGAATATTACCTTATAAATCTAAAAAGCGGGAAGATCAATTTTGTAGCCATGTATCAGTTCCTGATTTATTAAATGAAATCAAATCAAAGTATTTAGGAATAATAAGGTGAAAAGCAGAGATCTAATAGTACTCCAACCACGAAATCAAATCCCCACAAACCAATATTATTTCCTCAAACCTCGAATATTTGACCCAACGAAAATATGTGATTTTACAGTATCTGACTGCATTGTACAAATATTTAATTTTCGATGGATGTTTTTAACGATGAGAAATAAAAACAATACGATGAAAGTGTTTCAATAAATAAACTTAATATTTAAAGAAAGTAATCCTTATTTTAACACAGGTGTGACAATGTAAATCATATGTACATTATTCCAGTGTATTCACATAGATTACATTTTTGCTTGTCTTATGACGACATAAACATTTATCTGTATTATGCTTGATAAAGTCATATTTAGACCTGAACTTTTTTTTAAATAAGTATGACAAACTTACTCTGTGCAACAAAAACGATGTCACGGTTTTTGTGATTTCCAGCTCAATTCATGCATGAAGCTTTTTTGGGACAAGAAAATATTTAAGGATTAAAATTTAGAAACGTTGATCCCAGTTGTTTGGAGACCTTTCTTTGAAATTTTATGAATTAAGATAAATAAAAATTACTCTTGGGTAATATTTTGATATATAATTGATTGATAAAGAGGGAAATCTTAGTATTGAAGATAGGTGAATGAATTCTTAAACAATTCGCAAAAAGCCCAAGAGCATTATTAATTTATTCAAAATCTGATTCATAATATTTCCAGGATTATCTTAAGAAGAGGAAAATATTTAATTTTTAGTTTCCTTTGTAAAAAATTGTTCTGACGAATAAAATGCCACCCAAAAACAGGAGAAAAGGTAACAATAGTCAAAACAAAGGAAAGAAGAGAAACGGAAATGGCAAATCAAAGGAAAAAGCACAAACAGAATCAAATGAAGCTGTGTGTGAGTCCGTCAACGAGAACAGAGATGGGTGTGCCTTAAAACAGCCACAAGAAGATAAGAAGAAATCCACTGGTGATGGTACAGACACACACACACCAGAGCAGTCAGGTAATAGATCTCCAAGAGTCTCGGAAAATACAAATCTTGAACAGCAGTATAAACCAGAGGGTCAAGATGCGGAGAATATGAATGTAAATGAAAATGTTCCAAGTAGGGATACACATGAAATTAAGCAGTTTAGGAAAAAATCTTCTGCAGAAGGTTATAAACCAGATCTTAGACAGCAGGATAAACCAGAGGATCAAGATGCGGAGAATGTGAATGTAAATAAAAATGATTCAAGAAGGGATACACAGGCGATTGGAAAGCTTAGCAAAGAATCTTCTGCAGAAGGTAACAAACCAGATCTTGAACAGCAGGATAAACCAGAGGATCAAGATGCGGAGAATATGAATGTAAATGAAAATGATTCAAGTAGGGATACACAGGCGATTGAGCAGCTTAGCACAGAATCATCTGCAGAAGGTAACAAACCAGATCTTGGACAGCAGGATAAACCAGAGGATCAAGATGCGGAGAATATGAATGTGAATGAAATTGATTCAAGTAGGGATACACATGCGATTGAGCAGCTTAGCACAGAATCATCTGCAGAAGGTAGCAAACCAGATCTTGGACAGCAGGATAAACCAGAGGATCAAGATGCGGAGAATATGAATGTAAATGGAAATGTTCCAAGTAGGGATACACATGAAATTAAGCAGCTTAGCAAAGAATCTTCTCCAGAAGGTAACAAACCAGATCTTGGACAGCAGGATAAACCAGAGGATCAAGATGCGGATAATATGAATGAAAATGATTCAAGTAGGGATACACAGGCGATTGAGCAGCTTAGCACAGAATCATCTGCAGAAGGTAACAAACCAGATCTTGGACAGCAGGATGAACCAGAGGATCAAAATGAGGAGAATATGAATTTAAATGAAAATGATTCAAGTAGGGATACACAAGTTAGCACACACCTTGGACAGAGGATCAAGATGCGGAGAATATAAATGTAAATGAAAATGATTCAAGTAGGGATACACAGGTTGAGCAGCTTAGCATTACAGAGAGATCAAAATCTAGGCGGTGAAGATCCTTCCAATATTAATTCAAAAAAGAGTCACCTAGATAAGGATGAACAAGAGCAGTCTAGCAATCAGACCTCATCTGAAACAAAGATATCTGTTTCCATAGAAAATAAAGGGAATAGTGTAACGGGGAATATGAACTTCAATGAATTTGATACAGCTTTGCATAAACTAGAGCCGTCTAGAAATCGAGCTTCTAGTCACTCGGATGGCACGGATTCTGCACCTGGGGATAAAACAGAGAATCCAATAATTAAGAAAATGGATACAAAAGAGACCGATTCAAGAAAGGAAACACATGAGCAAATGCAGCCTAGAAATGGACCTTCTGCAGAATCAAACATAACAGGAGTTTTTAGACACTCAAATAACACTGATATTTTCCAGGGAGATAGAACAGAGAGTCAAGATATTAACAATATCAATACAAAAGAGAGTCTCCCAAGTAGTGAAACACAAGAAACAGAGCAGCATGGAAACGGCGCCTCTGCAGATGTCGACAAAACAGGCATTTTAGAAGACTCGGATAACAATGATTCCGTAGACTGGGATAAAACAGACAGTCAAGAAACTAACAATATCAATACAAATGGGAGTCTCCAAAGTAGAGAAACACAAGAGGAAAAGCAGCATGGAAATGAGGCTTCTGCAGTTGACGACAAAACAGGCATGTTAGAATACTCAGATAATTTTAGTTCTGAACATGGTGATTCTGAGCATGGAGATAGAACAGAGAGTCAAGATACAAACAATATAAATAAAAATAAGAGTCCCCCAAGTAGTGAAACACAAGAAAAACAGCATGGAAATGAGGTTTCTGCAGATGACGACATAACTGGCATTTTAGGAGACTTGGATAACAATGAATCCGTAGGCGGGGGTAAAACAGATAATCAAGATTATAACAATATCAGAACAAATGAGAGTCTTCCAATTAGTGAAACACAAGAGGAAAAGCAGCATGGAAATTTAGACGGTGAAGGTCCCCCTAATATTAATTCAAAAAAGAGTCAACTAAATACGAATGAAGAAGAGCTATCTGGCAATCAGTCTTCATCTGAAACAAAGACATCTGTCTCTATAGAGAACGCTAAAAAGGAGAACAGTGAAATTGGGGATTTGAGCTTCAATGAATTTGATTTAGATTTGCATAAACTAGAGCCGTCTAGGAATCGAGCTTCTAGTGACTCTGATGACACGGATTCTGCACCCGGGGATAAAACAGAGCATTTAGATATTAAGACGATGGATACAGAAGAGACCGATTCAAGAAAGGAAACACATGAGCAAATGCAGTCTGGAAATGGACTTTCTGCAGAATCAAACATAACAGGAGTTTATGGACACTCAAATAACAGTAATATTGTCCATGGAGATAGAACAGAGAGTCAAGTTATTAAGAATATCATTACAAAAGAGAGTCTCCAAAGTAGTGAAACACAAGAAACAGAGCGCCATGGAAACGGCGCCTCTGCAGATTTCAACAAAACAGGCATTTTAGACGACTCGGATATCAATGATTCTAAACATTGGAAAAAAACAGAGAGTCAAACTTCTAACAAAATTAGTACAATTGAGAGTCTCCCAAGTAGAGAAACACAAGAGGGGAAGCAGCATAGAAATGGAGATTTTGCAGATAACGACAAAACATACTTTTTTAAAGACTCGGATAACATTGATTCTGAGCATGGTGATTCTGAGCATGGAAATAAAACATACAGTCAAGACATAAACAATATAAATACAAGTGAGAGTCACACAAGTAGTAAAACACAAGAAGAAAAGCAGCGTGGAACTGAGGCTTCTACAGAAATAAGCATTTTACAAGACTCGGATAACAATGATGACAGGGATGAAACAGACAATCAAGAAACTAACAATATCAGAACAAATGAGAGTCTTCTAAGTAGTGAAATACAAGAAGAAAATCAGCATAGAAATGGATCTTCTGCAGATGTCGACAAATCAGGTCTTTTAGATATTAATGATTCTGAGCATGGGGATGGAATAGATAGTCAAGATGTAAAAGAAATAAAATCAAATGAGAATAATTCAATGAAGGCTACACAAGAGTCAGAGCGACCTAGGATTGGAGCTGTAGGAGATTCAGACAGAATGGGGTTAGAATTAAAAATGAGTTGTTCAGAGGACCAAGAGGGGAAGAATATGGATTTAGATGAGAGTCACCAAAGTGAGGAAACACCAGAGCTAAAACAGGACTCTGAAGATACAAAGAAAACTGTATCTATAGAGAACGCAAAAACAGGAAATCATGACACGCAGGATTTGATATCTCCTGAATCTGAGAAGGTGGAGGAAGGTGTGCTAGAAGACAATGGTGAGAGCCAAAATACAGTGTCTAAAACGTATTTTCGTGTCTATGATATATGCTTGATTTCGATGTTTCCAAACTTAACTGTTTCAGCCTTAATTGTGGTTTTCTTATGTTCCTACTTAACAGGAAGTCTCAGCCAAGAAAGAATCAATGGAGAAGAAAGACTTAAAGACGCTCAGCAAATGACAGAAGAATTACTGAAGTATCAAAGTTCAGAAGAAGAACTTCATGGTGTGTTTTTGCTTTGAAATATTAATTGGCTAAATAAACACCAGCAGATTATTACGATGGGATTTGGGAGAAATAAAACATCATTACTTTTTTTCTGAAATTTCCATTCATTCATTCAAATTTTCTTCAGAATAAATCAAGGAGCAGCTCTAATTGGTCAGATTTTTTCCTATTAGTAGAACCGGGACTGTTTAGATTGTTGATAATCAAAACTAATTCCAGAAGTAAAATTTAAAAATATCTTATTTCTAGCAAGACTGGCGGAGGCCAATGAAGAAACTTTGAGACTACGGGTAGAAGAACAAAGTGGTGAGAAATTTTGTTTCGTCATCATCGTACACATTGACTCATAAAAGTAAACAAAAAATCCCCATGTAACTAATATATTTAAGTAATCACTGACAAGTAAGTAGAGTATGCCAGGGCATCAACGATAGTTGGAAACGTGGGATAATTTTCAACTGGAGATATATATGTTTGATATATGATATATTTTGATATAAGCCTTAATTGTGATTTTCTGATGTTCCTACTTGACAGATAGTCTCAGCCAAGGAAGAATCATTAGAGAAGAGAGACTTAAAGACGCTCAGCAAATGAAAGAGGAATTACTGAAACATCAAAGTACAGAACAAGAACTTCTTGGTGTGTTTTATTTGCTGAATAAACACCAGCTGATTAAAACAGTTGCATTTATGGAAATATAAAACAACACAATTTTACTGAAATTTATTTATAAAGAAGAAATTTTAAATACTTTTTATGTGTTGTTCTACTTCTGATTCTTTGTGAATATTTTCTTTCTTAACTTGATATATTCAGTAATTCAACACAAATTTATCATTTCTCCAGAATAAACAAGGAACAACTCTAAATAGTCAGCTCTTTTGCAACTTATTAGAACCTGGACTGTTTAAATTGATGATAATCATATCCAATTCCCAAAAAAAAAATTAAAAATTTATTTTTAGCAAAACTTGGGAGGCCAATGAAGAGATAGAAAATTTGAAAAGACAGGTTGAAGAACAAAGTGGTGAGAAATTTTGTTTCATCATCATCTTACAATTTCACTCATATAAGTAAACAGAAAAAACCATGATAGTGATATATTTAAGGAATCACTGTCTAGTTAGTAGAGTATGCCAGGGCATCAACAATAGTTGGAAACTTTGGACGTTTTTCAATTAGAGATACAGTACCGACCAGACCCAACCTGACACAAAGCAGTCCCAGAGCAGTCCCGGGGACTGCTTTCTGGGACTGCTAAAGCAGTCCCACAGCAGTCCCAGAGCAGTCCCACAGCGGTCCCAGAGCAGCCCCACAGCAGTCCCAGAGCGGTCCCAGCAGTCCCAGCGGTCCCAGAGAGCAGTCCCAGCAGTCCCAGAAAGCAGTCCCAGCAGTCCCAGAGGGCGGGGTTTATTTATTTAATGGGCGGAGCTAACTCAGAAATGAGATTCCCAATAAACAATGGAACTATAAAAGGCTGTAGAATTTGATTCTGGGTAGTATGCCTGGAATCCTGATATGTGTGCAACGGTCATTTATGAACAGTACGCGCATAGAAACAAAATTGAAATAACATTAATTGAAGAAAGAAGGCTTACACACGTACATGTATGAAATTAAACTGAACATGAATATTACACCAGAGCAGTCCTAAATTAAAATTAATTAAAATTTATTATTTATTAATTAAAATAAATCACAATTATCTGGTATATTGATAATTCGATTTCTTTATATCTGTAATTGATACTGTTTCCCTATTTATTTTTTATACAGAAAATTAAACTAGAATTAATTATTTTACACCAGAATTAGCTTTAAATAGATCGTATCCTATGGCCAATTTCCATACTATCGGGATACTCTTATAAATTTTCTTAAGTATTGGGGCTTTTCAAAAAAAAATTCTTTGTTGATTTTGCCAAGTATTCATTTTCAGGCATGATTATTTTTACCGACATGTCAATTTAATCATTTTAAATTTCTCTGTCTCTATAATATTGTGCTTTAAGTTTTAAGTGCTTCTTTTGTTAATGTTAGAGTGTATATCTGTAAATCACACGAATGGAACCCTCAGATTATGTTCAAAATTAATTAATCCTGAAAGAAATTCATACACATTTCATTTATCAATTTTAATTTTGCTTTACATAGATTGAAATTAGGATCATTGTTGACCAGTATGTTCAATGATGTGAAACGCTGATATGTATACCCAAATAACATACACTGACTTTCTGCCCAAAGGCGATTGAAACCGCGAGTGTTGATACCATTCTTATACACATTAATCGGCGGTGTAAACAGGAGCAATACAAAAAAAAATTAAATCACAATTCCCGGTATTTTCAACTGTTTATTTTTGAAATTTATGTACTTTTTCATAACTTGTTTATAAATCAAAAACTACCGGTAATTCATTAATATTTTCCACAGTGATTTTCCACATTGTTTATGTTACGGAAGAATTAATGGAGGCATTAATTAATTTAATTTTTTAATTTTATTTTATGGTCATTTATTAAAGTGTGATATTTTATATTTGATGGTAAAAAACAAGTACCTTTTTTAATTAAAAATCATTTATCTAATTGTAATAATTATTATAAAATAGTACAAATGCAGATTTTTAGCATTTAATTTTACATTGAATACCCCATAATAAAAAGGCCTACATGTGGATATTTTTTTCTCATAAACCTTATCTTATATTAGGGAAAAAAATTATTCTTCTCCTGACTTCCTTATTTAACAAGTTTATTTTTTAAAAGTTTTTTTTCTAAACTACATTTGTGTAAATATACAGTCTAAGTAAATATTAAGTAACTATAATAATCACTACTTATTAAAAGATTGTAAGAAATCCTTGCTTTTTAAACAGTTTAAACTCATCTCTGCTACAAGTAAACAAAACAACTGGGGGCCTGCAAATTCAGAATACACAAAGGGGCGGAGCTATCATGTCACTCAGAACCTTTTTTCACACATGAGTGAACAAAGCAGTCCCAGAAAGCAGTCCCAGGGACAGCTGGGACTGCTGGGTCTGCTTTTTAGAGCAGTCCCAGAGCAGTCCTACAGCGGTCCCATAGCAGTCCCAGAGCGGTCCCAAAGCAGTCCCGGGGACTGCTTTCTGGGACTGCTTGGGTGTCAGGTTGGGTCTGGTCGGTACTGTATAGTATATGTTTGATTTCGATATACCCACTTCAACTGTTAAGCCTTAATTGTGGTTTTCTTATGTTCCTACTTGACAGATAGTCTTAGCCAAGAAAGAATCATTGGAGAAGAAAGACTGCAAGATGCTCAGCAGATGAAAGAGGAATTACTGAAACATCAAACTACAGAAGAGGAACTTCATGGTGTGTATTTGCCTTGAAATATTAATTAATATTTTTTTAAATAAACACCAACCGATTATTACGGAGACATTATGGAAATATAAACTATATAATTTTACTGAAAATTATTTAAAATTAACAATATCAATTATATAAAACTCTAAATAGTCAGCTCTTTTGCAACTTATTAGAACCTGGACTGTTTAGATTGATGATAATCATATCCAATTCCCAAAAAAAAAAAAAAAATTAAAAATTTATTTTTAGCAAAACTTGGGGAGGCCAATGAAGAGATAGAAAATTTGAAAAGACAGGTTGAAGAACAAAGTGGTGAGAAATTTTGTTTCATCATCATCTTACAATTTCACTCATATAAGTAAACAGAAAAAACCATGATAGTGATATATTTAAGGAATCACTGTCTAGTTAGTAGAGTATGCCAGGGCATCAACAATAGTTGGAAACTTTGGACATTTTTCAATTAGAGATATAGTATATGTTTGATTTCGATATACCCACTTCAACTGTTAAGCCTTAATTGTGGTTTTCTTATGTTCCTACTTGACAGATAGTCTTAGCCAAGAAAGAATCATTGGAGAAGAAAGACTGCAAGATGCTCAGCAGATGAAAGAGGAATTACTGAAACATCAAACTACAGAAGAGGAACTTCATGGTGTGTATTTGCCTTGAAATATTAATTAATATTTTTTTTAAATAAACACCAACCGATTATTACGGAGACATTATGGAAATATAAACTATATAATTTTACTGAAAATTATTTAAAATTAACAATATCAATTATTTTAAAAAATGCTTTCCGCTTCTGATTCTTTGTGAATATTTTCTTTCTTAACTTGATCTATTCATTCATTCAAATTTGCTTCAGAATAAAACAAGGAGCAGCTCTAAATGGTTAGCTCTTTTGCATCTTATTTATTATATCATTTATAGCAAAACTTGCGGAGGCCAATGAGGAGATAGGAAATTTGAGACGACAGGTTGAAGAACAAAGTGGTGAGAAATTTTGTTTCATCATCATCTTACAAATGGACTCATATAAGTAAACAGGGAGAACCCAATGTAACTGATATGTTTAAGAAATCACTGTCTAGTTAGTAAAGTATACCAGGGCATCAACGATAGATGGAAACGTGGGATAATTTGCATAACGTTCGAAGTCTGTTAAGCATAAATAACTAGTATCCCACGTGTCCAATTGTTGCAGATGTCCCTGACATACTCTAGTAAATAGACAATGATTCGTTATATTTCTATTTCATTGTGAAATTCAAATAAAATAGTTTTAGTTTTTTTTAATTGTAGATTAATTGATTTAACTATTATTAGCTTCACCTTTTATTTAAAATTTATTAATTTGAAATCAATCCGCGACGAATAATTTTCGCGACTGAGGAAACATTCCTTACAAATACTTAAAGATAAGATAAGTCGCTGAACTCTCAGAAATTTCTCGCACGAGAATAAAAGTTAGTTTACAGTATATTCTAAATACACATACAGGTATGCGTTACCATGTGCCAAATCAGGAAACGGATCGTCTTCCTCATGATAATGCAATGTCTAGTTGGACACAGGAAACGAATAATCTACAAGACAGAGAAAATCTTGGTCAGATTCTGTTTTCAATTTAACGATTCTTGATTACATCCACATGAAAAAAAAACCCACTTACAATCATTGAAATTTGAATATTGTATTAAAATGAATATGAAAAATACTTGCAACACTAATTATTTCATGTTTTGTTAGAATATACTTCATACGAAAGAAAAATAAAGGATTTGGAAAATGAGCTACATTCACAACAAGGTATTTATTGGTTGATGATTCAATGAATGATTGTATGATTGAATTCAGATAAATCAAATGTATCCGTCTTAGTACTCATATTCAAAAATTTTCTAAGAAATATTTCTTGATTACAGAAAGAGTGAACGATAACGAAGCACAAATTGAACAACTGAACAAAACGATCAACGATAAGTCTGGTATTTGTTCATTTTTTATGGAAATATTTAAATTATAAAACATTGTACACAACATGCACATTTCTTAATTATTAAACCCCCGGCAAACGAAGTTTAGGGGGGGGGGTATATTGGAATCACCATGTCCGTCTGTCCGTCTGTCTATCTGTAGACGAGATTTTGTCCGGACCATTACTCAGAAACTATTGGAAGGATTTGTCTGAAAATTTATACACATATTATTTACCATATGAATGTGTGCACCTTATATTTTCATCTTGATTGGATGATTATTTTGAATTTTACAGGTGTTTTTTCATTTTTATTTTGTGGTCTTGTTCAGACCGTTTCTCACAAACTATTGTAAGGATTTATCTGAAAATTTGTACACTTATTATTCACCATATGAATGAGTGAACCTGGAATTTTCAACTTTATTTGTCCATTTTTCTGCATTTTACAGGTTTTATTTTTATTTGAATTGACTTTGTTCATTTTGGGCTCATGTACAAGGTTTGAGACATAGAATCTAGAATATCTGTATAAAATGTGAACTACAGCTTAAAACAACTCATTAAAACAAAAAAAAAGAAACATCATCAAGTGTTTAAAACAGTTTATACATTACACAGAAGATAATGTAAATTCGTTTGTCTCTTGGGAATAATGACTGGACATGCATCCAGTTAAAGAAAAATTAATGAGTTTGGTGTTGGAGGTTGTTAAGGTTGTTAAGCCTGTGTGTTATCTGATCTCCAGGGAATAAGGCACAAGAATTAAAGATCTCTCTTCTCTAATTCTCTTAATTGTAATTTATTGTCTGTCAAAGCACTTCATTACTGGATGACCAGCTCTTTATTTTCAAAAGGGATTTGATCTATCAGGATTAATTTGATTTTGTATAATGATTTTTTTTAAACAATCAGTTTGCAGAGTGTCATGACACATACATGTACATGTAATTGCAATATATTTCTTTAATTTCTTTAATATATTTCTTTAATGCAGAAATAAAAAAAAATATGTTACCTTGAATTATATTTCACTGCAAATTTTTGTAAGTAAATAGTGAACACTTCTAGATCCATAAAGTATTTTTGAATTGGCACCTTCTCTGAAAAACCCAGCGGGGGGTATTTGTCCCTATTGGACAGTTCTAGTTAACTTTCTGGTATGAAACCAGAAGGGATTAAAATTCAGTAGAATGCCCATCTGCCTATATATAGATACATAACTTCCACCTTTTTACTTCAGATTCAGTAAAATTTTGCACATTACTAATTGAATTTAATGAAAAGGTATTGCTTCATTAATTTCATCTCCAAACTGCATTTGGATAAATTAAATAGATACCTTATCGTTTGAAAATCCTATGATGTAAAACAGATTTCAGTATATATTTCACAATCAAGGAAAATATGAAATTTTTGTCTACTTTCCTTTAGATGAAAATTGCCGTTTACTACAAAGAATTCTCAAGTTGGAAACAGCTGAAAAACAATTAAATGGTAAGTGGACTGTAATACATCCGTTATTTACTCAACTACCATTCCATTTAATACGTCAGTAGAAGTGTGTTACTTGATTTTGTTTAAATAACTACATGTACATAGTGACATTTTGGTTTATTAAATGTGTGTATTTTATTGTATAAGATCAAAATAACATATAAAAAAATTAATCATATTTATGTTTTTATTAATTATATTAAGTCTTTGTTTTTAGAAATAAAGACCAAGGCATCTGAAGGTATGTAAAAACAAAAAAGTAACCTAAAGGTGTGCTAGAAGACAATGGTGAGAACCAAAATACAGTGTCTAAAACGTATTTTCGTGTCTATGATATATGCTTGATTTCGATGTTTCCAAATTTAACTGTTTCAGCCTTAATTGTGGTTTTCTTATGTTCCTACGTAACAGATAGTCTCAGCCAAGAAAGAATCAATGGAGAGGGAAGACTTCAAGACGCTCAGCAAATAACAGAGGAATTACTGAAACATCAAAGTACAGAAAAAGTACTTTATGGTATGTTTTTGCCTTGAAATATTTATTGACTAAATAAATACCAGCAGATTATTACGATGGGATATGGGAGATTTAAAACATCATGATCATTTTACTGATATTTCCATTCATTCATTTAACATTTCTTCAGAATAAATCAAGGAGCAGCTCTAATTGGTCAGATTTTTTCCTATTAGTAGAACCGGGACCGTTAAGATTGTTGATAATCATAACTAATTCGAAAAGTAAAATTTAAAAATATGTTACTTGTATTTCTAGCAAGACTTGCGGAGGCCAATGAAGAAACTTTGAGACTACGGGTAGAAGAACAAAGTGGTGAGAAATTTTGTTTCGTCATCATCGTACATTTCGTCATCATCGTACACATTGACTCATAAAAGTAAACAAAAAATCCCCATGTAACTAATATATTTAAGTAATCACTGACAAGTAAGTAGAGTATGCCAGGGCATCAACGATAGTTGGAAACGTGGGATAATTTTCAACTGGAGATATATATGTTTGATTTTGATATATTTTGATATAAGCCTTAATTGTGATTTTCTGATGTTCCTACTTGACAGATAGTCTCAGCCAAGGAAGAATCATTAGAGAAGAGAGACTTAAAGACGCTCAGCAAATGAAAGAGGAATTACTGAAACATCAAAGTACAGAACAAGAACTTCTTGGTGTGTTTTATTTGCTGAATAAACACCAGCTGATTAAAACAGTTGCATTTATGGAAATATAAAACAACATAATTTTACTGAAATTTATTTATAAAGAAGAAATTTTAAATACGTTTTTATGTGTTGTTCTACTTCTGATTCTTTGTGAATATTGTCTTTCTTAACTTGATATATTCAGTAATTCAACACAAATTTATCATTTCTCCAGAATAAACAAGGAACAACTCTAAATAGTCAGCTCTTTTGCAACTTATTAGAACCTGGACTGTTTAGATTGATGATAATCATATCCAATTCCCAAAAAAAAAAAAAAAAATTAAAAATTTATTTTTAGCAAAACTTGGGGAGGCCAATGAAGAGATAGAAAATTTGAAAAGACAGGTTGAAGAACAAAGTGGTGAGAAATTTTGTTTCATCATCATCTTACAATTTCACTCATATAAGTAAACAGAAAAAACCATGATAGTGATATATTTAAGGAATCACTGTCTAGTTAGTAGAGTATGCCAGGGCATCAACAATAGTTGGAAACTTTGGACGTTTTTCAATTAGAGATATAGTATATGTTTGATTTCGATATACCCACTTCAACTGTTAAGCCTTAATTGTGGTTTTCTTATGTTCCTACTTGACAGATAGTCTTAGCCAAGAAAGAATCATTGGAGAAGAAAGACTGCAAGATGCTCAGCAGATGAAAGAGGAATTACTGAAACATCAAACTACAGAAGAGGAACTTCATGGTGTGTATTTGCCTTGAAATATTAATTAATATTTTTTTAAATAAACACCAACCGATTATTACGGAGACATTATGGAAATATAAACTATATAATTTTACTGAAAATTATTTAAAATTAACAATATCAATTATTTAAAACTCTAAATAGTCAGCTCTTTTGCAACTTATTAGAACCTGGACTGTTTAGATTGATGATAATCATATCCAATTCCCAAAAAAAAAAAAAAAATTAAAAATTTATTTTTAGCAAAACTTGGGGAGGCCAATGAAGAGATAGAAAATTTGAAAAGACAGGTTGAAGAACAAAGTGGTGAGAAATTTTGTTTCATCATCATCTTACAATTTCACTCATATAAGTAAACAGAAAAAACCATGATAGTGATATATTTAAGGAATCACTGTCTAGTTAGTAGAGTATGCCAGGGCATCAACAATAGTTGGAAACTTTGGACATTTTTCAATTAGAGATATAGTATATGTTTGATTTCGATATACCCACTTCAACTGTTAAGCCTTAATTGTGGTTTTCTTATGTTCCTACTTGACAGATAGTCTTAGCCAAGAAAGAATCATTGGAGAAGAAAGACTGCAAGATGCTCAGCAGATGAAAGAGGAATTACTGAAACATCAAACTACAGAAGAGGAACTTCATGGTGTGTATTTGCCTTGAAATATTAATTAATATTTTTTTTAAATAAACACCAACCGATTATTACGGAGACATTATGGAAATATAAACTATATAATTTTACTGAAAATTATTTAAAATTAACAATATCAATTATTTTAAAAAATGCTTTCCGCTTCTGATTCTTTGTGAATATTTTCTTTCTTAACTTGATCTATTCATTCATTCAAATTTGCTTCAGAATAAAACAAGGAGCAGCTCTAAATGGTTAGCTCTTTTGCATCTTATTTATTATATCATTTATAGCAAAACTTGCGGAGGCCAATGAAGAGATAGGAAATTTGAGACGACAGGTTGAAGAACAAAGTGGTGAGAAATTTTGTTTCATCATCATCTTACAAATGGACTCATATAAGTAAACAGGGAGAACCCAATGTAACTGATATGTTTAAGAAATCACTGTCTAGTTAGTAAAGTATACCAGGGCATCAACGATAGATGGAAACGTGGGATAATTTGCATAACGTTCGAAGTCTGTTAAGCATAAATAACTAGTATCCCACGTGTCCAATTGTTGCAGATGTCCCTGACATACTCTAGTAAATAGACAATGATTCGTTATATTTCTATTTCATTGTGAAATTCAAATAAAATAGTTTTAGTTTTTTTTAATTGTAGATTAATTGATTTAACTATTATTAGCTTCACCTTTTATTTAAAATTTATTAATTTGAAATCAATCCGCGACGAATAATTTTCGCGACTGAGGAAACATTCCTTACAAATACTTAAAGATAAGATAAGTCGCTGAACTCTCAGAAATTTCTCGCACGAGAATAAAAGTTAGTTTACAGTATATTCTAAATACACATACAGGTATGCGTTACCATGTGCCAAATCAGGAAACGGATCGTCTTCCTCATGATAATGCAATGTCTAGTTGGACACAGGAAACGAATAATCTACAAGACAGAGAAAATCTTGGTCAGATTCTGTTTTCAATTTAACGATTCTTGATTACATCCACATGAAAAAAAAAAACCCACTTACAATCATTGAAATTTGAATATTGTATTAAAATGAATATGAAAAATACTTGCAACACTAATTATTTCATGTTTTGTTAGAATATACTTCATACGAAAGAAAAATAAAGGATTTGGAAAATGAGCTACATTCACAACAAGGTATTTATTGGTTGATGATTCAATGAATGATTGTATGATTGAATTCAGATAAATCAAATGTATCCGTCTTAGTACTCATATTCAAAAATTTTCTAAGAAATATTTCTTGATTACAGAAAGAGTGAACGATAACGAAGCACAAATTGAACAACTGAACAAAACGATCAACGATAAGTCTGGTATTTGTTCATTTTTTATGGAAATATTTAAATTATAAAACATTGTACACAACATGCACATTTCTTAATTATTAAACCCCCGGCAAACGAAGTTTAGGGGGGGGGGTATATTGGAATCACCATGTCCGTCTGTCCGTCTGTCTATCTGTAGACGAGATTTTGTCCGGACCATTACTCAGAAACTATTGGAAGGATTTGTCTGAAAATTTATACACATATTATTTACCATATGAATGTGTGCACCTTATATTTTCATCTTGATTGGATGATTATTTTGAATTTTACAGGTGTTTTTTCATTTTTATTTTGTGGTCTTGTTCAGACCGTTTCTCACAAACTATTGTAAGGATTTATCTGAAAATTTGTACACTTATTATTCACCATATGAATGAGTGAACCTGGAATTTTCAACTTTATTTGTCCATTTTTCTGCATTTTACAGGTTTTATTTTTATTTGAATTGACTTTGTTCATTTTGGGCTCATGTACAAGGTTTGAGACATAGAATCTAGAATATCTGTATAAAATGTGAACTACAGCTTAAAACAACTCATTAAAACAAAAAAAAAGAAACATCATCAAGTGTTTAAAACAGTTTATACATTACACAGAAGATAATGTAAATTCGTTTGTCTCTTGGGAATAATGACTGGACATGCATCCAGTTAAAGAAAAATTAATGAGTTTGGTGTTGGAGGTTGTTAAGGTTGTTAAGCCTGTGTGTTATCTGATCTCCAGGGAATAAGGCACAAGAATTAAAGATCTCTCTTCTCTAATTCTCTTAATTGTAATTTATTGTCTGTCAAAGCACTTCATTACTGGATGACCAGCTCTTTATTTTCAAAAGGGATTTGATCTATCAGGATTAATTTGATTTTGTATAATGATTTTTTTTAAACAATCAGTTTGCAGAGTGTCATGACACATACATGTACATGTAATTGCAATATATTTCTTTAATTTCTTTAATATATTTCTTTAATGCAGAAATAAAAAAAAATATGTTACCTTGAATTATATTTCACTGCAAATTTTTGTAAGTAAATAGTGAACACTTCTAGATCCATAAAGTATTTTTGAATTGGCACCTTCTCTGAAAAACCCAGCGGGGGGTATTTGTCCCTATTGGACAGTTCTAGTTAACTTTCTGGTATGAAACCAGAAGGGATTAAAATTCAGTAGAATGCCCATCTGCCTATATATAGATACATAACTTCCACCTTTTTACTTCAGATTCAGTAAAATTTTGCACATTACTAATTGAATTTAATGAAAAGGTATTGCTTCATTAATTTCATCTCCAAACTGCATTTGGATAAATTAAATAGATACCTTATCGTTTGAAAATCCTATGATGTAAAACAGATTTCAGTATATATTTTCACAATCAAGGAAAATATGAAATTTTTGTCTACTTTCCTTTAGATGAAAATTGCCGTTTACTACAAAGAATTCTCAAGTTGGAAACAGCTGAAAAACAATTAAATGGTAAGTGGACTGTAATACATCCGTTATTTACTCAACTACCATTCCATTTAATACGTCAGTAGAAGTGTGTTACTTGATTTTGTTTAAATAACTACATGTACATAGTGACATTTTGGTTTATTAAATGTGTGTATTTTATTGTATAAGATCAAAATAACATATAAAAAAATTAATCATATTTATGTTTTTATTAATTATATTAAGTCTTTGTTTTTAGAAATAAAGACCAAGGCATCTGAAGGTATGTAAAAACAAAAAAGTAACCTAAAGGTGTGCTAGAAGACAATGGTGAGAACCAAAATACAGTGTCTAAAACGTATTTTCGTGTCTATGATATATGCTTGATTTCGATGTTTCCAAATTTAACTGTTTCAGCCTTAATTGTGGTTTTCTTATGTTCCTACGTAACAGATAGTCTCAGCCAAGAAAGAATCAATGGAGAGGGAAGACTTCAAGACGCTCAGCAAATAACAGAGGAATTACTGAAACATCAAAGTACAGAAAAAGTACTTTATGGTATGTTTTTGCCTTGAAATATTTATTGACTAAATAAATACCAGCAGATTATTACGATGGGATATGGGAGATTTAAAACATCATGATCATTTTACTGATATTTCCATTCATTCATTTAACATTTCTTCAGAATAAATCAAGGAGCAGCTCTAATTGGTCAGATTTTTTCCTATTAGTAGAACCGGGACCGTTAAGATTGTTGATAATCATAACTAATTCGAAAAGTAAAATTTAAAAATATGTTACTTGTATTTCTAGCAAGACTTGCGGAGGCCAATGAAGAAACTTTGAGACTACGGGTAGAAGAACAAAGTGGTGAGAAATTTTGTTTCGTCATCATCGTACATTTCGTCATCATCGTACACATTGACTCATAAAAGTAAACAAAAAATCCCCATGTAACTAATATATTTAAGTAATCACTGACAAGTAAGTAGAGTATGCCAGGGCATCAACGATAGTTGGAAACGTGGGATAATTTTCAACTGGAGATATATATGTTTGATTTTGATATATTTTGATATAAGCCTTAATTGTGATTTTCTGATGTTCCTACTTGACAGATAGTCTCAGCCAAGGAAGAATCATTAGAGAAGAGAGACTTAAAGACGCTCAGCAAATGAAAGAGGAATTACTGAAACATCAAAGTACAGAACAAGAACTTCTTGGTGTGTTTTATTTGCTGAATAAACACCAGCTGATTAAAACAGTTGCATTTATGGAAATATAAAACAACATAATTTTACTGAAATTTATTTATAAAGAAGAAATTTTAAATACGTTTTTATGTGTTGTTCTACTTCTGATTCTTTGTGAATATTGTCTTTCTTAACTTGATATATTCAGTAATTCAACACAAATTTATCATTTCTCCAGAATAAACAAGGAACAACTCTAAATAGTCAGCTCTTTTGCAACTTATTAGAACCTGGACTGTTTAGATTGATGATAATCATATCCAATTCCCAAAAAAAAAAAAATTAAAAATTTATTTTTAGCAAAACTTGGGGAGGCCAATGAAGAGATAGAAAATTTGAAAAGACAGGTTGAAGAACAAAGTGGTGAGAAATTTTGTTTCATCATCATCTTACAATTTCACTCATATAAGTAAACAGAAAAAACCATGATAGTGATATATTTAAGGAATCACTGTCTAGTTAGTAGAGTATGCCAGGGCATCAACAATAGTTGGAAACTTTGGACGTTTTTCAATTAGAGATATAGTATATGTTTGATTTCGATATACCCACTTCAACTGTTAAGCCTTAATTGTGGTTTTCTTATGTTCCTACTTGACAGATAGTCTTAGCCAAGAAAGAATCATTGGAGAAGAAAGACTGCAAGATGCTCAGCAGATGAAAGAGGAATTACTGAAACATCAAACTACAGAAGAGGAACTTCATGGTGTGTATTTGCCTTGAAATATTAATTAATATTTTTTTAAATAAACACCAACCGATTATTACGGAGACATTATGGAAATATAAACTATATAATTTTACTGAAAATTATTTAAAATTAACAATATCAATTATTTAAAACTCTAAATAGTCAGCTCTTTTGCAACTTATTAGAACCTGGACTGTTTAGATTGATGATAATCATATCCAATTCCCAAAAAAAAAAAAAAAATTAAAAATTTATTTTTAGCAAAACTTGGGGAGGCCAATGAAGAGATAGAAAATTTGAAAAGACAGGTTGAAGAACAAAGTGGTGAGAAATTTTGTTTCATCATCATCTTACAATTTCACTCATATAAGTAAACAGAAAAAACCATGATAGTGATATATTTAAGGAATCACTGTCTAGTTAGTAGAGTATGCCAGGGCATCAACAATAGTTGGAAACTTTGGACATTTTTCAATTAGAGATATAGTATATGTTTGATTTCGATATACCCACTTCAACTGTTAAGCCTTAATTGTGGTTTTCTTATGTTCCTACTTGACAGATAGTCTTAGCCAAGAAAGAATCATTGGAGAAGAAAGACTGCAAGATGCTCAGCAGATGAAAGAGGAATTACTGAAACATCAAACTACAGAAGAGGAACTTCATGGTGTGTATTTGCCTTGAAATATTAATTAATATTTTTTTTAAATAAACACCAACCGATTATTACGGAGACATTATGGAAATATAAACTATATAATTTTACTGAAAATTATTTAAAATTAACAATATCAATTATTTTAAAAAATGCTTTCCGCTTCTGATTCTTTGTGAATATTTTCTTTCTTAACTTGATCTATTCATTCATTCAAATTTGCTTCAGAATAAAACAAGGAGCAGCTCTAAATGGTTAGCTCTTTTGCATCTTATTTATTATATCATTTATAGCAAAACTTGCGGAGGCCAATGAAGAGATAGGAAATTTGAGACGACAGGTTGAAGAACAAAGTGGTGAGAAATTTTGTTTCATCATCATCTTACAAATGGACTCATATAAGTAAACAGGGAGAACCCAATGTAACTGATATATTTAAGAAATCACTGTCTAGTTAGTAAAGTATACCAGGGCATCAACGATAGATGGAAACGTGGGATAATTTGCATAACGTTCGAAGTCTGTTAAGCATAAATAACTAGTATCCCACGTGTCCAATTGTTGCAGATGTCCCTGACATACTCTAGTAAATAGACAATGATTCGTTATATTTCTATTTCATTGTGAAATTCAAATAAAATAGTTTTAGTTTTTTTTAATTGTAGATTAATTGATTTAACTATTATTAGCTTCACCTTTTATTTAAAATTTATTAATTTGAAATCAATCCGCGACGAATAATTTTCGCGACTGAGGAAACATTCCTTACAAATACTTAAAGATAAGATAAGTCGCTGAACTCTCAGAAATTTCTCGCACGAGAATAAAAGTTAGTTTACAGTATATTCTAAATACACATACAGGTATGCGTTACCATGTGCCAAATCAGGAAACGGATCGTCTTCCTCATGATAATGCAATGTCTAGTTGGACACAGGAAACGAATAATTTACAAGACAGAGAAGATCTTGGTGAGGTTCTGTTTCAAAGATTCTTGATAACATCCACATGAAAAAAAACCACTTGCAATCTTTTGAATATTGTATTGAAATGAAAAAGGAAAAAACTTGCAACACTAATTATTTTATGTTTTGTTAGAATCTACTTCATACGAAAGAAAAATAAGGGATTTGAAAAATGAGCTACATTCACAACAAGGTATTTATTGGTTGATGATTTAATGAATGATTGTATGATTGAATTCAGAAAATCAAATGTTTCCTTCTTAGTATTCAAATTCAAAAATTTTCTAAGAAATATTTCTTGATTACAGAAAGAGTGAACGATAACGAAGCACAAATTGAACAACTGAACAAAACGATCAACGATAAGTCTGGTATTTGTTCATTTTTTATGGAAATATTTAAATTATAAAACATTGTACACAACATGCACATTTCTTAATTATTAAACCCCCGGCAAACGAAGTTTAGGGGGGGGGGTATATTGGAATCACCATGTCCGTCTGTCCGTCTGTCTATCTGTAGACGAGATTTTGTCCGGACCATTACTCAGAAACTATTGGAAGGATTTGTCTGAAAATTTATACACATATTATTTACCATATGAATGTGTGCACCTTATATTTTCATCTTGATTGGATGATTATTTTGAATTTTACAGGTGTTTTTTCATTTTTATTTTGTGGTCTTGTTCAGACCGTTTCTCACAAACTATTGTAAGGATTTATCTGAAAATTTGTACACTTATTATTCACCATATGAATGAGTGAACCTGGAATTTTCAACTTTATTTGTCCATTTTTCTGCATTTTACAGGTTTTATTTTTATTTGAATTGACTTTGTTCATTTTGGGCTCATGTACAAGGTTTGAGACATAGAATCTAGAATATCTGTATAAAATGTGAACTACAGCTTAAAACAACTCATTAAAACAAAAAAAAAGAAACATCATCAAGTGTTTAAAACAGTTTATACATTACACAGAAGATAATGTAAATTCGTTTGTCTCTTGGGAATAATGACTGGACATGCATCCAGTTAAAGAAAAATTAATGAGTTTGGTGTTGGAGGTTGTTAAGGTTGTTAAGCCTGTGTGTTATCTGATCTCCAGGGAATAAGGCACAAGAATTAAAGATCTCTCTTCTCTAATTCTCTTAATTGTAATTTATTGTCTGTCAAAGCACTTCATTACTGGATGACCAGCTCTTTATTTTCAAAAGGGATTTGATCTATCAGGATTAATTTGATTTTGTATAATGATTTTTTTTAAACAATCAGTTTGCAGAGTGTCATGACACATACATGTACATGTAATTGCAATATATTTCTTTAATTTCTTTAATATATTTCTTTAATGCAGAAATAAAAAAAAAATGTTACCTTGAATTATATTTCACTGCAAATTTTTGTAAGTAAATAGTGAACACTTCTAGATCCATAAAGTATTTTTGAATTGGCACCTTCTCTGAAAAACCCAGCGGGGGGTATTTGTCCCTATTGGACAGTTCTAGTTAACTTTCTGGTATGAAACCAGAAGGGATTAAAATTCAGTAGAATGCCCATCTGCCTATATATAGATACATAACTTCCACCTTTTTACTTCAGATTCAGTAAAATTTTGCACATTACTAATTGAATTTAATGAAAAGGTATTGCTTCATTAATTTCATCTCCAAACTGCATTTGGATAAATTAAATAGATACCTTATCGTTTGAAAATCCTATGATGTAAAACAGATTTCAGTATATATTTTCACAATCAAGGAAAATATGAAATTTTTGTCTACTTTCCTTTAGATGAAAATTGCCGTTTACTACAAAGAATTCTCAAGTTGGAAACAGCTGAAAAACAATTAAATGGTAAGTGGACTGTAATACATCCGTTATTTACTCAACTACCATTCCATTTAATACGTCAGTAGAAGTGTGTTACTTGATTTTGTTTAAATAACTACATGTACATAGTGACATTTTGGTTTATTAAATGTGTGTATTTTATTGTATAAGATCAAAATAACATATAAAAAAATTAATCATATTTATGTTTTTATTAATTATATTAAGTCTTTGTTTTTAGAAATAAAGACCAAGGCATCTGAAGGTATGTAAAAACAAAAAAGTAACCTAAAGGTGTGCTAGAAGACAATGGTGAGAACCAAAATACAGTGTCTAAAACGTATTTTCGTGTCTATGATATATGCTTGATTTCGATGTTTCCAAATTTAACTGTTTCAGCCTTAATTGTGGTTTTCTTATGTTCCTACGTAACAGATAGTCTCAGCCAAGAAAGAATCAATGGAGAGGGAAGACTTCAAGACGCTCAGCAAATAACAGAGGAATTACTGAAACATCAAAGTACAGAAAAAGTACTTTATGGTATGTTTTTGCCTTGAAATATTTATTGACTAAATAAATACCAGCAGATTATTACGATGGGATATGGGAGATTTAAAACATCATGATCATTTTACTGATATTTCCATTCATTCATTTAACATTTCTTCAGAATAAATCAAGGAGCAGCTCTAATTGGTCAGATTTTTTCCTATTAGTAGAACCGGGACCGTTAAGATTGTTGATAATCATAACTAATTCGAAAAGTAAAATTTAAAAATATGTTACTTGTATTTCTAGCAAGACTTGCGGAGGCCAATGAAGAAACTTTGAGACTACGGGTAGAAGAACAAAGTGGTGAGAAATTTTGTTTCGTCATCATCGTACATTTCGTCATCATCGTACACATTGACTCATAAAAGTAAACAAAAAATCCCCATGTAACTAATATATTTAAGTAATCACTGACAAGTAAGTAGAGTATGCCAGGGCATCAACGATAGTTGGAAACGTGGGATAATTTTCAACTGGAGATATATATGTTTGATTTTGATATATTTTGATATAAGCCTTAATTGTGATTTTCTGATGTTCCTACTTGACAGATAGTCTCAGCCAAGGAAGAATCATTAGAGAAGAGAGACTTAAAGACGCTCAGCAAATGAAAGAGGAATTACTGAAACATCAAAGTACAGAACAAGAACTTCTTGGTGTGTTTTATTTGCTGAATAAACACCAGCTGATTAAAACAGTTGCATTTATGGAAATATAAAACAACATAATTTTACTGAAATTTATTTATAAAGAAGAAATTTTAAATACGTTTTTATGTGTTGTTCTACTTCTGATTCTTTGTGAATATTGTCTTTCTTAACTTGATATATTCAGTAATTCAACACAAATTTATCATTTCTCCAGAATAAACAAGGAACAACTCTAAATAGTCAGCTCTTTTGCAACTTATTAGAACCTGGACTGTTTAGATTGATGATAATCATATCCAATTCCCAAAAAAAAAAAAAATTAAAAATTTATTTTTAGCAAAACTTGGGGAGGCCAATGAAGAGATAGAAAATTTGAAAAGACAGGTTGAAGAACAAAGTGGTGAGAAATTTTGTTTCATCATCATCTTACAATTTCACTCATATAAGTAAACAGAAAAAACCATGATAGTGATATATTTAAGGAATCACTGTCTAGTTAGTAGAGTATGCCAGGGCATCAACAATAGTTGGAAACTTTGGACGTTTTTCAATTAGAGATATAGTATATGTTTGATTTCGATATACCCACTTCAACTGTTAAGCCTTAATTGTGGTTTTCTTATGTTCCTACTTGACAGATAGTCTTAGCCAAGAAAGAATCATTGGAGAAGAAAGACTGCAAGATGCTCAGCAGATGAAAGAGGAATTACTGAAACATCAAACTACAGAAGAGGAACTTCATGGTGTGTATTTGCCTTGAAATATTAATTAATATTTTTTTAAATAAACACCAACAGATTATTACGGAGACATTATGGAAATATAAACTATATAATTTTACTGAAAATTATTTAAAATTAACAATATCAATTATTTAAAACTCTAAATAGTCAGCTCTTTTGCAACTTATTAGAACCTGGACTGTTTAGATTGATGATAATCATATCCAATTCCCAAAAAAAAAAAAAAAATTAAAAATTTATTTTTAGCAAAACTTGGGGAGGCCAATGAAGAGATAGAAAATTTGAAAAGACAGGTTGAAGAACAAAGTGGTGAGAAATTTTGTTTCATCATCATCTTACAATTTCACTCATATAAGTAAACAGAAAAAACCATGATAGTGATATATTTAAGGAATCACTGTCTAGTTAGTAGAGTATGCCAGGGCATCAACAATAGTTGGAAACTTTGGACATTTTTCAATTAGAGATATAGTATATGTTTGATTTCGATATACCCACTTCAACTGTTAAGCCTTAATTGTGGTTTTCTTATGTTCCTACTTGACAGATAGTCTTAGCCAAGAAAGAATCATTGGAGAAGAAAGACTGCAAGATGCTCAGCAGATGAAAGAGGAATTACTGAAACATCAAACTACAGAAGAGGAACTTCATGGTGTGTATTTGCCTTGAAATATTAATTAATATTTTTTTTAAATAAACACCAACCGATTATTACGGAGACATTATGGAAATATAAACTATATAATTTTACTGAAAATTATTTAAAATTAACAATATCAATTATTTTAAAAAATGCTTTCCGCTTCTGATTCTTTGTGAATATTTTCTTTCTTAACTTGATCTATTCATTCATTCAAATTTGCTTCAGAATAAAACAAGGAGCAGCTCTAAATGGTTAGCTCTTTTGCATCTTATTTATTATATCATTTATAGCAAAACTTGCGGAGGCCAATGAAGAGATAGGAAATTTGAGACGACAGGTTGAAGAACAAAGTGGTGAGAAATTTTGTTTCATCATCATCTTACAAATGGACTCATATAAGTAAACAGGGAGAACCCAATGTAACTGATATATTTAAGAAATCACTGTCTAGTTAGTAAAGTATACCAGGGCATCAACGATAGATGGAAACGTGGGATAATTTGCATAACGTTCGAAGTCTGTTAAGCATAAATAACTAGTATCCCACGTGTCCAATTGTTGCAGATGTCCCTGACATACTCTAGTAAATAGACAATGATTCGTTATATTTCTATTTCATTGTGAAATTCAAATAAAATAGTTTTAGTTTTTTTTAATTGTAGATTAATTGATTTAACTATTATTAGCTTCACCTTTTATTTAAAATTTATTAATTTGAAATCAATCCGCGACGAATAATTTTCGCGACTGAGGAAACATTCCTTACAAATACTTAAAGATAAGATAAGTCGCTGAACTCTCAGAAATTTCTCGCACGAGAATAAAAGTTATTTACAGTATATTCTAAATACACATACAGGTATGCGTTACCATGTGCCAAATCAGGAAACGGATCGTCTTCCTCATGATAATGCAATGTCTAGTTGGACACAGGAAACGAATAATCTACAAGACAGAGAAAATCTTGGTGAGATTCTGTTTTCAATTTAACGATTCTTGATTACATCCACATGAAAAAAAAAACCACTTACAATCATTGAAATTTGAATATTGTATTAAAATGAATATGAAAAATACTTGCAACACTAATTATTTCATGTTTTGTTAGAATATACTTCATACGAAAGAAAAATAAAGGATTTGGAAAATGAGCTACATTCACAACAAGGTATTTATTGGTTGATGATTCAATGAATGATTGTATGATTGAATTCAGATAAATCAAATGTATCCGTCTTAGTACTCATATTCAAAAATTTTCTAAGAAATATTTCTTGATTACAGAAAGAGTGAACGATAACGAAGCACAAATTGAGCAACTGAACAAAACGATCAACGATAAGTCTGGTATTTGTTCATTTTTTATGAAAATATTTAAATTATAAAACATTGTACACAACATGCACATTTCTTAATTATTATACCCCCCGCAAACGAAGTTTAGGGGGGGGGTATATTGGAATCACCATGTCCGTCTGTCCGTCTGTCTGTCTGTCTGTCTGTCTGTAGACGAGATTTTGTCCGGACCATTACTCAGAAACTATTGGAAGGATTTGTCTGAAAATTTATACACATATTATTTACCATATGAATGTGTGCACCTTATATTTTCATCTTGATTGGATGATTATTTTGAATTTTACAGGTGTTTTTTCATTTTTATTTTGTGGTCTTGTTCAGACCGTTTCTCACAAACTATTGTAAGGATTTATCTGAAAATTTGTACACTTATTATTCACCATATGAATGAGTGAACCTGGAATTTTCAACTTTATTTGTCCATTTTTCTGCATTTTACAGGTTTTATTTTTATTTGAATTGACTTTGTTCATTTTGGGCTCATGTACAAGGTTTGAGACATAGAATCTAGAATATCTGTATAAAATGTGAACTACAGCTTAAAACAACTCATTAAAACAAAAAAAAAAAGAAACATCATCAAGTGTTTAAAACAGTTTATACATTACACAGAAGATAATGTAAATTCGTTTGTCTCTTGGGAATAATGACTGGACATGCATCCAGTTAAAGAAAAATTAATGAGTTTGGTGTTGGAGGTTGTTAAGGTTGTTAAGCCTGTGTGTTATCTGATCTCCAGGGAATAAGGCACAAGAATTAAAGATCTCTCTTCTCTAATTCTCTTAATTGTAATTTATTGTCTGTCAAAGCACTTCATTACTGGATGACCAGCTCTTTATTTTCAAAAGGGATTTGATCTATCAGGATTAATTTGATTTTGTATAATGATTTTTTTTAAACAATCAGTTTGCAGAGTGTCATGACACATACATGTACATGTAATTGCAATATATTTCTTTAATTTCTTTAATATATTTCTTTAATGCAGAAATAAAAAAAAAATGTTACCTTGAATTATATTTCACTGCAAATTTTTGTAAGTAAATAGTGAACACTTCTAGATCCATAAAGTATTTTTGAATTGGCACCTTCTCTGAAAAACCCAGCGGGGGGTATTTGTCCCTATTGGACAGTTCTAGTTAACTCTCTGGTATGAAACCAGAAGGGATTAAAATTCAGTAGAATGCCCATCTGCCTATATATAGATACATAACTTCCACCTTTTTACTTCAGATTCAGTAAAATTTTGCACATTACTAATTGAATTTAATGAAAAGGTATTGCTTCATTAATTTCATCTCCAAACTGCATTTGGATAAATTAAATAGATACCTTATCGTTTGAAAATCCTATGATGTAAAACAGATTTCAGTATATATTTTCACAATCAAGGAAAATATGAAATTTTTGTCTACTTTCCTTTAGTTGAAAATTGCCGTTTACTACAAAGAATTCTCAAGTTGGAAACAGCTGAAAAACAATTAAATGGTAAGTGGACTGTAATACATCCGTTATTTACTCAACTACCATTCCATTTAATATGTCAGTAGAAGTGTGTTACTTGATTTTGCTTAAATAACTACATGTACATAGTGACATTTTGGTTTATTAAATGTGTGTATTTTATTGTATAAGATCAAAATAACATATAAAAAAATTAATCATATTTATGTTTTTATTAATTATATTAAGTCTTTGTTTTTAGAAATAAAGACCAAGGCATCTGAAGGTATGTAAAAACACAAAAGTAACCCCTTTTGATATACAAATGGGGCCTATTTTACAAAAGAGCCCACGATTAAGACCAAGAAGTTTAGTTAGTGGTAAACTTTTTGCAAAATTAGATTTTCTGTTTTTAAAATGCTAGTGTAAAATTATGTTAAAAAGATTTTTAAACATCTCAGTATAATTGAAATATAATTTTAATGGGAAAGTAATCAGTAGAATTCAGTTTTGTACTCATTCCTTAGTTTCTTTGCAAAACAGCCCCCCGATGCATTAGTCCATGGAATTTTTTTCATAAAGCTATACAGAAGTGACATTTACCCTCATTTTGACATCAATTTATTACGTCTTTCTCTGTGTATATTTTATGTTTGACTTTAGACAAAATGGTCTGTTTCTTAGTTTGCTTAGTTAAAACGCAACAATCGTTAACGTTACATTTTACACAACTATTTACATGTACTATTTTATGTATTGCCACTTCATTTTTAGCTCACCTGAGCTGAAGGCTCAAGTGAGATTTTCTGATCACATTTTGTTTGTCGTCCGTCCGTCCGTCTGTAAACTTTTCACATTTTCGACTTCTTCTCAAGAACCACTGGACCAATTTGACCAAATTTGGTACAAAGCATCCTTGGGTGAAGGGTAATTTAAATTGTTAAAATAAAGGGCCAAGTCCCCTCATAAGGGGAGATAATCAAGAAAAGACAAAAAAAGGGTGGGGTCATTAAAAAATCTTCTTCTCAAGAACCAATGGGCCAGAAAAGCTGAAACTTATGTGGAAGCATCCTAGGGTAGTAGCATCCTAGGGTAGTTTAAATTCTAAATTTTTCAAATCATGACCCCCGGGGGAAGGGCGAGGTCACAATGGGGAATCAAAGTTTTACATAGAAATATAGAAGAAAAATCTTTGAAAATCTTCTTCTCAAGATCCACTGGGCCAGAAAAGATGAAACCTATGTGGAAGCATCCTGGTATAGTGTTGATTCTTAATTGTTCAAATCATGACCCCCGGGGGAAGGGCGGGGCAACAATGGGGAATCAAATTTTTACATAGAAATATATTATAATAGAAGAAATCTTTTGAAAATCTTCTTCTCAAGAACCACTGGGCCAGAAAAGCTGAAACCTATGTGGAAGCATCCTGGTATAACGTAGATTCTAAATTGTTCAAGTCATGACCCCTGGGGGGAAGGGCGGGGCCACATTGGGGAATCAAAGTTTTACATAGAAATATATAGGAAAAATCTTTGAAAATCTTTTTCTCAAGAACCACTGGACCAGAAAAGCTGAAACTTATGTGAAAGCATCCTAGGGTAGTGTAGATTCTATATTATTCAAATCATGACCCCCGGGGGAAGGGCGGGGCCACAATGGGGAATCAAAGTTTTGCATAGAAATATATAGGAAAAATCTTTGAAAATCTTCATCTCAAGAACCACTGGGCCAGAAAAGCTGAATCTTATGTGCACATGGAAGGAATATGGGGTAGTGTAGATTTCAAAATGTCTAAATTATGATCAGTGGGGTAGGGTGGGGATGCATTACGTATTGCAAGGGGGAAATCTGGTAAAGAACAGAATGGTCAAAGCTTCTCAGGTGAGCGATGTGGCCCATGGGCCTCTTGTTTCCGTAATTTACGATTTGCTAGAGGGCTGTATTTATGCACATTTAATTTTACACAAACTCGCAAAAATAAATTGAGATAGAAAATTGATCTCTCTGTTTTTATTCTCTGGTTCTTATTTCTTTTTTACAGAGGAGAGTTTAAGGGAGGCTGAAATAGAGAAACTGCAAAAAGAACTAGATTCTATGAATGGTATGTATCTCCTCAACAGATATGCCGTTTTTTAGTTCCACAATGATTATAAGAATCTATACAATTTTTTTATATTCTTAGTATTTCACAAATATAGTAGATATACTATATCCATCAATGTATAATTTATTTCATTATAATTTCGACTCATTTTTAAAATTATCAATACGAACAGAATCTCTTAACCAAGAGAGGAACATTGGAGAAGTCAGATTAAAAGAAATTGAGAAGTTAGAGGAGGATATACATAATCATAGGACAAGAGAAGAAGATTATCAACGTACGTGAATGCTTTGAATAATAATTTTCATTTACGTTGGGTATTTTGCTCCTTTCATAAAATATATCTAATGTAATGCATTTAACGAGGCTGGGGTGGCAGCCATTTTCAGACTATTTCAATCTCCTTTAAAAGAAGAGCTCCATATAAAGATATACAAAAATGATCAAATTTTTAAATTAAAATGTATGAAGTTTTTCTTTGCCAAATGATAGTTGACAGCTTAAGATACTGTATCTTAAAAAATTAGTTAAATATGGTGGTTAATTTGTGGTTAATTTGTTGGCCCCCCAGCCCCCTTAAAAGGCAAAAATTCAAAAATCACGTTTGGTTCTTGTTTGCATGTTTGTCCCTGTTGATTTTACACTTTTAAGATGTTTTTGAACAATATCAAGTTTTAAAATCTAACGTATAGAATTTAATTAAGTGAGTAAATAGCGATGCAATGCAAATAAGATTATTATCTTTCTTCAATACCTCTTCAAAAATTATTTGATTGATTACCATAAGTTAAAGTGAAAGTTTTTTAATATGAAAAGGGAATTTTTTTTTACTTCTCCCAAATTTATTATAATTTCTAGAAAAGCTAGAGGAAGCCAATAGAGAAATGGAAAATTTGAAAAGACAGACTGAAAAACAATGTGGTGAGATACGTCACATTAATAATACAAAAGAGACGATATTACTGTATTTCAAACAAGCGATTTTTTTTATTGACATATTCTTTGAAAGATAATGAAGTGCAAAAAAGTTCATAGTGATTTCTCAAGAACTGGGTTGTATTCACCTTTAGAATTAAAACATAGGTTCATATTGATAATGTTAAAAATAGATTCATTTAAGTGGAAGCAATAGGTATTTATGTATTCATCACAAATTCGTTTCCTTACAATAATGTAATTATGAAGATATTGTTCTAATTATAGCAGACAACGGTAGTATTCTTCACAAATATTTAGAAGAAGAAAAGACTTCAAAACATTACAAAGGTATACTTAACTCTAATTTTAAAAATGCTTTTAACAATACTAATTGATATCTCTTCTTCCGTTATTAATTGTGATTCATATTGATTCTATCGAAAGTTTCCTTGGAGGTCATGGGACAAGAGAAAGAAGAAGTAGAAAGTCAGCTCCATTACACGAAAGGTATGTAAAGATTACATAAAAAACCTGGGTTCGGGTATTTCCAAAGAAAAGTTGGTCATTTTGTTTGTTCGATTTTTTTGGTTCATTTTGTTTTTAACTATTTCTTTTTAAAGGGGGGGGGCATTAATTATAATTATTTTTATTAGTAAAAATTTTCAAAGTACAGTATAATATGAGGTTTTTTTTCCTACATGCATGTATTTTTCTTAAATAAGTGAAAAAAGGAGGAGAATATTTACACTGTAAAAAGAAAATTTGTTTGAAAATGTTCAAGATTACTATTTAGTTTGTTAAGTTTGCTGGGGCTTCAACGACAGTTGAAGACATTACAGGCATAGCCCATTTACAGTAAATTATTGCATGTTTTCAAATGACGTAAATGTCATTTCCATCAAACAATCATATATTTAACATAATTTGTAAATCAGAAACGTAAATATAACACAAGTGGTGTCATATAGATGATAATTATGAAGGCATTCCTTAATAATGTCCAAAGTTGTCACCCAATGACGTGGCACAAAATGGTAGACACGGGAAATTAACATGCATATAAATGTTTGATCAATTTTGCATTCTGTTGTAATTTTTAACACGCATGAACTTTCAAAGAATTATCTTATAAAAACATGGAAATGTTAATATAAAAATGTTTTACTTATGTTGTAGAAAAACTTGCTCAAACAGAACGCGAGGTGATAATTACCAAAGAAGAACATAAAGCAGAGAAATCAAAACTAGAGGAAGCATTCCAAAGGTTGAAAGGTGAAGCTTACTAAAAGTGTTTTGGTACATTGTATAAATCAGAATGAGAAAGAAAGAAAAAACATCCTCTTAATCAGTGACACATGAGTAGTCATCTAATATCTTATAACTTGAATTTATTATCAAATATTAAACATTCAAAGTGCATAGACATACATATGAAGTTAATATCTTCTCAAAATTTCTGCATAATATCACAACTTATATATATTGCAATAGCATTTCTTACGAAAATACATTAAAAATTTCATCTAAAAAGAAATTGAACCTTAAAATTTTTGGGGGGTTTGATGGACACATCCTTCCACTTTCACAAATTTAAGAAATGTGGCAATCTTCTTGTGTATCATTAGATTATTAAAACTATAATCCAGAAAATTCAGAGTAGAATTGTTCGAAAGCGAAACATACATACAGTATATTGTCAGTCCATGAAGTTTTGTCAAGCAGACTTTAACAATTGAACACACCCGGTGAATCGTAATCCTTAACAATATTAGAGCTCGTGCACTGTTTACAAAAACTGTGTACGTTTCACGGGTGTGTTCAATTTGCTAAACTCTGTACACAATGACGATTCTTGTAAAAGGATTTTTGCTTTCGATTATTTCTACTCTAAATACAATTATTTTTCTGGATTTAAGTTTCAATATTTCTTATTAATACACACCAAGATTGCCACTTTTCATGAATATTAAAAATAAGATTAAAATTTGTAAAAGTGCAAGCTAGGATGTGTTTACCAATCAAACCCATCCAAATATTTGAAGGTTCAATTACTTTTTAGATGAAATAAGATTTTCAATATATTTTCGTGTGAAATGCTATTGCAATATATAAGTCGTGATATTATACAGAAAATAGTAACTTCAAATTTGTGTCCGATTTAAGAATACATGTATGTAAATTTTAAGTAGAACTTTAGCAACACTAAAGTGTAGATTAAAATAGTTGGTTGGTATGTTCTAACATAAACATTGCTTTATTTTCTTCTTTTTGAAAAAATAAATGTTTTTTTTATTCATTTAAACATTTTAACTTTTTTCAGCTCAATCATCCCAGGAAATAGAAAAACAACATCAACAAATAAATAAACTTAAGGATGATATTCAGCGTTTAGAGACCATCCTTGCGCATACAACAAGTTTGTAATTTGAAATTCTCCTACCAGTAGTCATAGATAAGCATAATAATTTGCATGTATTTTATATAATGTTATAACTTTTGCAGATGAGTTGGAAGGAAAGAAAGTAGAAAATAAAAAATTGGAATCTGAACTCAACCGAATTAAGCGTAAGTTATAAAATACTAGTATAATGAATTTTCATAGGTATAATTGTATCACTGCAGCTATAGTTTTTGATTAAAATATATCAAATGACGTTTACATGTAGTTTATTGATGAATTAAATAATAATATGTTAAACGGGAGTACAGGATGTTGGGCATTTTTCGTTATCATATTTGCAGCAAAGTTTTAGAAAAAGACTTTTGTGAATAGGCTGGCTCTTTAGTGTGTGGAAATGAAATAGTTGCGCTAGAATAAATCAGAATACTAGTATACAAACACAAGCTTGTCTGAAAAGTTAGATGATTACATATATATTTATTATGCTTACTACACTGAAGTATTCTAAACATTAAATTGCATTAACAGATGAATTTTGACTTATAATTATACTATAGAGTAATCAGTTTCAGTTTTAGTTCAATGTTAAGACACCAGGGAAGGAATATAAGTTTTGAAAATGGATTTAAGATGAATATGATTACTTAGTATCATTATATACTATTATGTTAATTCTTTGTTTTCAAGAAAAACAATAAACATGTTTGCTATCAATTCTCATTGTCAGGAGAACTGGAGGGCATCAAAAATGAGAAGACACAGCTAGAAGACCACATTTGTCAGTTAAATGGTAAATATGTTATATGTTATATTTATTTACAAACTTCATAAATTTACATAGATCAAAGGAGAAGATCGCTGTTTATTTATACTCAATATATAATTGTATCAACAGGAGAAATAAATACACGTGATACAAGGATAATGAAGATGAACGGCGATTTAACGATGAAGGAAGCTGAAAAAACCTATGCCAATGGTAGGAATTTGTTTATCCAGTACTTAAATTTAAAAATTTTTCGCAAACAATATAGGAGATTTACTGATTACACTTTTTAAACTTATAATTTATTCTTTTTTTTCTTAATCCTAAACAGCATACAAAACTTGGTTATGTGTTTATTTAAAACCATGTATCTTGTATATGGTGGAACCATATCTGTGGATCAAAGTATTGAATATGAGAATTTAGAGTTGTTTTTATGCCCACGTAAACGAAGTTTCGGGGGTATATATTTTTTGTCGTGTCCTTCCGTCTGTCTGTCTCTCTGTCTGTCTGTCTGTCTCTCTGTTTGTCTGTTTGTCCGCAAAAACTTTAACCTTGCCCATAACTTTTGATTTAGTGGAGCTATGACTTTCATATTTTGTTTATTTCTTGTGACAAGAACACACAAATTTGACCTTTTGACCTTGACCTTGTTTGACATTTTACATTAAAATTTTAAACTTTTACTTTGGTCTTTTGAATAGTAGATACCAGGACATTTATACTTCACATATGTAATCTTTGTTGAAAGACCTTTCATGGGATACATGGCCTTCAAAATAAAAAAATTTTAACCTTGGCCATAACTTGGTATAGAGTCCTATTTGATTTTTGTGGAAAAATCTTTATTACTTATTTAAAAAAGCAAACCTACATGCTTTTAAAGAATTAGGGCATGTTTTATACTTAACATATTTAATTTTTGTACAAGACCTTTCATTTGATAACCATTCTAGTTGGAATTTGGCCTAGATTGTTAAAATGAAAAAGGATAAAGATCTTTTGATCTTGACCTATGACAAAAAACTTCAAATTGTTTTCCTATACAAATCTGTAAAACACACAATGATAAGTCATTTTTTGAGGCATATTTAGTTAAGAGCATGGCCTTCAGAAATAAAGCTGGCAATAGTTGGTATAGAGTCTTATTTGATTGGGAAAAATCTTTATTACTTATTTAAATACATGTACATGTATGTAACCATTCTAGTAAGATTGTTAAAATGAAAAAGGTAAAGCTATCGAATATGACAAAAAACTTCAAATGAAACAAATCTGTAAACGAGGAATAAAACACCCATCCCTGGAAAATCCATTGAGATAGGACATTTAAGGCGGAATATTCCTTAATTTACAAAATAGTGTAAAAACTGTATGGTCAAATCTTTCATACGACATTTTTCTGAAAAGCAACACATCAAAGGCATAGGATGAATGTTGTTTTCTATGGGCCTTCTGTTTTGTAGTCTTTGGTGAGAATGAAAATGTTTTATCTTTTGAAAGTAAATAACGCAACTAATAATGAAGTCATTGTAAATTTCTGCCATGGTTCAGAAATGATGCCAAACCAATGACATCCATGAGCATACTGTATACAGGGTTATTTTCGCCCCGTGTTATTTTCGCCCTTTCACACTGTAAAACAAATTTGCCCCGTATTTAAGAAATTATACTGATTTTTTTAAATTCGCCCCGTTTTAAATTCGCCCTCCTGAGGTGAGGGCCAAAGGGGCGAAAATAAAACGGGGGCGAAAATGTCCCTGTATACAGTATATAAATATGAATTGCACTGACAATATAAGTTATTCGAATTTAAATTTCATGTTTATATATGTATAGGAAAAAGTAATTTTTAGATAATTATGAGATGTTATAGTTTATTTTGTTTCTTTATCATATCTTTAGAATGCATGCAAAAGGCTGTTCAAAGACAACAGGAAATGACGTATCAACTATCCACTTTACAGAGAGTTGAAATGGAAAAAAATCAAGCAGAACAAGACAAGAAATCACTATTAGGTGATTACCTTTTTAATATACTAGTATTATATTTAACATGCTATCAAATTAGAACGAAACTAATGATGAACAAGCTATTCCTTTTTTTATTGGGGAAGAATCGTAATTTAAAAAAAATAAAAACCTAGTAATACAAGAGTTAAAGGGGTATCACTGAATGGAAAGAAATGTCACAATTGCCATAAATTCTTTAGTAAACGAAAGTGTTCAACATATTTTATTAATGTATAGCTCAGTCTATATGACTTTTGTCCGAAAACTTCATTCAGAATACCCAGTATACAAACTCTGTAGAATACTAGTATTAAAACACGATGAGACGTGGTCCAACGTTGGGTCTCGCCTATCAACTCAGGCCAAATTATGCCAGTTCTCTTCAATAAATTCTCATTTTGAATATGATGGTACGCAAGATTTGTGAATGAACTGAAAACGATTGCCGTCGAAATATGTTTTCTCATAACTACGTGTCATAACACTATATATACCTTAATATATTGAATTGAAAATCAATATTGGATGTTTGCTAGAAGCACTGACTTTTACAGTTGAAGGCTACACTGACCAGGTTAACTGAGTTAAAATTAATGATTCATTAACAGTCGTTGACATTCTTTCTAACACTAAATTGGCTGATAAGATTAATACCAGGGTCATAAAAATTAAAATGCAAAATGTTGATGCTTATATCACCTAGCTATTCTGCTTTAAAGAAATAGTTGAAGTACCATTCAAATTTGAAACATGAAATTTATATTTCCGGACTTAAGGATATCCGATCCTCGGTCAGGAAGGATAACTCGAAAAATTAATATTTAATTTGAAATGCATCAAAATGAAGCTTGAAAATGATTTTTTTCATGCAACAATTTTCACTTTATTCATCTTAATAAGATTCAATGTTTTTGGAAGTCTTTGAAAAGGTCTTATAAAAGTTTACATTTGTACCGTATAAAAGGAAAAAAATGAATACGGTTTTAGAGAAATAAAATTTTCTTGAATCCAGCCTTAGATACCAATGCTTATTTGCATGATATGAAATAAGAAGTGATTTTTGGTGTCTTGCAATGATAGCAAAGGCCTTTTACACATGTATTATAGAATACATGACGGAAACAGAAGACAAAAAATACCAGATAAGTATAAAAATCATGACAATTTCTCTGAATGCCTGGATACCTATCGTTTTTTAACCTAAATTATATTTGTTGATCAATTTGCAATTAGAAAATGCATTCCTGATATTCCATTTTGCTTTTTCTGCAAAAATATTGATAATTTGACAATTTTCCCTATATAATATGATTAACTTTAATCTTTAACTTTAAAGAAATACTGTGGATAAATTTACATAACTTTTCAGAGATACTTTCATGAGTATTTTTGATTACTTAACTGCCAATTTCATTAACCTGAGGATCGGACTACCTTAATGGGTTTATTTTCAGTTAACAATGATTTTATGGATGATGTTGGTGTTTTCAAAAGCCCAAATAGCAAAACAAATCTGTCTTTGAAATTTATGTCATCATCTAAAAGATTAAACTTCATTTCAGATGAGAACAACCTTCTGCGTGCAAGTCTGAAAGAAACAGACGATTTTCGCAGCTATCTGCAGAATTACTATAAAATTTTACAAGACACACAGTTAGCATTACAGAGGGAAACTGGTAAGATCTTTGCAAACAATGACACATATGTAACTAATTTAATATATTTTACCTCTCGATCAAAGTGTAATGTAGTGAAAGAATAGTTTTTAGTCGAATTCTTTTTTCTGTCTTTGCAAAACATTGTGATGTAATGTACCGAACTTGTGTCGATAAACCAAGCCTATCCTTTGTATGAAATGTTATTTTTAACGAAAACGAATAGCAAATACGATAATACGATCATCGTATCATGAAAAGTGTATTGAGAACAAAGTGATACTAGTAAAATGAAATATTCGATACGTACGAGGGGTGATCAAAAAGTTCGCAAACTATCTCTACAGTAAAACTCGTTTAGTACAAACACAGATATAGCGAATTAACGGATATAGCGAAGTTTATCTGGGTCCCCGGCAAAATTCTTAACAAATCTTTGTAAAATTTTACGGGTATAACGAACTCTGATATAACGAATTTACGGATATAGCGAACTAATTTTGAGTCCCTTTGAGGTTAACTATAATGAAATTTACATCTTTTATATCGAACTTTCAAATATTATAAAAAAAAAATGATAATTTGAACTTACTTTATTTCCTTTTAGCATTTGTATATAAAATTCAATTCATAAGAAAACCTACGTTATCGAAGATATGTCTTGTAATATTTGCTTCACTAACATACTTCGTAGTAATACTTGAAGAAAAACATGCATTGTGCGAATTCGTATTTCGTTATACGGATATAGCGAATTAAATTCACAGGTCCCAAAGACTTCGCTATAACCGAGTTTTACTGTATATCTACAAAACCACAATTCAGATTAGAATAAAATTTAGTACACATAATAATTATTGCCATACACAAGTTCTATAAAGAGCATATGCTGAATATTTGAATGATAATATATTATAATTATTAAATGCCTAAGATATCGTTTACTTTTGATTTTAAACATACGAGGGGTTATCAAAAAAGTTCGTGGACTGAGGCGAAAAAAATTAACACTACATAGTCTGTGCTTTCAAAATTTAAAAGGAACATAAAACAACAAAAAATAAAGAAATGTTGAAATTTTTAACTTCATAAATTCATTATTTGCCAAATTGATAAAAAAATAAAAACGACATTATATGATCACCCGGCCCTGTCGTCGCTAAATTTTATGACGTCCAAAAACGTCACATTTTTCAAAGTCCGATTCTTCTATCTCATACCATTATCTTGATAAAGTGTCCTTTTGTTGAATAAAATTCATTGCTATACCTAAAGAGGTTTCAATTTTATTGCGCCAGTCCACGAACTTTTTGATATGAAAATATTACTTATTGATATTAGATATGAAAAAGGGCACCCATTCTTTAGCCACCTCGAATCAACGACTCTCCCTAGACAGAGGATTTGGGTTTTGATGGTTTCCATGCTAATTATGGGGAAAAATTAACATATCTGCCAATTTTGTTGCCGAGGTTTGGCCATTTCTGACAAATGGACTGTTTTTGTTATAAAAAATATATCTTGCATAGAAGGAATATAAGACTAAGAAAATCTTTCAGCTTTTGTGACAGAACGCTAAGGAGCAGGTCACGTGACCACGTATATCACTTGATTCGAGCCTGAGCAGAACGATGGCAGATGTGCATTAAATCGGAGAGGACTTATTTAAAATATAATCAACACTGAAACCAAATACTGTTTCTTTTATGGAAGTTATTCACTTAGTTTTCAAATCGCCCCTTGTATAACAAATATAGCCTATTATTTTATCTAAAAGGAATTTTTACTACCGTAATTTGTTAAATTTAGCACCCTTATTATATTTTATCTTCCAGATAAAAACAGACATTTCAATGAATTACTGTCTTCTAATGGCCACCGTATGGAAAACATGACGGCAGATTTACGAAATTACCGTTCTCTGGCGGAGAGTCACAGAAAATCGCTGGAAGAGAAAAAAGGTCTAAAAAAATATTAATGTAGAATGAAAATTTGACCTAAATTTCCTCTTTTTGATATTATTTATTAATAATTATCAAACACATGCCAAATTCCAAACCCACATCATTTAAGTAGTTTAAAATTATGTACAATAATTTACTATTTATTTTTAAAGATTATGTACATGGTCTTCAACGGAATATAGATAAGCTTACTTGTAAGTATACATGTAATATGTATAATGCGGAAACAATTTTAATGTATACAACAAATAAGAAAAGTAAAATTTCATCGAATAACATGAGAATATGCTGTGCAAAACCTATGCAATTGCAGCTTCCATTGTTTTGATACAGACTATTTCAGTAAAATGTTAGACCTTTACTTTCAAAAGAAAATATTAATAATTTTATATAGATGAAAATGAAAAATTAAAAGAAGAACGTGACAAGTATCACCAGGAGAGCTTTGAATTAAAAGACAGATGCCAAGGTTTGACTGAGGAGCTAGAACAGTCAAGAAACGAAAGCAGAGAACTGAGGGAACAAGCCGAGGCTGCTGATGGTACAAGCGAAAATAGATCATTCCCAAATCAAGGTCAGTAAAAAAATAGATCAATCCCAAATAAATGTCAGTAAAAATAGATAAAGACCAAATTAGGGTCAGTAAAAATAGATCAATTCCAAATAAATGTCAGTAGAAATATATAAATACCAAATCAAGGTCAGTAAAAATAGATAAATCCCAAATTACGGTCAGTAAAAATAGATCAATCCCAAATTACGGTCAGTAACACATAGATCAAAAAAATCAAGGTCATAATATTTTTAAATTAAGGTTTTAAAAATTGATTTTTCCCAAATAAATGTCAGTAAAAATAGATAAATTGTTTTATGCTGAGTCGCCAGTATTTCAAGATTTTTTATCGATCATTAATGAACAATAAATGTTCATTCCTTATTTTTTAAAAGTGCCAGTTTAAAATGAGTTTGAATGTAAAAAAAGAATGACAAATGTTACATATTGATTTACAAGATTTTTTTTATTTCCATTTTCCAAATTTTTAAGTACTCCAGCAGGTACATATTAATGACATTTACTCTTTTAATAAAATAACATTTCTTATCTATAAGGTTGGTTTTGATAATTTTAATAAATTTTGCAGGTCCTCCAAACGTGAGTTTTCAAGGTCCAGGATTTTTTGCACATGGTATGTTTACTTTTATATAATCACCGTTACATGACATTATGCATTTGTAATATTCTTTGTTGAGGTGTTTCCAAATTCCATCCACATGTATGTTTCATGATACAGCATTTTTTGGTTTTGACTCCTTTGAATATAATTAAAAAGTTTGTTAACAGAATATAAGTCCAAGAAAAATTTTCATTACTTTTGTGACAAACGCTTGGCAGGTCACCCTTGTATAAACAGCCGTTGTTCTTCCCTTAGAACATCAGTATGTGAAAATTTATAAAGAACTTTAAAATATAAAACAGAAATGGAATACAATTAAATTTTATATTCACTAGTTTGAAATTGTGATAAATGCTTGTATAACAAATAAGGGTATGATTTTATCTTACAACAAATATGTTAATATAGTAATATGTAATCAAAATTATAATTTTGTAATTTTATCTTCCAGATTTTGTGTAACATTGACATTTAATGATTTTTTCTTCTAATTTTTACTGGAAAACATGATCAGATTTACTGCAATACCAATACCTCTGAAAATCACTGTAAGAGAAAAAGTTTTCTTTATATAGTAGAATGAAAATTTGACATTTCCTCTTTTTGATATTTTATTAATAATTATCAAATACATAAACAAACCTTCATTGTTTTAAAATAAACCATAATACTAATACCCGAACAAGATTATAGTACAAATATAAAAAACAAATATCAATAAGTTACTTGTAACCATAATTTAATTTTAAAAAAATTTTAATGTAACAACAAATTAAAAGTAAAATTTCATTTTGAATAATAATAAATGCTTTAAAAACATAAATTACACCTACTGGTAAGAGACTACTTTTTAAAGCTTTTATATTTATTTTTTTTATTTAATAATTTTATATAGATCCCGAAAATGAAAAATAAACGAAGAACGTGAAATATCTGAGAGCTTTGAATTAAAAGACAGATGCCTGTATAACCTGGAGCTATAACAGTCAATTTGATTATCGAAAGCAGAAACTGTGGGACAATGAACGGCTTCATAAAAGTGAATATATAGATCATTCCCAAATCAAAAAAAAATAATAAACATGATGTGACCTACGTAATAATTAGTAATTATGTTAAATGTAGTTAGTCATCTAATTGAAAAGTAAACCATAAGACCACGGAACATATAAATACTGGCAAGATTGGAGATATGCATGTCATTTCCATTTTTTACAGTCTAACGTTCAAACTATAATTTCCATCCATTATTCTCAGACGCTCTCATCGAATTTTCAGACCGCTCAATTTCATTTTTTCCCCAAGTTAATGTTCCACATGCTTATCAATTTTGCACAAAAAATGAAATTGGGATTTAGTTGATGTAACTTTTTATCCTTTTAGCCATCATAATTATTTTAGGGTGATTAAAAGTATATTTCTTGATTTAGCAATATCCAAAAAATTGTAAAATACAAAGTCCTCAGAAAATTCAAAATTCATAACTATGTTTCACATTCAATATATTTTTATTCAATCAAAATATTTTAGAAAAAGAAGATCAAATAGAATTTTGATTTCAACATTTTCGTTTTTTTTCTATATGCGTGCTCAGTTTTGTAGTTTTATAGTTGTGAAGATTTTTTTATTTTTTCTCTATAATTTATCTTTTAATCCTGTGCATTTTATTAAATTATACAAAGAGAAGAGGTGGTTTTTGGTTATTGTTTTACATGAATTAATTCTAACAAGATTTCTTTTTAGGCCATTTTCCAAATTTTTAATAAGTACTCCAGCAGGTTTATTAATGACATTTACTCTTTTAATAAAATAACATTTCTTATCATAAGGTTAATTTTGATAATTTTATATAAATTTTGCAGGTCCTCAAAAATGAAATTTTAAGGTCAGGATTTTTTGCATGTTTTTGTTTACTTTATATAATCACCGTTACATGAAATTATAAATTCTACAGGTAATATATAGAGGTGTTTGAAAATTCCAAACATGTATGTTTCTTACAGCATTTATTTTGGTTTTGACTCCTTTGAATGTAATTATCAACAAGTTTGTTAACAGACATATGCCCAGTTTCATTACTCTCGTAATCGTTGGGCAATACTCTTGATAAACAGCCGTTGTTCTTCCCTTATCATCAGTATTGAAAATTTATAAAGAACTTTAACTAAAACAGAAATGGAATGACAATTAAATTTTATATTCACTACTTTGAAATTGTGATAAATGCTTGAAAAAGGTGAAGTGATGCTGCATTACAACAAATATGTTAATATAGATTAGTATATAATCAAAATTATAATTTTGTAATTTTATAAAAAATATTTTGTGTAACATTGATTTAGATTTTTTCTTTAAATTTTTACTGGAGCAAGAATGATCATATTTACTGCAATACCAATACCTCTGAAACACCGTAGTCAAAAGATTTCTTTATATAGATAAGGCTCGGAAAGCTTTGGCATTTCAGTATGAAACCTTTCTACGTCATACTTAGAGATAATAAGACAAACCTTGTTTTACAAGAAACCATATACCCAATACTTTCAAACAGTTATTGTCCAAAATAAAAAAAAAATCAATAAACTGGAACCATAACTTTAACCAAAAAATCTTACGAGCCTAGAAGGGTTCAAAGTGAATATTTATTTTGAATAATAATAATCACTTTATAAACATAAATTACGCCTACTGGTCGCGGAGACTACTTTTTAAAGCTGATCATTATTTTTTTTTACAGGAACTTTATCCCTGTCGAGAACGATCCTTTGGATGAAATAGTTTAAACAAGGTCCCGTGCCACAATAGATGCATGGAAAAGATTCCTCACTGTTCAATGGCGAAAAGTGCAGATAATAGGACACAATTTTAGCTCCTCACCGGCAATTTGCGGCCTCTCCATATGAGTGAAAATTCTGGAGAGGGCCATTAAACAACAGAAAAGCAAACATGGTCCCTATTTGTTATCTTTCTCCTTTAATTTAAAGTAATACTGTTGAACGCTGAATGCATCAAATTCGCTATTGTGAAAATTAAATGTGATATCTGTACCGAAAAAATTATGAAATGAAGGTCCCAGAAAGTTTTTTTTTTCCAATATAAGTGTGAATGAATTAATACTGAAGTTCAGGGTTTTTTCCGTTTAGATTAAAACACGTCTCTTAGTATGTACAGCTTTAAAGTATAGGCGAAAAGTTCTAGACCCTCGTAAAATGGGCCGTCAAGGTTCTTTCACGTCTAAATCTCTTAACTAGTAAGTCAGTGGCGTATCATCATATTTTAATGTAAAAATCCAACTTTTACCCGAATAAAAGACGCGACTAGCAAAAAAGGGGGAGGGGGAAGAAACTTGTCCAAACTTGAAAATTTTGTGTGAGGGTGTGGGTGGCTGGGGGGACGACTTCAAGTGCCAGACGTTTTCTTATACGTCATTATCCTTAACTAACTACCAGGTATTAACTATACTCGAACAAAAAGGGGTTTCAACAGTAAAAAGTTATGTGTTTAAAAAGTGGGGTTGGGGATGGGGTAGTGGACATCCCTGATGCTGCGTACCTGTAAGTAAAGAAAGATAAAATATTTTAATCTTGCTTCGAGCAAGCTTTCACGCATACATATATATTATGCAACACTGCACCTTTTTGGTTATTTTTGGATGTTCACTTTCAAATTTTCTCATCAACAACTGCGATTGCTTGACAGACAAAAAAAATTTACATAAAAGAAAAGGCTTTAATATTCATCTGTTTACTTTTGTTAGCAGTTTTATATTTTTGATGTATAGAAAAAAATAAAGCGCCGCTCAATTTACTGATTAAAAGAAGAATTGTAGGGCATACTGTTTTTTGAAGAAATATAACTGTTCTATTTGCAGTAAATACCCATCTACCCAGTCTCTCTCTACATATGAAGCATGCGTGTATTATTAGTAATATACATATCAAAACACCATTAAATTTTGGAGTGAATCCAATCCAGTTAATTTTCTGAAACTGTTATTACTACCGGTACTTTCGTTTCTTTTTCTCGACATATAGTGTTATGTATATATTAGCGTTGCATGTTCTGTTTTTTTATCGACACTTGCGAATATACCCGATTATACCTAAACAAGGTAAGACTTACGAGAATTTTATTCTCTGCATGCATGTAATTTAATAAAATGAGATTGAAAAAATAATATCTTAGCATGGCGATCATATATTATATTTAACACTTTATCATAAAAACTTTATCTTTGAAATACATAAAAAAAAAACGAAACGCCAGGGTACATGGTTATTACAGTATTTAGAAGAATGACGATATACGCCATATTATAATTAGTCTGGTGCTGATTTTTAAAAAAAGAAGACTAGAAATGAGTTCTAGCGGCAAATAATCATTATCTAGCCCAGCATAGTTTTTAAATCTATTTCGGGTATGCTGATTCCGACAAATATGCGGGCTTTAATGAAAAAAGCGTTAAGAAGGTCAAAATGGCGATTCAAAATGGCGGACATCCAATGTTCCTATTTTTTCTTAATGTTGCCCAAACAGGAAAATTAATGTGTGAATATCTCACTGGGTGTAACGCAACTATAAAAATGATAAAAGAATGCAAACATTATTAATATTATTAATTCAGAAAATGTAGTCGTTTCTACACTTAATTCAAAATTTCTCTGATTTATTTGTCTATTGTTTTTATATTCTGCTTTGGTCAGAATGTTACATTTGCAAAAATCCATACACCGCAGATTGGTATTTGTTCCTCTGCATCTCACTTTTCTACAACTTAATGATGGTGCAGCTGTGAGTTATAAGTCAAAATGGAGATTCAAAATGGTGGATATCCATTTTTTCTATTATTTTTTAATGTCGTTCAAATTGGAGAAAGAGTATTTTAATCTTACTGAGCGTAATGCACCTATGAAAGTGATGATATAACACTAATATTATCACTTAAATTTGGAAAATGTAGTCTTATAATTTTAAAGGTTGTGTTAGCTCAAAATGGCGATTCAAAATGGCGAACTCTAAAGCGCTTAAAATAGATATACGAGGGTCATTCATTAAGTAATGTAACTGGATACATAAAACTATGACGCAACCTTAAATTCAAATAATTTATTACATCAATCCTTCGAAATATTCCCCATTTACTTTAATACACTTTTCAAGTCTTTTTATCCAAGACCGGAAAGCCTCTGCATACTCGTCTTTATGTATACCTAAAAGGCACTGATAGATGGCACTGCCAATGGCCGATCTGGAGCCATAGCGTCTTCCGGACAACATTTTCTTTAGTAAAGAGAAAAAAGTCGCATGGACTCAGATCTAGCGAATATGGCGGGTGTTGCAACTCTGTAACTCTTTCATTCCTCAGAAAAGCTTTTACCTCTTTATGTTTGTGTGCGGCAGCATTGTCATGCAGCAGGTAAATTCCACGAAGGGCTGTCTTTGGGCGTCGTTTACGGAAGATATGTTTCACTTTCTTCAAAATTCTGTTTTTGTAAAACAAACCATTAACGGTTCTTCCTTTGGGTACAGGAACTTGAACGATCGCACCTCTAAAATCAAAGAAAATGCTGTACAAAACCTTCTTTGAACTCTGATATCTTCTTGCAATAACGGATTTTTTAGCCACATTCTATTATCTACTTTTCTTCGAGGCTCAAAATAGTGGACCCAGGTCTCATTACCTGTTATTATACTGGAAAGTTTTCTCTTGTCACAATTCTTAAAAGATTTGGAGCTTTTTCGCCATTTTTACCCTTGTCTTCTTTTGTTCCTCAGTCAGTAAATGAGGCACCCACCTGGCTGAAACTTTCCTAAGATTAAGTTTTTTTGTTATAATTTTGTGAGCTGTTCCCGTTGAAACCTGGAGGGCCCTTGCAATATTTTCCACTGTGTATCTTGCATCTTCTGTTAACATTGTACTCACAGCATCAATATTTCTTTGGATCATAACGCTTTTTGGTCGTCCTGTACGTGTTCGATTTTCCAGACTTGTTTCTCCTTGTTTGAATTTCTTCATCCATCTGCAGACTGTACTGTATGAAATTAAACTCTTTCCATAGACATTAACCATATCTTTATAGGTGTCTTTGAACGCTTTTCCGAGCAATATGCAGTTTTTCATATATGCTCGCATTTCTATTTTCACCTGAGCGGCCATTTTTCAGCTAAAAATTGCTCAGTGTATTGACCATGCCGTTTTTCAATTGTAAGAACTTTGTGAATACCGAAGCAAATTTCGTGTAGTTTTCGGATTGTAAAAGAGAATGAATGTAACTTATAGACCGTGAAAAGAAAATCTAAAAATACCATGTATTTTTTACGGAAAACCATAAGTTGCATTACTTAATGAATGACCCTCGTAACGTACTAGAAGATAAATTATGAAAAAAGATGAATAAAAATATCTTTGGGCCCGGGGTGTATATTCGGGGGTCGGGTTCCTGCCCACAAGCACATGTGACGTTTTCCAAGCTTTTTCACGAATTTGATATGTTACGTGCCAGTAAACACTGGTAAAGACTCACTGGCACGTACAACATCAAAATCGTAAAAAAGCTTGGAAAACGTCAGATATTTCGAACTATAACAATCCGTAGTTAAATTAAAACTTTAAGAAAAATGTGTTTGTTTGTCTTCTTTAAAATTATTTTTAGCTATCGTCAAGAAATGAACAGTTGGCTTTGCAGGCGATTGCCTCAAGGCATGTATATAATTATGTAACCACGCAGTGCGAAGGCATTATACGCATTGCTGATGAGATGTTTTAACTCAATTGCTTTAACGGTTCAATTATCTCCAATTCAGATGTTGTCTAATCCGTCCAAAAATTTTGGGGATAAGGCAAATTTTACTGTGAATTACATGTATTATTACTTTTATATTTTCAGTGTTATTTCTGTTGAACACGTTGAGGTATACGAAAAATAGGTCACTGTACAAAACAATTATAAGGGGCGTATCGTTATATTACTTTCATTTTTTGTACTTCTACTTAAAGAAATATCGACCAATCCCTTTTGTATGATAAATTAACCACCTCAGGACGGTAGAAACTTTTCAAAGTGTTGTAAATCCTGATATTTTTATTCGTCCGGATCGATAGATCCAGGGCGTATATTGTTTTTGTCCTTCTGTCTGAAACAATAGAATTGAAGACGGAAGACCTAATTTAAAACTTTAAGAAAAATGTCTGTTTGTCTGTTTATATGTTTGTCTGTTTGTTTGTCTGTCTGTTGTCAACTTTAACCTTCCCCATAACTTAAAAACCATAAGAGATAGAGACTTCATATTTGGTATGCCTACTGCACTGATAAAGTTCTCTCAAATGACATCAAGGTCAATGACCTTGTGACCTTGACTGGGACCTATATGCTAAAAATAGCTTTTTCCAATTTTTGCCATAACTTTTGAACCATATGAGATAGGGACTTCATATTTGGTATCGTACTCCACTAATAAAGATCTTTCAAATGACATCAAGGTCATCGACCTTGTGACCTTAACTGGGACCTATATGCTAAAAATAGCTTCTTCCAATTTTTGCCATAACTTTTGAACCATAGGAGATAGAGACTTCATATTTAGTATGCATACTCCACTAATAAAGTTCTTTCAAATGACAACAAGGTCATTGACCTTGTTACCTTGACTGTGACCTATATGCTAAAAAATAGCATGTTCGACTTTTTGCCATAACTTTCGAACCATAGGAAAAAGGGACTTCATATTTGGCATGCTTACTCCACTAATAAAGTTCCTTCAAATGACATCAAGGTCATTGACCTTGTGACCTTGACTGTGACCTATATGCTAAAAATAGCATTTTCGACTTTTTTTCTGAAATGCTGTATGTGTACTTTCATTTCTTGACATTTATTTTTAAATGTTATTTCTTGTTAGTTTAGAGCACCTTCTTCTCCCTGGTAAAATTCCTGGATCGGCACATGTTGAGGATCAAAAATTTGAAAATTACCCTGTAGTTCAAGTTTTTCTCCATTTAGACCAAAACACGTCTCTTAATATATATGTACAGCTTTATGACATAGGTGAAACATTCTAGACCCTCGTAAGATGGACCGTCGTGGTTCTTTTACGTTTCAATCTCTTATAACTAGTAAGTCAGTGGCGTAGCATCATTTTGGAATGTAAAAATTCAACCTACCTGAAAAAAGGACTCGACTAGCAAAAAAAAGGGGTCGGGGGAAAAAACTTTTCCTAGCTTGAAAATTCTTTTTTGTATGAGGGTGTGGATGGGGGTGGGGGCAAAGTACTTAAAGTGCCAAACATTTTCTTCTACGTCATTAACATTATCTAACTATAAAATATACTCGAACAAAAAGAGGTTTCAATAGTAAAATGTTATGTGTGGGAAAAGTGGGGGGGGGGTGGGGGTGGGAATGGGGTGGTGGACACCACTGATGCTGCGTGCCTGTAAGTATAGAAAGATATAAGTATTTCAATCTTGCTTCGAGCAAGCATTCACACACACAGATACAAAATGCAACACAGTGCCCCTTTTTGGTTATTTTGGGATGTTCACGTTCAAAATTTTCTCATAACAAGAGGCCCATGGGCCACATCGCTCACCTGAGAAGCTTTGACCATTCTGTTCTTTACCAGATTCCCCCTTGTTATACATAATGCATCCCCACCCTACCCCACTGATCATAATTTAGACATTTTGAAATCTACACTACCCCATGATCCTTCCATGGGCACATATGTTTCAGCTTTCTTGGCCCAGTGGTTCCTGAGAAGAAGATTTTCAAAGATTTTTCCTATATATTTCTATGTAAAACTTTGATTCCCCTATAATGGCTCCGCCCTTCCCCCGGGGGTCATGATTTGAACAATTTAGAATCTACACTACCCCAGAATGCTTCCACATAAGCTTCACTTTTTCTTGCCCAGTGGTTCTTGAGAAGAAGATTTTCAAAGATTTTTCCTATATATTTCTATGTAAAACTTTGATTCCCCATTGTGGCCCCGCCCTTCCCCCGGGGGTCATGATTCCTACAATTTAGAATTTACACTACCCAAGAATGCTTCCACATAAGCTTCACTTTTTCTGGCCCAGTGGTTCTTGAGAAGAAGATTTTCAAAGATTTTTCCTATATATTTCTATATGAAACTTTGATTCCCCATTGTGACCCCGCCCTTCCCCCGGGGGTCATTATTTGAACAATTTAGAATCTACATTATACCAGGATGCTTCCACATAAGTTTCAGCTTTTCTGGCCCAGTGGTTCTTGAGAAGAAGATTTTCAAAGATTTTTCCTATATATTTCTATGTAAAACTTTGATACCCCATTGTGGCCCCGCCCTTCCCCCGGGGTCATGATTTGAACAATTTAGAATCTACACTACACCAGGATGCTTCCACATAAGTTTCAGCTTTTCTGGCCCAGTGGTTCTTGAGAAGAAGATTTTCAAAGATTTTTCCTATATATTTCTATATAAAACTTTGATTCCCCATTGTGGCCCCACCCTTCCCCCGGGGGTCATGATTTGAACAATTTAGAATCTACATTATACCAGGATGCTTCCACATAGGTTTCACCTTTTCTGGCCCAGTGGTTCTTGAGAAGAAGATTTTCAAAGATTTTTCCTATATATTTCTATGTAAAACTTGGATTCCCCATTGTGGCCCCGCCCTTCTCCCGGGGGTCATGATGTGAACAATTTAGAATCTACACTATACCAGGATGCTTCCACATAAGTTTCAGCTCTAAGGGCCCAGTGGTTCTTGAGAAGAAGATTTTCAAAGATTTTTCCTATATATTTCTATATTAAACTTTGATTCCCCATTGTGGCCCCGCCCTTCCCCCGGGGGTCATGATTTGAACAATTTATAATCTACATTTTACCAGGATGCTTCCACATAAGTTTCAGTTTTTCTGAACAATTTAGAATATATTTCTATACTACCCCAGAATGCTTCCACATAAGTTTCAGCTTTTCTGGCCCAGTGGTTCTTGAGAAGAAGATTTTTTAATATTTCAATATAAAACTTTGACCCAACCCTATTTTTGTCTTTTCTTGAGAAGAAGATTTTTTAATGACCCATTTTTTCTCTTTTCTTGATTATCTCCCCTTGCGAGGGGATATGTCCCTTCATTTTAACAATTTAAATTCCCCTTCACCCAAGGATGCTTTGTACCAAGTTTGGTCAAAATTGGCCCAGTGGTTCTTGAGAAGAAGTCGAAAATGTGAAAAGTTTACAGACGAACAGACAGACGGACGGACGACGGACAAAATGTGATCAGAAAAGCTCACTTGAGCCTTCGGCTCAGGTGAGCTAAAAAACTGCGTACTTGACAGACAAAAAACTCGACATACAAGAAAATGTATTATTCATCTCTTTACTTTTGTTTTATATTTTTGATGTATAGAAAAAATAAGGCACCACTCAGTTTACTGATTTAAAAAGAATTGTAGGGCATACTGTTTTTTTTTTAAAGAACTAAAACTTTTCTATTTGCAGTAAATACAACCACCCATCGACCCAGTCTCTCTCTACATATGAAGCATGTGTACAGTGTATTGTTATAAATATCAAGACACCAGGAGATTTTAGGTAATAAGATCATATATGAAGAGAAATCTTCGTCATGAAGAATGGGCGGAGCGAAGCGGAGCCCATTCTTTATGACGAAGATTCTCTTCATATGATCCTACTGACTTAGAACAGAACCTCAGCCAATCAAATGAATGGATTAAAAATAAACTCCTCCCACGGCTGTTTCATATATAAGGCTCAACTTGACCGCTCGTTTACATATCGAGCACGCAATCAATATCGAACACACGCGGTTTCAGAATGGATTCCCAACCCAGTCAGGTTGGCGCAAGAGATTATATGAAATAGCTTGATTTACTGGGGAAATGGTATGGTGAAGATATTAAAGTTACTGGAACTAAATGAATACCCATGTAACACGAATCGTAATATCTATATTTTTTGAAAAATGATTGTGTTAAGATGACAAGGCCCTAGTCAGCAGGAGTGGGTATCGCTGTCTTGTATTAAATAAAAATTTGTTGAAAATTGTGATTAAAATCTGTCTTCAAAGACAATGTTCGTCTCTGATATGCATGGCTATGGTTGTATTTTCTGTATGTACCGAAATGTGAAAAAAATAATATTCAGAAAAGCGACAAAAGATTACAGTGGGGAAAAAAGTGTAGCAAGGCTTAGAAAGTTTAAATATCGTTGTAAACAGCACGTGGGTTTTGAATAGTTTCTTTTTGTGTGTTGAACAAAGACCAATGAAGACACATCCATTTAACTGTCAAGTGAACCAATCAGACACCGTTGAATTTTTCAGAAATAGAAGAATTCTTCACCATGAGGAATCAATTCTTCGCGAGGAATGGAAGCATTTGATTGGCTGAATAAGTAGGTTATGTTCTAAAGTGAATTAAATCCAGTTTATTTTCTGAAACTGTTATTTCTACTTTCGTTTCTTTTTCTCGACATGGTGTTATATATATATTAGCGTTACACGTTCTGTTCTTATCGACACCTGCGAATAGACGACTATACCTAAACAAGGTAAGACGAACGAGAATTTTATTCTCTGCATACAT